>NC_029785.2:6268495-6290200 GCF_000816755.2 Arachis ipaensis
AGATTAGCGCTTTTGAATTTTCTGTCAGATTCTGAGGACCCAAAATCTAGGGTTTTCTGGTTGTGGTTCTTCCCGGGTGAGTCGATTGCTTTGATTTTGGCTCAATTTCCGTTGTTTTGTTGTTCCCTTTTGAAAATTATTGATTGATTAGGTGAATTTGGTTTGATTTTGTCTTGTTGATTCGTTTCTTTGGTTGGGGATTAGGGTTTTGTGTTTGTACTTGAGGGGGTGAAATTTGTGCGTTTCTTAGTCTTTTCAATCTGGGTTGAATAATTCTGTAGCTGCATGGCTTGTGCTGTGAGAATTCTTGTGAGGAATCACGAAACGACTATTTTTTGTTTGCTATGGCGGATTAAGGATTTATGTGAGCTAGGGTTGGGTGGGAATTTGGGGGAACAAGGTGAAATTGGGTCTATTAAGGTAGTGTAATTAGGTGGGAAAATTGGGGAAATTCTAGGTGCTTCGTGGGGAGTGTGTTGCGTTGTCTGGCAGACAGTTAGGTTGCATGCGTTGGCATGTCTTGTGGTTCTGTTTGGTTAACTCACTGAATATGACTAACAGGATTTGTAACATAGTCTTAGAATTATGCTCCTTTTGTTTATATCTTTCACTGAAGCTGTTGGTTGATGTTGTTCTAAGGTTAATATGAATAGGTTTATTGAATTTTGTGCTGGCCAAGGATTTATAATTTGCTATTTCATAGTGAATCATAATTTATTTCACTGGGTTGTCAAGTTTCTTGTATAACATTCTGTAGAAAATAAAATCTGTGTTATCCCAATGATTTCTTTCTTGTTGTTTCTAGTATTATTCAGCTTTGATTTAGTATGTGGAATGGAATTTATGTAATTGGTATAAGTTGTGTGTCTAAAGATATGCAGTCCAAGTCTGAAACTGCAAATCGACTGAGGTCGGATCCACATTCCTTTCAACCTAGTGGTGTTTGTTCTGAGCCTTGGTGGCATGGTGGTGGCTACAGTGCTATCCCTCAAGCAATGCCTGGTGCAAATGCATCCAATTCCTCCTCTCTTGAATGCCCTAATGGTGATTCAGAATCCAATGAGGAAGGTCAGTCCTTATCCAATAGTGGGATGAATGAGGAAGATGATGATGCTGCCAAGGATTCACAACCTGCCGATCCTAATCAATCAGGTGCTTTGAGGGTATTTCTAGCTATTTACAAACCTTAAACTAAGAGAAGATAAAAAAGATGAATTGGCACTTAAAATTATAATCATGCACTTTTTTCATGAAATTATGCAAATATATGTGAGATTAAATATCATGTGTCTTTTCCATAGGAAATTATGGACAAGAAAACCAAGGGATGCAGCATTCTGCACCTTCAATGCGCGAAGAAGGCCTCGCTCAGGCTCCACAGCTGGAACTCGTTGGTCATTCAATTGTATGTACTTTCCTTTTTTGTTATAAAGATATAAAACATGGATGTTGTAAATATCAATGACTTGTTTCAATGGCATAAATATGTGCCTATTACATATCTCTTTTATGGAGATTTTGTTATTTTGGAATTTATAGATGTAGGCTTTTCTGTTTTAGGAAGAATGGAACTCCTAACTTTGTTTAAATTCTTTCAATGCAGGCATGTGCTACAAATCCTTATCAAGATCCGTACTATGGGGGCATGATGGCAGCTTATGGACCCCAGCAATTGGTATGTGTTGTTTATCATTGTTGGTACATGTGATTAAATGTTACTTCATGTGCAGGTGATAACTAGCATCATGATTTGTTTTTGTTCATAGTAATCTCGTCTCTCGTTGATTTTTCTGTTTCTTTAAAGCAATGGTAATATGCAGGTAACAGTGAGATAAGTAACCATATTTTATTTATTTTTACCATCAGGGATTTGCTCCTTTTATAGGAATGCCCCATGCCAGAATGCCATTACCTCTTGAGATGGCACAAGAGCCTGTTTATGTGAATGCTAAGCAATACCAAGGAATTCTGAGGCGAAGACAGGCTCGAGCAAAAGCAGAACTTGAAAAGAAGCTAATAAAATCCAGAAAGGTATTGCCTTTGTGCATATTTGCTATTCTTACCTTTGTCGTACTGCCTTTGTATTGTATACGTGCTACCTAATCACAGTTTTCAAGTGTGAGAATTTAGTGCTGCTATGTTGCCTTCTACAACACTAAACCTCATATTGCACTTTGTTGGGCTAAAAACTTTTTGTTAGGACATGAAGGGATTTCAATTTATCTGAGAATGTCTGGCATAGCACAAGATAAGTAGAAAGGAAGCCTAGTAATTGCTGGCCATTAAACAAAGTTAAAATAAGAGAACCTAGTGTAAAGCTCCTTCACCTCAAATCTTCAACATTTGTTTGAATCCTAAAAAATGAGCTTGCCATAATTTTCACTCCACTGACTTAATCTGTGAGTGCAATAGGTTTGTCATTGTGATTTGTTCTTTGCTAATTGGTTTTTCAAAATACTCTTGTAGCTTTTTCCTGAACCATGGTTGTGATTGCAAATAGAATTCTGACATCATTAGAAGTCACCTGTATATGGACTTAAAAGCGATGAAAGCAATTATAGAGTTTAGAGCTTATATTCTATAAAATCTGCTCATGAACCATTCAAGTATGTTTTGAAGAACATTTAGAATTTGGTTTTACTAGTTCTGTGGTCATGCTTTTATGTATTCTAAATTCACATCTGGCATCCTCCTTCACACTGTGTTAACATCTGTTCTGCTCAGCCATATCTTCATGAATCTCGGCATCAGCATGCTATGAGAAGGGCAAGGGGTACCGGAGGGCGTTTTGCAAAGAAATCTGAAGTTGAGGGCTCAAACAAGGGCAAGGAAAAGGATGGTTCAGGTCCAGTCCTGTCATCACAGTCAATCAGTTCATCTGGTTCTGAACCTTTGCCTTGCGATTCCAATCAAACTTGGAACTCTCCCAATGTGCAACTAAATGCAAGGGGAACGAAAGTGCACGACAAATACGAAAATGGCAGTGGCTCCTACCACAGTCATAATGGTTTGCAATCTTATCATTTGCATTCTGGTGACAGAGTGGATGAAGGGGACTGTTCGGGTCAGCAACGGGGAAGCATCACCAACGAGCACGCATCGGCGAGGCGCCTTGCTATTCAGTAGACCCCTGCATGCGGGGGGTATAGATGCCAAGGTTGGTTTGTATCCTAGTGTCATATATTGGGTGAATACCTTGGTTATCTGTAAAACATTCTTGGCAAATATACATGCCAAGCGGCAAATCATTCTTGGCTTTGTTTCTGTTTATGGTGTGAAATGATGTTTGGGGAAAGAATGATGGTGATTGGGGTATGTGATTTCTGTTGAAGTCAAATCAATCCTCCATTCTTTTCTCATTCTTTTTGCATTTTGTACAGAGTGAATAGTGTTAGTGAGAGCTCAAGCCGAGATGGATGGTCAGATCAGAAGACTTTGATGGGAACAAAACTATTGATGTACCAACTCTCAGTTTGACTGGTTTTCTTAGCTTGTGTAACCTCACCGGTTGTTTAATGTTAACGTGATGAGACATCATAGGACAATTTGACTCATGAATCTGGTCACATAACATTATTTGTTGGGCTTGTGTTATGAAGTTTTAGCAGTGCTTTGGTGAAGTTAGTTATGGAGGATAATTACATAGAGTAGAAAATTTATAAGTGCACAAATTGGAAGTATTTAGATTTTAATAGTGCAAATATAGTAGTGTAAATAACAAAATATTGGCATTAGTTATGATTATTATTATTTTATTCATGTAGTTTATATCTTTTCTCTAGTTGAGTAGGAGTTAAAATGAAAGTTTTGGGTGTATTCTTCAGTGGTAGTGGTAGATCAGTAACTTTTTTATCAGCAATACGGCAACAGAAATCAATTAGGTAGGTGTTTAATCCGTCACTAGCAATACAACTCAGGTATGTAACTAATTATTCAAAGGAATTTTTTTCTTTTGTGGTGTCATTTCTAAAATTAATCTTAAACGGATTGGTTTTTTCTATTGATTTGATTCGTTAAAGCCTAAGAGGAATCTACGTACTCGTTAAATAGCTGAGTGCCTGTCACAATGAAATGTGTCAAGTTTTGGAGATCGGGACAAATAGGTTTTTATGATTTCGCAAAGTGTAAATCACCAAAAATGTATTTGAATAATTTTATTGTTGATAAAAATGTACTTAAATTGTTATTGATGAAAATGTCTTCAAATAATTTAAAAACGTGACAAAAATATTTTAATATGTATTATTAAAAAGTGCTTTAGAGATTGAATTTTAATATGTTTTTTTGTAAGTATGGTTAAAAAAATAAAATATTTTTATCCTTAAAATTTAGCAATTTTTCGTTAAGTATATATTGTGTTTTATCTTTTTTTTCAACAATTAATAATACTTTTAAAAAATAAAATAAAAATATAGAGATCAATTTTTTTTGTGTATTTTTTAAACAATTATCTAAATATTCCTAAAAAATTTTAGTTCAAATGTATAAGCAATTTATCAAATATAAAAGTCGTTTGTCACCTACAAAAAAATATTTTTTTTGGGTCATTTTTATCACATTTTAAAGTTATTTGAGGGTATTTTTGTTTATATAAAGTTTGGGATATTTTTGTCAACCACAAAATTATTTGAGTGTATTTTTGGTAGTTTATCTTTTGGCAAAAATACATTTTGACGAAAAAGACAAGGTCGAGTGAAGTTATTTCGAAGATTGTGTATATTTTTTTTTAGAAAAAAAGTAAATTTTTTGTGTTTTATTATTTTAGATCGATTAATAATTAAAAAATATATCAGTTTGACCAATTTTTTATCAGTTCATTACCACTTGGTTTTTTATTTGAACCAAATTAGTTTAATTATCAGTTTTCCATTAACTCAGTTGGACTTAGTTAGATCTAATTTTCAGACTTATGATTATTACTTATTTTATCAGAACTACAAAATCACTTTTTGAAGGGTTTTCTTATAAGAATTTTTTTGTGATCTATGTTAGGGACTTAATTTGTTTATTATGTATATTAGAAATTTTTGTTGAAATTATTATGTATATTAAAAATTGTGGAGCCACCATAGCAAAAGAACAAACAACATAAATAGTTGATCTAGACATCTCCAATTTGTCTAGTGTATACACTTCACAAAGAAAATTAATATTGGTATTTTGGTATGCAAAATAATTTAATTATTAAATTTTTTTAAAAAATATTTTGATAAAAATTAGAAAAATTAGAAAAAATAATTTAATTATTAAATTTTTAAAAAAATATTTTGATAAAAATACAATTTAATCAATAAAAAAATAAATAAAAAAAAAGAGTCATTTTAATATCTCTAAAAAAAGAGAGTGAAATTTTCTTTAAAAATTATGAATGTCAATAGACACATTAGGTTTGCCACTCTCAAATTTAAATATATTACACGTAATACAAAGTACATTTATAACAAAACTACATTAAATTAGAATGTGATTATCAATTTCGGATAATTTATTTATATAATCATTTTAATTATTTCACTGTTATAATTTTTGTTATATAAAATCAATATTAATATATTTAATAAAAAAAATTTAACCAAAGAATATCACCAAATTCATCTAATACTATCGTGTAATCAAAGGTATTTACTATATCGTTCTACTAAACAAGAAGTTTTAATAAAGATTTTAATAGACTATTTGACCAATAAATCCTTCATAAATTTTATTATAAAAAAAAATCATAAAACGACATACAAATTGTAAATCAAACTGGTTACGTCAAGGCAGGTCATAGAATTTCTCCACTTCCATCGCAAACCTGCTGTGGCAGATCTTTGATCCTTCGTTTTAATTACTAACATCAAAGAAGTATATACAAATAAAATTTCGCAAAATGAAAATATAAGGGTGCTGAAACATATTTCTTTGCAGCGATCTAACTAAAATCTTGTTGATACCTCTCTACTAGGGTAGTTCAATTACCATAAATAAATTTGCTATCAACTTGTGTCTCAGCTAATATGTATTTCCATCTTCCACCCTATTAATCGCGTTGAAAAACTCGCATTACGCCATATATAATCCTCTACAAAGCATAGATTCAAGAAGGAACGACTTTACTGTTATATTATTTCATACATGGTACTTTTACACTCTTAAAGCAAAAGGAAAATTGTGTTCTAGTGACTAGAGATATTTAATTTAGTTCTTTTTTTTTTCACTTTTAATCATGCTGATGTTTATCATCTTCACTTGCATCATCTATGTTGTTATCAATTACTTCAGTATTATACTGTTCCGCAGAAGTATTTATATCATCTTCATCACCATCAGGTGGAGCGCTATGCTCACCAGCAGTTCTGTTTGGTTGTGAGGTAGGATCAGAGGATCCTGTGGCATTAGACACATTTTGTTGCTTATCCATCATTCCAGACAGGGCTAAACTTGGAGACCATTCAAGAACATCATCAATGATGTTAGATACCCTCTTCTGATACCTGTAGAAAGTTTAAAAAATATATATAAAAACTTCATTCAAGCATGCCATAAAAGAAACCATGACTTGTACAATGCAACGAGGTAGTAAGCGATAGAAAGAACGGCAAATAGTTTCCATCAAGTCAAGGAACACACCTTGCTCTGGCGGCTTCATCAGGTGCATGATGCCTCAGCAACAATATGAACAGCACAGCCAGTATGGCATAGAAAATCCTAGTTGTCCACTTAGGTCTTTCCTCTTCATCTTTCTTGGGCCAAAATCTAAACAACTCTCGCAGTGTTGCTTCTTCGGCAAGGATATTCGGGAAAAACCATACCCTCTTTCCAAGTATAATATATAGCACACCAAACATTGCAGCTCTTACTACAATATAAAGAATAGACATTAGTCCCCTATAAATCACTAAAGCAGACTAAGGACACTATTCAAGCATAAATCACAGAACCACTTCTAGAGGAATATGATGAGATGGTTACTTGACCATTTAACCTAAGACATTTATAGATTGAGTCCACTCTTGGGAAAAGCCACTGAGACAACTTCACTTTATGAAGTAATGACCAGGAAATTGAAAAACAAAATGGTCATCATACAACTAGGTGTTCTAGGAGAACTGCAAGCAGAATACTAATATCAGGTATAAACATACCCATAAACACTCATTATAATGTTCACAACATTTCCATATGTATTTCATGGGTTTAAACTCTTCAGTGTGTTTGGAATGCATTGATTAAACATAGAATAGAATTGACAAATCATAAAAATCCAGCGTTTAGGTATATAGAAAATAAATAGTCTTTAATTGTTATATTTTCATAAATATTATATATGAACATTAACCACTCCAGGGCTATAATAATATTTACTTCAGAAGTGAAAATCGGTAACAAGAATCTAAAACAGTAAAACCACAATCAAAACTCCAAGAAAAGATAAGAAAGTAGGAAAACAATCAAAATTTAAAGAAAAACAGAACTTACTCAGAAGTAGAGAGAGAATTAGAAAAAGGATCCCAGCACACGAGTAAAGTATTAGTAGCTTGCAGCGATGAGGATACACAGGAAACAAGCAAATAGCCAATGTTAACACAGGCCAGAAGAATGAGAGGAGTGTCTGCCAAAGTGGATGGCGTTTTACAAATGTCCATGCAAAAAAAGCATCATTTTCAGAAAATACTTGCTCCTGCCAAAGAGAATTTAATTCTGTCAGATTCAAAACCAAAGAAATCAAATCACTTCAGTCTAATGCAAAGATAAAACTGGACGGGATGATATGAACGAATATGCATTTAAAATTTATATACAGTTTACAATGCTTGTATATAAATCTTCTAAAAGGAAATAGCAAAATGACCGCCAAAATATAGAAGATAAATGTAAATATATCTCAATATAACCACAGATACATCAATGAAATACAGATAGGACAAAAGCGCACCAGTCTAAAAATGCATCAGCTACTGATTACTGCAGTTCATACAGTAAATTGAAACCATACCTATGAAAGATAAACCCAAGAATAAGATGATGTTCATGGATTAAACCATCAGGTTATTCATTTCCTAGTATAGCACAAGTAACCGTGTAAAGCAGACACATATGTCCATTAATGGTGACCATAGATTCTTTTTAAATTTTAGATACAACTTCAGCCAGGTCTAGCTTTCACTTAAAACTCATCATCAATTTATTATGATTACTCCCTAGAGTCCAAACTTTGTTCTATTATACTTACCCTAGATACATCTGTAAGTTACATAAAAAAGCCATGCAAAAACCAGAGGAAGAAGAAACAAGACAACCGATAAGCAATAAGGACCAAAAACGAATATAATATTTAAACATAGCAGCAATGCAGTGGATGAAGAATTCTAAAAATTATGTCTAGGTTAAACTTTCTATCATAAGCATTGCAATTCAATTACTGCAATAAAGAAGCTCACGCCAAAATAAAATGTACGTACAGGGAAAATTTCTAAATGTGCAGGCCAAGTAGACAGCTTTTTCTTCCCGGGGCGAACAGTTTTTACTACGCGATCACAGCGCACTAGAAGATTTTTGGCAAGTAGAGTGTTAGCAATATCTTCTGTTTCTAAGTTCTTGTCCGATTCGAGAACATCTTTGAGTTCTGGATGATTTTTCATGAAGCTCACAAAATCCTTCCCTCTAAAATATTCAACACGTGTCTCCTGTAGAACGGCCCACCTAGAAACCAAATCCTTATGGTCCCTAACCTTCTCAGCAAACACTTGAAACACATCTTTCTTGGCAGCTTGTTTCTGAAAAACAAAACAGCCTCAACACAAATGCAAAAGATGACAGAAACAACTTTAACTTGCTGTACAAAATGGGGGGCCAAAAAAAATGGAGAACCATTAAATATACCCTGTAAAACTATAGGAATGAAAATAGTTCCAGAAAATCAGAAATTGACATGAAGTCTAGATCAACACATAAGTTCAAATACACACCAGATTAAATGTCAATAAGAATTAAGAACTACGTTAGGGCTTCTAATTTCACCAAAAATTTCATATCCTAAGAAAAATACAGATGAAACTAAAAGAGAGACATTGACAACTAAATCAAAAACTCTATCTTAAACAACTGCTTCATTTGACCAACTGATCTAGAACGACTACAACAACATTAATCAGTACATTACTGAAATCCAAACTCCAAGAAAAAGAGTATAAATAACAAATAAATAAAATTCGATCCATAATGTTTCAACCAAGTGCAAGCACACCCTTCACTGTAAGTAACTAAATGACTGTACATAACAAACACAAATTTCTCAATCAACAATAATATAAAAAAAAACAAAACAAAAAGCCATGAAATTCAGATGCATAAGCACAAAACCCATGAGTTCCAGCCTAAAATCCCGAAAGAAAATAAAAATATTCGTAATTAAAAGAAATTATGAGAATGTCATCTTCTAAGAAGTCATAATCCTACAACCATGATTATTAAAAAAAATAAAAATAAAAATAAAAGTTGGAATTGGAAAAATGGAACCCTAGATTGAGAAGGAAATGGGAGAAGAGATAAACCCTAAGAGGGGCGTCGGAGCTGGGATCTGGTGCGGCGGAGGAACGTCGCACTCTCTTCTTCTCTGCAGCGCTTCCTGACGATTTCTTCATTTTTTTTTTCTTTTTTTTTTTTCAGTTTTCTGTTTACCCTCGCGCACCGCACCGCACTCAGCACCCCCAACGCTTTTTCTCTCTCTTTCTCTTTCTCTTTCTTTTTCTCTCTCTGCTGTTTATTTTTATTTTTATCTTTCTCTTTTCTTGTTGCAAAGATTTTTATTGAGTGAAATGTGAATGAGAAGATTATGGTAAACTTTTGCCTTAGTGCAAAAGAAAATGTTGCAATAATGCATTTTTTCCCAAAGGTAGAAATTTCATTCATGAGAATAAAGGGTACAATTGTCCATGTGTGGGACATATGCAATTTGGCTAAGAAAAAATCTTCGATTTTATTGAATTTTATTTAATTATTTAAATACTAAATCAGTTTAGATTTAGGTAAAATCTAGTTGTCTGATTTTTTGCTGTTAAAATACATTTTATTTTATAATTCATTTAGTCAGCGTGGAAAACAAATTTCTTGTTATTTATTTCATGGTGATAATTCTTAATTGGTAAATGGTTTAAAATGTTTTAAATTATGTCTATTCATTTTCATAATAATTCAAATAGTGCGTGTAAAATTTAAGTTTTATTTTTCTGATATGATAAATTGATAATATATAAATTNTTTAAATATGTAAGTTACCCTTTTTTTAAGTTAACAAGTAACTTATGTAATCATAAGAAAAAACTTATTTATGTAATATAAAGAATGAGTATTGCTACACATCTAAGTATTTTTTTTATTTAATTTTATTCAAGTAAGTCCAATATTAATAAAAACTACTCTCATTAAAAGAGCGTTGTTATACAAGCTTTTTCTTCTTCTCCTGTCCCGCGCTTCTTCTTTCAAATACACGTATATGTCATTTTCTTCTTCTTTCAAATTCACGCATACATCTTCCTCCTTCTTCGCGCACGCAGACTCTTCTTCTTCTCTTCCTCTTCTTCTTTTCCTTTTTCATTGTCGTCATCACCAACACCAATATTTTGTTAATGAATTATTTTTACAATCGGAATTGAGAGCTTGTTTGGAATGCTAGGAATTAGAATTCACTAAGAGTTGAATTCTGATTCTTGCTTTGGAACAACTAAACATGAATGATTTGAATTCCTTTGAGAATTTCAATTCCCATTTTTTCTTCATTTGTAAATCAGACAAAAAAGGGGTCTGATTTCCAAATCAACTCTCACACTCTTTAAACTTGAATTCTATTCCAAATCATGAAATTGAATTTCAAATAGAAATGAATTCTTTTCTTAAAGGAAATAGAATTCTTTTCTCATGTTAAATGGTTTCCAAACTTAGTGTGAATGGAATGGAATTGCTAAATTGAATTGAATGGACGCAGCTGTTCTGAATTTGAATTGAATTGATAATCTTTAAATTGTAGACACAGATGTTTTGAATTTGATTTTATATAATGGATAATGTTCCGTTCATTTAGTATTATACAATTGTTTCACCTTAATGACGTGTTCGGTTCATTATGCAGAAAGTTGTTTTGAATTTGATTTTATATAATAGATAATATTCCGTTCATTTAGTACTATACTATTGTTTCACCTTAATAACATGTTTGGTTCATTTGATTTTATATAATGGATAATGTTCCGTTCATTTAGTATTATACAATTGTTTCACCTTAATAACGTGTTCGGTTCATTATGCAGAAAGCTGTTTTGAATTTGATTTTATATAATGGATAATGTTCGTTCATTTAGTACTATACAATTGTTTCATCATAATAACATGTTCGGTTCATTCTGCAGAAAGCCGTTTGAATTTGATTTTATATAATAGATAATGTTCCGTTCATTTAGTACTATACAATTGTTTCACTTTAATAACATGTTCGGTTCATTATGAATTGAATTGAATTGTTTTGAATTGAATGAACGCAGGTGTTCTGAATTAAATTGAATTGATAATTTCTAAGAGGAAGAGAAGAAGAAGGAAAGAAAAAAAACATGCGTGTGCAAATTTAGAAAAAGAAGAAGCTTGCGTGAATTTAGAAGAAGAAGAATAAGAAGAAATTCGAGGAGGAAGAAGAGGAGGAGGAGGAGAAAAAGGAGAATGAGAAAGAAACAGAGAAGGAAAAGGAGAAGAGCGCGTTATTTAAAAAGTTTTTACAACAATTTAAATAGATTTGGATAAGAATTTTGTTTAGACGTAGAGTTTTATTCCTAAAGAATTTATCCATAAACTAAAGTTCATGTAAACTTGATGATTTAGTAATTGGATGGATCATATAAACACCTTAAAATAAAATATTTTATTAAAATGCACTTGTTAAAGTTATTTATAGAAAAAAGAGTTTGATTTTTTTTAATAAACATATTACAAAAATATTGAAAATTTAAACTTTTTGAATTTTCAATATAATCATTCTGTATTAAACATCTCTCAGAAAATCTCTAAAGTAAAATTACTAACTCCTTATATTAAATAAGTTAAATAGTTAACGTTAAGTAGAATTAAAATCTATTTAGTTAGCAGTTAAAACTTAAATGTATACAAGAGGCAATGCAATGCAACTGTAACGTATAGCTGAAACAAAAAGACACTTCATTGTGTGGTTTATTTTTTTTGGTTTCCCACGGTATCTCCCAACCCGGCAGGTCAAGAGATGCTACAGTTTATGTAAAGGATTTGGAGACTCTTAATCTATTTTAATGTTTACAACATGATACTGTTATATTATGAGAAAATAGGTAGAAACACTTTAAAATGAATCCAATGCTAATTAAATCTTGAGATGACAAGGATATTTTTTATTTAATTGATGTGAATTTCATTTTACAAAATTCTACAAAGAAAGAGATATTACATATTTTTAAAAATTTCTTGTATGTTCTAAGAAAAATTTATTTTTGCTCTGCATGATTGATGTTATTAATTTGAGATTAATTTTTATTTTATTAATTTTTAATGTTAATATAAAAAACAATTAACTCAACAAAAAGAAATCTTTCAGTGCCTAAATGTCCAGATCTTATTGTACAAGAGAAAGAGGCATCATACTTGAAACGTGTCTAGGTACTTGATCATTCAAGTTCTCATGATGAAACATCTTTATATCATTATATCAGTGTTATATATATAATTAATCAATTATTAAATTAGATATGTGGCAAATATTTAACGCCACCTTTTACTTGTAATTTTCATTTTATTAATTTCGACAATCTACATTCAATAATTGAACAGGAAAAGTGAAAGATTAAAAAAAGAGAAATAAAAAGAATAATGGGTGAATTACTTTAATAAACTAAGTTCAATTAGTCACAAAAAAAACCAAGTTCAATTCAAAATTATTCTGATTTTCCAAAATAAAAAATGGGGGTGCTACACATCCATGTAACCATGTAATCAAGTTGGCCCAACACTAAAAAAATCTAATACCATTAAATGAAACGTGAAATACACGAGTCCAACACACACGAAATTGCTCTTGTCTAACGCTTCTTCTCCCCCACGTTTCTTCTTCTTCTTCTTCTTCTTCTTCTTCTTCTTCTTCTTCTTCTTCTTCTTCTCATGCTTGTTTACGCACGGAGCGTCTTCTTCTTCTTCGCGTTCCTCCTTCTCCTCCTTTTTTCGCGTTCCTTCTTCTTCACGTGTTTTCTCCTTATCGTCATTCTTTTGCTGTTGTTGCTGCTGTATTTTTTTTGTCTTTTCCTCCTTCTCTCTCTGGTGAAGAACCAGTAGAAGGTGAGGAAGAAGAGTTTTGAATAGTGCAGAATGAATCGAACATAGTACTCATGGTGAACCGAACACAGTACTCATGGTGAACCGAACATAGTACTCATGGTGAACCGAATACAATACAATTGTATAGTACTGAGTGAACGAAACATAATCCATTATATAAAATCAAATTCAAACAGCTTTCTGCAGAATGAACCTAACACAGTACTCATGGTGAACCGAACACGATACTCATGGTGAAACAATTGTATAGTACTAAGTGAACGAAACATAATCCATTATATAAAATCAAATTCAAATAACTCTGCCTTCAATTTACATATTATCAATTCAATTCAATTCAGTACACCTCCGTCTATTTAATTCAATTCAAATCAGCAATTGCAGTCCATTCAATTCGATTCAAAATTGAATAATCCAAACTTTGTTAATTTGATTCGTTTCAGAAGAGTAATCCAAATCGCTCTCCTGTTTACCAAAAAATTATGAACTCCTAAACACTGAACCCTAAACCATAAACCCTAAACACTAAAACCAGAACCCTGAACACTGAACCCTGAACCCATAAACCCTAAATCCCTAAAACCTTAAAACATAAACCCTAAACCCTTCACCTTAAAACCTAAACCCTAAACGCTAAACCCTAAACCCGAACCCTGAACCCTGAACTCTGAACTCTGAACTCTGAACTCTGAACGCTAAACCCTAAACCCTAAACCATAAACCCTGAACTCTACCGTAAACCCTAAACCCTTAAAACCATGAACCCTGAACCCTCAACCATGAACACGGTGAGCCGAAATTAATACCCGGGACGAACCGAAAGTTTGAAACACACTGAACCCCTGTACACTGAACCCTGAACCCATAAACCCTAAACTCTGAAACCCTATCGTCATTCTTTTGTTGTTGTTGCTGATGTATTTTTTGTCTTTTCCTCCTTCTCTCTCTAGTGAAGAAGCAGTAGAAGGCGAGGAAGAAGAGTTTTGAATAGTGCAGAATGAAACGAACACAGTACTTATGGTGAACCGAACATAGTACTCATGGTGAACCGAACACAATACAATTGTATAGTAATGAGTGAACGAAACATAATCCATTATATAAAATCAAATTCAAACAGCTTTCTGCAGAATGAACCGAACACAATACTCATGGTGAACCAAACACAGTACTCATGGTGAACCGAACACAGTACTCATGGTGAAACAATTGTATAGTAAAGAGTGAACGAAACATAATCCATTATATAAAATCAAATTCAAATAACTCTGCCTACAATTTACATATTATCAATTCAATTCAATTCAATTCAGTACACCTCCGTCCATTTAATTCAATTCAAATTAGCAATTGCATTACATTCAATTCGATTCAAAATTGAATAATCCAAACTTTGTCAGTTTGATTCGTTTCAGAAGAGTAATCCAAATCGTTATCCTGATTTGAAATTGAGTCATTATTGTTTCGATTCAGAAGTGCAGATCGAAGAAGAAAACAAAGAAGAATAGGAAGAAGATAAATGCAACTAGATTGAAATAAGAAAACAAGAAGATGAACGCGACCAAAGGAGAACGACGAAGGCAATGCAGATCAATAAGGAAGAACGCGAGCGGAGAAGAAGGAGGAGGTTTTCGTTGCAGTAGAAGGTTTACGTTGAGTAAAACTTTAGGTTGCAGCACGTTATATGTAGCGCGTGTATGACAAACGAGTGAGGGGTGGGGGACGCGTGTGTGGAGGAAATTACTTGGTTAACAACCATGTAAAAAAATACATGGATGCAGAGTTTTTCCGAATAAAAAAGGCTATCTGAATGTTCCAAACTGTATTTCTATGTAAATCGAATTCATTAAATTCGATTTATCCAAATACATACTAAATTAAATCTACTAGATTCGAATTGCATGCAAATGACATTTGTGTATAAATCGAAACTAATAACTTCGATTTATATACCCACACTAAATCGAAACAACGAGATTCGAATTTTGATTGCATGTAAATCGAATGAAACTACTTGAGGGAGACGTTGAAAGTAAATCGAATCTATGGGTTTCGATTTATAGAAACTACTAAATCGAAACTATTGACTTCGATTTACTATAGACAGCTATTCACGGGTCTAAATCGAACTGAATGGGCTCGATTTACATTAATCAAAATTCGAATCTCATTGTTCCGATTTAGTGTGGGTATCTAAATTGAAGTCATTAGTTTCAATTTATACATGAATGCCATTTACATGCAATTCGAATCTAATGAATTCGATTTAGTATGTATTTGGATAAATCGAATTTATTAATTTAAAACATTCAGGTAGTTTTTTGTTTTGAAAAATCTGAGTAATTTTGAATTGAATTTGATTTATTAAAGTAATTCACTCAAAAATAATTGAATTTGAAGAACAGACGGTCACTCTCACTATTTCACACTCAAGCCTGAAGATACAGTGATACACAACATTATCTTGATATCTTCAACTCCTTTGCCTGTGTTGTATAATTGGATGAGATTGAAATTGAGTGAAAAAAAAAGAAAAAGAAAAAGATTTGAGCTCCTTCATTAGTTCTCATTATAATTTAAATAAGAATAAAGGACAAATAGGTTCCTAACTTTTTTTTTTTGCGGATATTTTCATCCTCAAGGAAGGAAAACTATATTCAAGTCCCTCACCCCTGAAAAATGTGGACATTTCAACCCTTCTGTTGAATTCAGGCAGTTGGACGGGACGAAAAAGTCTGACCTGGTAGAGGTGGCGCTGACGTGGCCGTTACGGAGCTCACGTGGCAGTGAGCTTTTTCGAAACAGGACATATAAGTCCCTGGAGATGAAAGCGACGCCGTTTCGTTACCTCCCCCAATCTTTCAAATTTTTCTACCCTAATCCCTCGTCTGCACAGAAACGGCAAAGTGGGTGTTGTGGGGAGTGAATGAAGAAAGAAAATTCTTCCTTCTATGGCATCTGAAGGAGTATCACAAAAGAAAGCCAAGAAAAAATTCAAACTTGTCACGATATTCACTTACCCAAAAGAGCCAAGAACCAATAACATTACAAAAAATCAAAACTTGTGTTGAAGGTGTGAGTAAAAAAAAGGAACAAAAATTATGGAAAATGAAAATTACTTGTTGAAAACGACAGCGAAGGAATCGAAGTTGATTGGGTCTTCAAGGTAGGACTTGAGTTGTGCGGCCCTAACGGCGGTGGCGAACCTGACGACGGATGGCCTGGTCATGCCATCACAGAGGACGACGGAGGAGGCGCCGCCGGAGACAGATATGGCCTTGCAACCCCTGTTTGTGCTTGCAACCAAACAGCCCTCGGTGGTGGCCATTGGCACCGTGTGCTCCACCCCCATCGAGCAACAATGGACCCGCAACACCCACCAGAATCTGAACAAATCCTATCGGCATCTCGCAGCACTGTCCCAAGATCGAATCATAATCGAAACCTTCCACCGGAAGACCCTCCAGGGACCTTTCGGTGACTCTCTCCACCGCCGCGCACCGTATTACTACCGCACACCGGCAGTCACCGAGTCTGGACTCTAGAGAGTACGATGGAACCTCGCCAAACACCACCTACTGTACGAGCTCCTCGTCGTCGGAAAAGAGAGGAGGAATCTGAGGCAGAACGTGAAGTGGAAGCTGAGGTTTCAGCGATGGCGGAGCAGGAGAAATAGCGGCGATGGCGGAGCAGTCGATTATTCCGGCAGGGCAGGGGCTGGGGTTTCTTGCGTCGTCTTTAATGATTTCTTCTTCTTCTTCTTCTGCTTCGTCATCAGAGGAAGGTCGAGAGGAAGCTGCAATAATGGGTTGGACAAGGCCAATGCCGAAGAATCCAAGGAGGTAGATGAGGGAGAAGAAGTGGAGGTCAGTAACGAAACGGTATCGTTTTCGTCTCCGAAGACTTATATGTCCTGTTTCTAAAAAATTCATTGCCACGTGGGTTCCGTAACGGCCATGTCAGCGCCACCTCTACCAAGTCACCACTATGTAAAAATTTACTGTACAATAAACATAATAATGACATATTATGAAAGAATAAGAGGCTAATATCAAATCCTTCTAATTATTTTATAATTCATACAGTGAAGAAGAATTTACAGCAATATGAGAGATTCCGATAAGACTAGAGAAGCATTACAAAAGCTTGATCAAGAAATCCGATCTCTTTCCAATAAATCAATTTCTTCTTTTCGAAAAGTCAGGTTCTTGATTATATCTTTTGTTCTGTATGAATAGAACATGACTTGGTAATTTATATAACTAAGTTGATAATGTAAAGGTTCAATAGAAAATCTAATCCATTAATAATTATTTAGAATATATGTAATCAATAATTTTATTTTCAAGAGGAAGAATATATTTTTTCAGTTAATTTGTTTGTTTGTACTTTTTTTTTAAGTATTAGCTACAAAAATATTAAGGTCAATGTTATGGTGTAGAATTCAAATTTTATCTACACATGTAGAAGGATAGATATCGAAAAAAGAGAATTAAGGAATTGGAAATAAATTCTTTCAATTGTTAAAAAAATTAAAAGAGTAAAGTGTAATTTTTAATCTTTTATTGTTTTCTCTCTTATACTTTTTCTTAGTCATACTTATAAAATTAATGATAAAAGATCACACTTTACTTCTTTAATTATTAAAAAAAATTGAAAGGATCTATTCCCTAAAAAATCTACAAAAATAGACGTAACAAGGCTGGAAGAGTTGGGAATCACAAAAACTGAACAAACTTGTAAATTATAATAAACTAATAATGGACCTACATGTTTTTAGATTTATTTCTGATGATTCTCATCATCATTTTCTAATGAGGTTTATTTGCAATCATATTAAAAACAAATTAAGTGGAAACGATTTTTTTTAGAGTAAAGTATCGTTTTTGTCTTAAACGTTAGGGGTAAATTTTTAAAGTTGTCTCTAACATTTGAATCGTCCTATTTAAATCCCTAATATTTTAAAATTGACTCAATGTTGTCCTGCCATTAAGAATTTGTTAACGGAATTGACGACGGGACAAAATTGAGACGATTTTAAAACGTTAGGGATTTAAATAGGACGAACACGTTAGGGACAAAAATGATACATAAAAATAAATTTTAATTTTATCCTTCAATAATATCAAATTTTTACGGTACATAGTTATTCAATTATTTTTTAATCACATCTAAGTAAATTACACTTAATCACATTAATTTTATTCTAAATAAAATTATTTTTTTATAATTTTATTCTTAAAATTTTTTGCTCATCATAAAATGTTTGTAGAATGACTCGTACATAAATTTGTGGAGAAAAAAATGATATAAATACAATAAAGTAATGTGATTCTAGTCATTTTACAAATATTTCAGGATGAGTAAAAATTTTTAAGAGTAAAATTGTAAAAAAAAAATAAATTTATTTAAAATCAAAGTAATGTGATTAAGTGTAATTTACTTAAATGTGATTAAAAAATAATTGAATAACTCTGTACCATAAAAGATTGATATTAGTGAAGGATAAAATTAAAATTTATTTTTATGTGTTAGAAATAAGAGACTGAGAGAGTAATCTGAAAAGTGTATTCAAGGTCTATTCAAGTTGTGTAGAATGATACAATATAGAAGGGTATTTATAGGGGCTAAGAGAATCGTAATAATAAAGACGTAATCACCTATAATAAATATTCAGATATACTAAATAATACTAATTGATCCTAATTGATCCTAATTATATTCTAACATTATGTATCGTTTTTATCCCCAACGTTTTCGTCCTATATAAGTTCCTAACGTTTCAAAATCGTCTCAATTTTGTCCCGACGTCAATTTCGTTAACAGATTCCTAACGACAGGACAACATTGAATTAATTTTAAAACGTTAGAAACTTAATAGGACGATTCAAATGTTAGGGACAACTTTGAGATTTACCCCAAATTTGGAGACAAAAACGATACTTTATTTTTTTTTTATAAAGATCGCTTCACTTCAATTGCATGTAGAAAAATCGATGCACTAAAATATTGAATTTTAGTGATATACTGAAGTCATTTGTCAATTTGTTATATTAATTTTGTGTTTAGAGTTTTATTATTAGCGAGTATTATATTTGTACCTTATACAAAATTAGATGATATTATTAGTTAAAAGTTTAAGTATTAAATATCTATACATGAGTATTTTCCAATATGAATTAATTATTTTGTAGTTTTCTACTGTTATTGTGTTGTTAGCAAAAGAAAAATAATAATATTTTAATAGATTTATAAATAGATTTTAATTTTAATTAAATAATTTTTTTTATTAGACTGTGATAAATAAATAAAGTAATATGAGCAAGAGACGATAATATTTTAAGTATAATATATTGTAAATTAGCCTAATTTATATTGTTATTGTAATTTAAGTTTTTTAATATGATTGCAAATAAATTTTGTTAAAAAAATGGCGATGAGAATCATTAACAACAAATTCAAAAACATGTAGGTTTATTATTACAAGTTTTTTTCAGTTTTTGTGGGTCCTAACTTTTTAGATCTTGTTGCATCTTTAGTTTTTCTTTTTCTGCTTGACACCTGTTTTTCTACATGTGTAGATAAAATTTAAAATTTACACCATAATAAATATTAATTATTTAACATGGTTCAGGTGTTAGTTTCTCCCTTTCTAAAGCCGCTTAGAATAGCTTGTGTGATGAGAAATTTGAGTAATATATATGTATGAAATTATTGTAGATTCAAATATTATTTAATAAAAAAAAGAAAATATATAGTTATTAAATTGTTTTACTCGTTTTTTGGTCGACTTCAACAGGTAATATCAAAACGAACTTGTATTAAAATTCTAAGTATTGGTAAATAGATATGACTCATTTGAAAAAGAGTAAATTAGACTTTGAAATTACTTTATTATGGTATCAAAGTAATTTTATGTTAAAATTACTAGTGGCAGAATTATTAAAAAAAAAAAAACTAAAGAATAAATAATTAAATAAAAAAGACAATAAAAGTGTAAAATATTGATAAAAAAATAATAACAAAACTTTAAAGAAAATAAACGAAAATGAATCAAATAAACAAAAACAAATAAATTAAAAATTGATTTCTAATACTCACATGCACTTGCACTTCATGTTTTTCCATTGCGTCGCAGAGACTGAGAATCTTATGAGTTTATGTGATGATCTAGTGTTATTGATTGAAGTCTTCGAACTCTTTTGAGTTTCTACTCTTTATATATCATGGAAATAGACTTGCCAACTATCTTAGCTCTTTCGTTTTTTCAACTATGACCTTGTCTTGACCATGAAAAATCATGATCTCTATGTTTTGACACTCATGTCTTTTTTAGTTTTTAAGTCCCATGTTTCTCCAGCTTGTTCCTCAAATTTCGCACTCATCTTCTCTACTAAGTCCTGATGGTCGAGTAGCAAGTCTTGATGTTTAAGAAAAGACAATAACTACTTTTCAACTTCGACGCTCTATAGGGCAAAAAATCCAATTAAGCCAAGGGGAGCACAAATTTTCATAATTAAGTCAATCTGAAAACGACTTCATCAATCAACCAAACCACGTCTATATGTAATTCGAAAGAGGTAGATTCGAATTACATTTGTATATAATTCGAAGGAGCTCATTTCGAATTATTCACAAACACACGATCACACTAATTCGAGTCTTCTTGTTTCGAATTATGAAAAAGTATAATTCGAAGTAGGTTGCTTCGAACTACACTTGTGCATTATTCCCAAAGTAGTTCGAACCTAGTTGATTCAAATTACTAACATTTGGCCTCTAGTTATAATTCAAATGGGATTGATTCGAATTACTAACACTTGTGCTTTTTACTGTATTCCATGTGGATATTCAATAAAGATTATATTTAATAATACCCATAATGAATACAATCAAGAGTACATGCAATAATAAATTATAATATTATTTTTTTAAATTTGTTAAGCACTAGTAATTCGAATCAACCCCATTCAAATTACAACTAGAGGCGAAATGTTAGTAATTCGAATCAACTAGGTTCGAACTACTTTGGGAATAATGCACAAGTGTAGTTCGAGACAACCTACTTTGAATTATACTTTTTCATAATTCGAAATAAGAAGACTTGAATTAGTGTCATCGTGTGTTTGTGAATAATTCGAAATGAGCTCCTTCGAATTATATACAAATGTAATTCGAATCTACTTCTTTCGAATTACATATAGATGTGATTTGGTTGATTGATGAAGTCGTTTTCAGATTGGCTTAATCATGTAATTTGTGCTCCCCTTGGCTTAATTGGATTTTTTGCCCTAATAAATATGAACAAATTAATTCAAATTAATTTTTTTTATAGAAATTAATTTAAAAAAAATGTTTTTTTTTTCAAAAAAGAGTGTT
>NC_029785.2:6290282-6291776 GCF_000816755.2 Arachis ipaensis
AAACCCGAAATCTATAAGTGAGGATAAAAAAATTATGTTATTTGAATTATAACTCATTGACTTTAAAAATAATATGTTTATGTCTATTATTCTAAAAAATTTTATTAATGTTTTTTTAAAAACTAATTTATCTCAAATATAAATGTTCGACATCTAAGTCGTGAACATTTTGTTTTTGATATTGGGGTGGTAATGATGTTTTTTTAAAATGTGAATAGTTGGAGTGTTATTCTCAAATGTGAAATCGTTTAATTAGAAAAGTAGAAATCAAACCGTTCGATTTATTAAAGGCCCACAAATTGGACCGTCCAATTTGTGAGAGATATAAAAATCAAACTGTCCAATTTGTGTAAAAAAAATTAAAAAATTTGAGGTACAAAAATCAAACCTTTCGAAAACACCAAAAATTACAATTTTAAAGTATATGATTAGCCCTAAGTCGTTCATGGCGCAGCACGAAAGTTTGTCGAGTATTAGAATAGAGTAAACACTCAATCCGTTCCTTGTCCATTTTCACAAAGAACAAAGCGATCTTTGTCCAAACAAAAGAGACACTTTGACCATCAACCTTTTTATTTTAGGACAATATGATCTCTCTGTTAAAAAATCCGTTAAATAATTAAAAAAAAGTTTTGTGGGGGGTTTTAAATCTCCACTAACTATTAATAAGTTTGTTTTTGAAAAATTCCTTCACCAATGGGGTTAAGTAGAGAAAAACCATTGATGAAAATGATGTCGAAAAAAAAAGTAATTGTAATACAAATACTTTTTAAAAGAAAAAATAAAATCGAATAAAAAATGAAAGAAGAGAATTTTAATGTTGATAATATTGATATTGGTGATGATGACGGTAGAAGAGATAATGATGATGATAAATTAATAAAAATAATAGAGGTAGGAGTAATAATAATGAGGATGAAGAAAGTAGTGGTAGTAATGGTGGTAATTAGTTATATTGTTGAAAAGAATTTTGTGAAAATTTAAAACTCCCACAAAATATAAATAAAATTCCCACAAAACTAATTTTTGTTATTATTTAACGGATTTTTTAACAGAAAAATCGTATTGTCCAGAAATAAAAAAGTTAAAGATTGTCCTAAAATAAAAAAAATTAGGAAAAAGCTCTACATCCATGTAAAAAATACATGGATGTTATCCAAGTAACTTTCTCCACACACGTGTTCCCCCACCCCACAGTCGTTCGTTATACACGCGCCTTATATAACGTATTGCGTTTTCGTTCTTCTTCTTCTGTTCACCTCTGTTCGCGTTTTTCTTCTCTGCTCGCATTCTTCATTATTGATCTGCATTGAATTCAACGTAATAAGCTCCGTCGTTCTTCTTCTTCTTCGTTTTCTTCTTCGATCTACACTTCTGAATGGAAACAATGAATGATTCAACTTCAAATTAGTTGAATGAGGTTATTACGTTGAGACAGCTAGGGAATGATTGCTGCATACTATCACAATAATCTTAAACATTGAAAACATTGAA
>NC_029785.2:6292855-6301486 GCF_000816755.2 Arachis ipaensis
CTTAAACATTGAACAGAGTAAAAGGAGGCCACCGAACCGAACAACATTCATTTGGTGAACCGAAATCACAAAGGCTACCGAACCGAACAATGTACATGTGGTGAATAAATGGTGATCAACTTTCAATCAACAAGAATAATATTTCTCCATGCAAAGAAGTACTGAAGAGAGTTTATTCTTGCATGCAAAAGAAGTATTTCTCCATGCAAAAGAATAATATTTCAAATAACTCTGTTCAGTACTTCTTTTGCATGGAGAAATACTATTCTTGTTGATTGAAAGTTAATCACCATTTATTCACCACATGAATATTGTTCGGTTTGGTGGCCTTTGTGATTTTGATTTGTAAGCAGAGTTATTTGAATTTGATTTTATATAATGGATTATGTTTCGTTCACTCAGTACTATACAATTGTTTCACCACAAGTACTGTGTTCGGTTCGCCCTGAGTACTGTGTTTGGTTCATTCTACAGAAAGCTGTTTGAATTTGATTTTATATAATGGATTATGTTTCGTTCACTCAGTACTATACAATTGTATTGTGTTTGGTTCATCATGAGTACTATGTTCGGTTCACCATGAGTACTGTGTTCGGTTCACCATGAGTACTATGTTCGGTTCATTCTGCACTATTTAAAACTCTTCTTCCTCACCTTCTACTGCTTCTTCAGCAGAGAGAGAAGGAAGAAAAAACAAAAAAATACAGCAGCAACAATAACAAAAGAATGACGATAGGGTTTTAGGGTTTAGGGTTTATGGGTTTAGGGTTCAGTGTACAGGGGTTCAATGTGTTTCAAACTTTTGGTTCGCCCCGTGTATTAATTTTGATTCACCGTGTTCATGGTTGAGGGTTTAGGGTTTAGGTATCTAGGGTTTAGGGTTCAGGGTTTTAGGGGTTTAGGGTTTACGGTAGGGTTCATGGTTTATGGTTTAGGGTTTAGCTTTCAAGGTTCAGATTTCAGGTTCAGGGTTCGGGTTCAGGGTTTAGGGGTTTATGGTTTAGCGTTCAGGGTTCAGAGTTCAGAGTTCAGAGTTCAGGGTTCGGGTTCAGGGTTTATGGTTTAGGTTTTAGAGATTTAGGGTTTATAGGTTCAGGGTTCAGTGTTCAGAGTTCTGGTTTTAGTGTTTAGGGTTTAGGGTTTATGGGTTCATAATTTTTTGGTAAATAGGAGAGTAATTTGGATTACTCTTTTGAAACGAATCAAACTGACAAAGTTTGGATTATTCAATTTCGAATCGAATTGAATGGAATGCAATTGCTAATTTGAATTGAATTAAATGGATGGAGGTGTACTGAATTGAATTGAATTGAATTGATAATATGTAAATTGTAGGCAGAGTTATTTGAATTTGATTTTATATAATAGATTATGTTTCGTTCACTCAGTACTATACAATTGTTTCACTATGAGTACTGTATTCGGTTCACCATGAGTACTGTGTTCGCTTTACCATGAGTATTGTGTTTGGTTCATTCTGCAGAAAGTTGTTTGAATTTAATTTTATATAATGGATTATGTTTCGTTCACTCAGTACTATACAATTGTTTTACCATGAGTACTATGTTCGGTTCACTATGAGTACTGTGTTCGATTCACTATGAATACTGTGTTTGGTTCATACTGCACTATTCAAAACTCTTCTTTCTCACCTTCTACTGCTTCTTCACTAGAAAGAAAAGGAGAAAAAGACAAAAAATACAACAACAACAACAAAAGAATGCCGATAAAGAGAAAACACGTGAAAGAGAAGGAACACGAAAAAAAACAAAGAAAAAAATGCTCTGTGCGTAAACGAGCGACAAAAAAAAGCGCAGAAGAAAAAGTAGAGTAAATGAACGGGCGCGTATTTTCACTATCATTAATGCGTTTGATTCTATTTAGAATTGGGCCAACTTGATTACACTATTAATATGCAGCGCGCCTGTTTACTTTTGGAGTGTTGTTTTTTTGGATAGGGATGACTTTGTCTTTAGTGATAATGGAGAAGGAATATGATTGCAAGTTAACTTTAGTTGGTCAATGAGTCAATCCATGCTCCGTAAAACGCAATTTAGTTCAGAATTTCAGATTCCAAATCATTTCACGAAGCACACCATTACAACTTACAAGTACACTCTTTTGCTTGTAGTGCTCTTCTCCTCATAACAGAGATGGCAAATGCAGATTCAGGTGAATCTTCTGAAACCAACAAGAGTAACTACGACATTTTCTTGAGCTTTAGGGGTGAGGACACGCGTCACACGTTCACAGGTTATCTCTACGAAGCTTTGTCCCGCAAGGGAATCAAAACCTTCATGGACAATGAGAATCTGAGGATAGGGGACTCTATTGGACCTAATCTTCTTAAAGCAATTGAACATTCAAGGATTTCGATTGTTGTTTTCTCTGAAAATTATGCTGCTTCCAAGTGGTGCCTTGATGAACTCGTGAAGATCCTCGAGTGCCGGAACGAGAAGAATATGCTCTTGTTTCCAATCTTCTACAAAGTAGCTCCCTCTGATGTACGGTATCAGAGAAACAGTTATGAAAAAGCCATGGCTGCTCACGAACTTAGGTATGGTTGTGACTCTGAGAAGGTGAAAAAATGGAGGTCAGCATTGTTTGATGTATCCCAAATTTCAGGACATGTTTTGAGAGAGGGGTAAGTAAATACTAGTCGAACCTTGTCTTAAGGATTATTTAATCATGGAGGTATAATATTTTTTTGTTTATTGTATTATATAAAAGGTAATAAATATTATGTATTCTCTCAATTGTTGGTACTCTAACAAATTTAAGATTTTCTAAGTGTGAGACGCAAGGTCATTGAAGAGTTTAGAGTTTAGGGTTTGTGGTTCTACAAGGACACCTGAGATGGCCATTAGGAGTGCAGCATGACTGCCGACAATTTATCTCAGCACGTCATTAACGGTTGTGTGACGAAAATAAGATAAGGGACTAACATGAGTCATAGATGCCAAGTTAGGGACCAAATTGAATAAATGGAAATTTTGGGGACCAAATTGAGTAAATCGAAATTGAGGACTAGATTAAGGCGCGAGTGTAACTTCACTTGTCAAGTTGTCATTGAAACATTACTTTCTCATTTATAAAGGCTTTTGCATTTTGGTGGCTATTAATACATGTGAAACAGCCCTGATTTGAGTGTTAACTAACAACTATCCTCTCCCAAAATCAAATGAGCAATTTTCTTAAAATTGAAAACAGACCAAATAAAGTGAAACAATTCAGATATACAGAAATGTTAATTGCCAAATAAGAAGTCTATTGATGTAACTTATGTTTTCTTAAAATTATTTTTATATTTCCCACTATTTTTTACGTTATTCAGTTGTTTTGAGTTGATTATCTATTTCTACAGGTTGATGCAGCTTATTTTGTCTTTCGTTTGATGAAATAGATCCTCATTAATCAAAATAAAATAAAATTCTTCATGATCAACATAATGATTCCAGAACAATTTGCATATTATATATGCAGGTATGAATACAAGTTCATTCAAGATATTGTTTGCAAGGCCGATGCTAAATTACTATCTTCGAAACAGTTACACATTGATGAGGACATGGTTGGGCTGCAGTTTAAAGTTGAGGAAGTGAAGTCACTTCTAGATCTCAAGTCTAGTGACAGCACTTCCATGTTGGGGATTTATGGAATTGGTGGTATTGGCAAAACAACACTTGCGAAAGCTTTGTATAACACCATCTGCAACCAGTTTGAAGGTGCTTGTTTTCTCTTCGATGTCAGAAAAACTTCAAATCAAGACAAGGGGCAAGTGCATCTGCAACAAACTCTCTTGTTGGAACTGTTGGAAGAGGGAAAAATCAAGTTTAGCAGCGTAGAAAAAGGGATCTCTATATTGAAAGACAGACTTGCTGGAAAAAAAGTCCTTGTAGTCCTTGATGATGTTGACAACATGGAACAATTAAGAGCATTGGCAGGAAAATGTAGTTGGTTTGGTTCCGGGAGCAGGATTATTATAACAACAAGGAATACATATTTGCTAATAGCTCATCAGGTCAAAAGCATTTATGAGATGAAAATGTTAAATGTCTATGAATCTCTTGAGCTCTTTTGTCTGAATGCATTCAAAATGAGTAGTCCTGTAACAAACTATCATGACCTTTCCATTAGAGCAATAGGGTATGCCAAAGGGCTTCCATTGGCTTTAAAAGTTATAGGCTCTAATTTGATCGGCAAAGATTTAAATGAGTGGAAGTCTGCATTGAAGAAATATAAGCGGAATCCTCATAGAGATATTCAAAGCATTTTAAGAATAAGCTATGATAGTTTAGAAAGCAATGAAAAGGACATTTTTCTTGACATCGCATGCTTCTTCAATGGGCAGAGGTTGGAGTATGTGAAAAGAATACTTGATGGGTGTGAGTTCTACACGGAAGATGGTCTTAGAATACTTATTGATAGATCTCTCATAACAGTTGAAGATGGTCACTTGAGGATGCATGATCTAATACAGGACATGGGTAGAGATGTTGTAAAGCAGGAGGCGCCAAAAGATGCCGCTGAACGTAGTAGATTATGGCTTAGAGAAGATGTCCTTCAAGTACTAACTGAAAATAGAGTAAGATTTTCTATTTATAACATGCAAACTATCCAATTCATTTATCATTAGACATCAGCAGAATCTTATTTTGAATCCCCCACCCCAAACCACACCCTTCAAGCAATAAATGATTAATCTTACATATACTTGTGTTAAAGGGAAGTAGCAAAATTGAAGGGATAAAGCTTGATTGCCTGGAAGAAAATTTGATTTCTAGAGCCTTTGAGGAGATGAAGAAGCTTAGAATTCTCATCGTGCGGAACACAAGCTTCTCATTCTCATTCGGACGTATTCATCTACCAAACCAGTTAAGGCTGCTTGATTGGAAGGGTTTCCCTTCGAAATCTTTCCCACCAGATTTTTATCCCAAGAAAATTGCTGCCTTCAACTTACGTTGCAGTCCTCTTGTATTGAAAAAACCATTTCAGGTAAAGTTGGTGATGCCAGTTACTTGCAGTGCTTAAAATTTATTCAATTTAGCTATGATGCTGCCGTTATTGATCAATTGGTTTTTTCTTTGCAGAAATTTGAGCATTTGAGCTACATGAATTTCTCCTATTGTCAATCCATCACTAGAATTCCTGATGTGTCTGGAGCCAAAAATTTAAAAGAATTGATACTTAATAAATGCAAGAAACTGGTAAAGGTTGATGAATCGGTCGGCTTTCTCCCTAACCTTGTTTACTTAAGTGCTTCTGGATGCATTCAACTAAGAAGTTTTCTGCCAAGAATCTTTTTGCCGTCTCTTGAATTCCTTTCCTTTGACATGTGTAGAAGACTTGCATTCTTTCCAGACATAGTGGGAACAATGGATAAGCCATTAAAAATTTGTATGAAAGATACTGCTATTAGAGAGCTTCCACCTTCCTTTGCCAATCTTAGTGGACTTGGTTACTTAAATATGTCAAATTGTAAGCAACTCCAAAATCTACCAAGTAAACTATTTGTCTTGCCAAATTTTGTCACATTAAAAATTGGAGGGTGCCCTCAACTTCGGGAATCATTTACACAGTTCAAAGGATGCGATTCTAGAGCAGAGTGCTGGCCAAATCTAGAGACTTTGCATTTCTGCAATGCCAGTCTATCAGATGAAGATCTTTATGTGATTGTACATAGTTTCCCAAAGCTGAGAGAATTAAATGTGTCATCAAACTGTTTTGTATCAATCCCAACGTACATTAAGGAATCTATTAACTTGACAACTCTTGATGTGAGTTATTGCCTGAAGCTACAGCAAATTCCAGCACTGCCCTCTAGTATTCAAAAAGTAGATGCAAGACACTGCAATTCCTTAACAGCTGACTCATCAAGTACGCTTTGGTCACAGGTTCACTACTTCCTCACATTCATATTTCATTTCATTTAGCAAAATTAAATTCGAAAGAAAAAAATGACAAATAAAAGATTGCGCTAAAATATTTCTCCATGGATGTTACAGATGCCCAGAGAGATTGATAGATTAGAAGTTGTGATGCCCGAAACAGAGATTCCAGAATGGTTGGACTATCATGGCCATGGTGTGATTCCCATTTTCTGGGCTCGTGGCAAGTTCCCTGTTGTGGCTTTGGCCTTTGTGTTCGCCGAAATAAACTATCATGCTGTTAACTTGCACTTGTTCATTGACAATGAGCATGTAAGTGTTCAAAGCCAACATCTTATTTTCAATATAGCAGAAGATCATGTGCTGTTGTGCGACCTGCGAGTTTTATTCAGAGATGAGGAGTGGAAGAGGCTTGATGCTCGTTTCCGACATGATAATTGTTGGAAGTCCATCCAGGTGAAGTGTGAACCAGACATCATCCTGAAAGACTGGGGGGTTCATGTATATAAGAAAGAAACAAACATGGCTAATATCCAATTCTCATGTCCATATACAGCTACCTTAGGATCTCGATCGTTTATGGATTTAACCTTGAACATGATATGGGTATCAAGAGATTGGGTGGAGGAAGGAAGTGCAACAGGAACAGATTCCTCAAGTGATGTGGAAGAATTGGATACTATTGTACAAGAGAAAGAAGCATCATGCTCAAAAAGTGTCAAGGTACTTGACAATTCAAGTCCTTGTGCTGACTCTTGCAGCTGCTGCTACTCACCCGGATCGTCATCTTTCAAGAAACTTCGTCGTTTTAAGTTCAGAAGACGATTGTCGATAAATATGATCAGTCGATGGTCGGAAGATGATGATGTTGATGATATTGATTTTAGGAACCAAGAGCCTCTTTCCTTCTCAGAGAACCTCCAAACTGTGATGGAAAACTTGAGGAGGTTTACGGCTCCAAGACAAAAGAAAGGCATGAGCAACGGAGACCATGACAATGATAGCTTCAAATGGCTGGCTGAGACAGAGATATTAAGTGATGGCGAGTACGAGGACGAGGATGAAGAGTCAGATTCAGAAGCATAGGATATGGTGATTTTGCTCATGTTTCATAGACAAACTCTTGTACTAATATAATGTACCTAACCCCTAAACCTTCCAGCTTTCCAAATTGTCTGATATGAGGATATTTTTATTTATTTATTTTATAGTATGATAATATAAATCTTTCATAATCTTAACTGCTGAAACTTGAAAATTTTGAAAAACATAACTAGAAACTTGTTTATTATCTTCACCAACTCTTAAGTTTTAAGAATTTTACAATAGATATCTAGATTAGGAGCTAGCACAGTTAACCAATGTCACCAGCAACTCACATAACATGTATGATTTAGCATTTATTTCCAATAGTCTAATTTGAACTTTAAGCTAACACTGGAACTCATTGATTTTATTTTTTTTTTAAGTTTGCAATTAACTAAACTTGGATACTGCGACTATTGCAAAGACTTGATTATACTCGCAATCATGTAGTGACCTGTGGTTTTATTATTAGATATTCTTTAGACCACTTTTTGCATGGTCTAATTTTATGTGAAATTTTATGCCCTTTGAGCATGTGGTATATTTAAAAAATAAAAAATAAAAAATAAAAAAAGTATATCTATGCGATACTATGTAAATTTCGCTGAAATGACTAGAATGCCCTAAACAGTCTTACACGCATTACCAAACAAACAGAATGCAAAATATCAAAGAAGGTCACTTTCATTATTTCACACTCTAGCCTGAAGATGCACAACATTATCTTCAACTCCTTTGCTTGTGTTGTATAATTGGATGAGGTTCAAATTGTGTGACAAAAAAAAAAAAAAAAAAATTTTTCTCCTTCATTAGTTCCCATTATACTTGAAATAATGCTCTCTTCTCTTCAGCTTCTCTGCTTCTATAAGCAGCCACCACTATGTGAAAACTTAGTGCACAGTGACCATAACAACAGCATGTTATTGAAGGATAAGAGGCTAATATCAAATCCTTCTAATTATTTCATAGTTCATGCAGTGAAGGAGGATTCACAACAATATGAAGTAGACCCAGATAAGGCTAGAGAAGCATTACAAAAGCTTGATCAAGAAATCCAATCTCTCTCCAATAAACCAATCTCTTCTCCAAAAGTCAGGGGTATGTTATTCTCTCTTTTCTTGGTTATATCTTTTGTTTTTTATGTATAGAAATAATTTATATAACTAAGTTGATAATGTAAAGGTTTAATAGCAAATCTAATAATTATTTAGAAGATATGTAATCAATAATGCTATTTTCAAGAGGGAGAACATATTTATTCAATTAATTTGTTTTTTTTTTTTTTTAGTATTAGCTATAAAAATATTAATTATTTAACGTGATTCAGGTGTTAGTTTCCCCCTCCCTAAAGCCGTTTTGAATAGCTTGTGTGACGAGGAATTTGAGTAATATGTATGAAATTATTGTAGATTCAAATATTATTTAATAAAGAAAAGAAGAAAATATATAGTTAGTTAATTTTTTTAGATTTATTGACCGATAGAGTTTTTGACAAGAGTTAATTATATTCTATTTAAAAAAAACTACTTAAATAATAGCTCAAAGTTATTCATTAATCCAAAACTTAAAAATCTTAATAGCGGTTATTTTGTTAAGGTTTTCTCAATCATTATTTTTTTATGAATCACTTTTAATATATAAAATAAAAAATATACAG
>NC_029785.2:6301546-6316248 GCF_000816755.2 Arachis ipaensis
AAGATAATTGTCAAGATGCTTTTGATATGGACCCATTTAAGATAAGCTCGTCTAACCTCATCTCTCTGATTTGGGTGATATTGCCAAATTTGAAGCCCTTTTTTAGGATCTCGTTTCAAAGAATTAAGGTCAAATTCATTAGATGCAACTCTTTGAACTTTTGAAGGCTGTATCTCACTTTTTTCGTGATTCATTAAAGTAGAAGAACTATCTACAGGTGTTGATATTGTAAAAGTTATATGTTCTCTTTCTTGAATATTAGTCTTCCTCTTAAAAAATGCATCAATTCTTTGATTTTTCATGATTATTTTATATAAAAATTTGAATATATATCCTGTAAAATATGTAAAAAAGAAGTTAGAATGACAAATATTAAAATTTATAATATTTATTGAATTTTTTTATCAATTTATACAAATACAATAATATCAATATTTATTGAATATTCTAATATTTTTTATCATATAAAAATTAAATTAAATACACAGTAAAATATAAAATAATATTAAATTAAATAAATAAAAAATATCTAATTTTTACATTTAAATTCAAAAGTAGAGAGAGTGTTGCTTGTTAGATGATTTTTTTTATTCTTATCTTTTTTTGTTAGATAAATTTTTTATTTGATTTGAATTTATTTTTTAATTTTGATGTGTTGTGAAAGTCAACAAAAATTCACCCAATTTAGTCTAAATCCAACATATTTTTAATGTTTAAAATTAAAAATTATTGTGCAATAAAAACAAAAAATGAGAATTAAATTGGGTACTTTAAGTTATAGTAAAATATATGAATCAATTGAACTATTTTTATTTTTTGAAAAAGTACTACTAATTTTTTATAAAAAATTTGGAGATTATGACTCTTCATTGTCTCAACTAAGCTCTACCCATACGTATAACATCACTATATTTTTTTAATATGTTTGATATGATATATTTTACTACTTAGTATTTTTCATGTTCAAAATGGAAGTATAATAAGTGATTATGTGTGGTGTATAATATATTCATTCTCATTTCTCATCATGACAATTTTGAAGAGGTAAAATGTTAAAGTTATCTAAACATATTATTTCTCTTTCTCAATGTGTTTTGATTTTCATATTATATTTTGATTATTTTCAACGTTTTTTGCAGTTTCAGATATGAAGATCAGCAAAGAAGAAGTGAATGAGATGGATCAGAAGCTTGAAATCACAGATTCGTTACTTGCAAGCGTGGCTGGTGGTCTAGTTCTCTTAACTATATTTTACAATACACTATTTTTTACTGTAATTAAACCATCAATCGATGGTTCACCATGACCTATATAGGATTTATTAATTTAAACATCATCCTTGAACGTTCCTATATAAAGGATAAATGTAAGAAAAAATGTTGATAACTAATATTTTTCAATTTGTCTTGTATAAGTTTGTAAATTTAGAGGTTTTGTTGCTCTCCTATTGTTACCAAACAAGCAAATAGTAGGGCAAAATTTAACTCGAGAAATTAATAACCTTGAATTTCACATTTAACTAGTTCAGTGAACACTTATGTTTGAATTATTCATCACTTAACAAGATTGAATATCATATTGTTAAGGAAATGCAATCCGTTTTATGGAACTGACATTTAGTATACCAATTGTTTTTTTTTTTTTTTTGATAATAGGTTATATTTCATTAATTATTAAAAAATGAAATACAAAGATGTCCAAAAGCAGAACAACATAATAAAAGGTGGGAATTTTTCAAAAACACTACACTGAAGGTATTCATTCAACGGTGCGTGGTCGAAAAACAAAGAAAAATCTTAAAGAAGAAATAATGATAAATCAAATTGAATGCAACTAAGAGCTTGTCTCATGGAGATGACGACCTAAACTGGGAGTTCTTTGGATTTCACGAAACAAATTGACAGAGCTTGCTAGAATGGCAGACGACATAGAAGTAGAACCTTCAAAAATCAACTGGTTGCGAACTTTCCAACAGTTCCAGCAAATGATGGCAAGCAATTGAGGATTACGCCCAGCATTCTTCAACGGGTTAAGTATCTCTGTTGATGCAGTTCACCATGTCCAAAAGTCGTTAGAACTCTGAGGGGGAAGACAGTCACGAAGATAACTCTGAGACCATACGTCTTTAATTCTAGAGCAATCGATCAAACAATGAGTGACTGTTTCCGTTGCTTCATGACAGCAAGGGCATATTGGTGATATAGATGGGATGCGGTGATGAATCTGAGCAAGCACCGGAAGTCAGGCATGGAGAGCTTTTCAGATAAATAGTTTAATTTTGTGAGGCAAGTTCAACTTTCATAGATCAATCCACGGCTTTTTCTGCTGCATATAATTAGGGCAAAGCTCCAGAGACGGATGGTAAAATAAATAGCCAATTCTGTAACCTGAAGCTGTATCATATTGCTTGGATTTGTTCAAATCCCATTTCAATTTGTCCCTACTCTGCTGAATTTTAACTGACAAAATCCTGTTTGCAACGTCTTGGGGAAATAATTCTTGAATGAAATTCTGATTCCAATTTCTATCTTCAGTAATTAGATCTTTAACTCTTGAAACCAACTCAGAAATAGCCTGTCTATTTGGTATGTCAGAAATCATTAAAGGATACGGAGGAGGCAGCCAAGGATCCTCAAAGGTTCGGATATTCTCACCAGTACCCACAGCCCAATTAAGACCTTTTTCAACAATCTTTCGGCCTTCCAGTATGCTCCTCCATCCCCAAGAAGGTAAGGCTCCAATTTCTGCCGTTATAGCATTACCATTGCTAAAGTATTTACCTCTTAAGATTTTGGATAATAAGGAAGTAGGCTGTGTTACAAGTCGCCAAAACTGTTTGCCTAAAAGCGCCAGATTTTGGATTCTGAGATCTTTAAATCCAAGGCCTCCTTCTTTTTGTGGGCGAGTCATAGTGTCCCAGCTAATCCAAGCCATCCTCCTTTCAGAACCTTTTTGTCCCCACCAGAATTGAGAAAGTAGAGAGTGAATTTCTGAAATTAAACCATCAGGCAACTTAAAGCAAGACAATGTATAAATAGGAATAGCTTCTCCCACTGCCTTAAGCAATACGTGTCTACCACCTGACGAAAGAAGATTGCGCTTCCACCCTTGGATTCTTTTTCGAACCTTTTCTTTGATCATACTAAAAGAAGCCTTTTTCGATTTAGAGACTGTAGAAGGCAAACCAAGGTATTTATCCTGAGCCCCAATATGATTAGTATTCATAGAGTTAGCCAGTAGTGTACGAGTAGTGGACGGAGTGTTGTGGCTAAAGAATACAGCAGATTTATTAAGATTTACCCTCTTGCCACTGATGCTTTCATAAGAATTCAATAAATGCAGGATATTTGAACATGCTTCAGGATTAGCCTTACAGAATAAAATAGAATCATCAGCAAACAGGAGGTGGTTGACCTTGGGACATCGCCTATGTATCTGAAGACCCTGAATTAGTCTGTTTTGTTCTGCCTTGTGTAGCAAGAAGGAGAAACCTTCTGCACAAAAAAGAAAAAGATAGGGGATAGAGGATCTCCTTGTCGAATACCTCTATTTGATTTGAAGAAACCATAAGGTTGTCCTTCCACAATAACAGAATAAGAAACAGTTGTCACTAATTCTCGAATCCACATGATCCATCGGGAGTCAAAACCAAACTTCTCCAATATAAACCAAAGAAAGTGCCATTCCACCCTATTATATGCCTTACTCATATCTAATTTTAGCGCCATTTCATTTTCGAGACCCCTTTTTTGTTCTTCAAGTAATGCATACACTCGTGAGCAATTAGGATATTATCAGAGATTAATTTGCCTTTAATAAAAGCACTCTGCGTAGGGCTGATTAGTCTATTTATCATACCCTGAAACCTATGTACAAATACTTTGGAGATAATCTTGTAAAAGACTGAAGATAGGCTTATTGGTCTTACCTGAGTCATATCTTTAGCATCAGAAATCTTGGGAATAAGACAGATCTGAGTGTGGTTAAAACCCTTCAAGATTCTGCCCCCAGAAAAGAAACTCTTAACTGCTCGAAACACATCACCACTAAGTATGTTCCAGAAGCTTTGAAAAAATTTTGCTGTCATACTATTATCTCCTGGAGCACTTTGAGGATGAATGCTAAATGTTGCGTGTTTCACTTCCTCCATAGTCACTGGTCTTTGAAGCCTACGGTTCATGTGAGCTATAACCTTAGATTCAAAATCAATAAACAGAAGTTCAGGGTTCTCATGACAAGTGGAGAAAAAGATGTCCTTGAAATAAGATTCAGCCAAAGAAGCAATACTAGCATTTGAAGTAGCCACTTCACCATCACTGCCAGTTAGTTTTTGTTAAATTTAATAATTATAAAACTAAATAAAAAAAGAAAGAATAATACAAAAATAAATTAAAATTTAATTTTTTACTATCTATAAATAGGAGTGAAACAAATTTTATATGCACTATTATAGGATAGGATAGAGTCGAATATGACAAAAATTCGTCCACTACCTATGCATTGCCACCTGTGAGCAGAAGAGGCTTCTTGTACAATAATGTTACTTATTGTGCGTGTAACATCAATCTTTGTTTATTTATTTATTTTTTGACTTCCGATAAGATTGTATCATGAGTTTATTTGTGCTCCTATATTTAGTTTTCAATTCAATTAGATTTTCATTTGTGTTTGTTTCAATCAATTTGAAATTCATGTGTAAACATGGCCCGAAAAGATATTAAAGAGCGTGTTTGTTTATATGGATAGGATACTAAAATAAAAATAAAAAGATATAAAATTATGTTTAATAGATAAAATATAAAAAAATATATATATTTAAAGATATTAAATTTATATTTTATGTTTATTTTGATAAAAAAATATAAAAATATTAACAAAAAATATCATTTATTTTTTAATTTTTTTTATTATTTTTTTATAATTATATATATTTTTTAATTTTTTGAATGAAAAAATAAAAATAAATTATATTTTCATAATTATTTTTTTGTAGATTAACATTTGTTGGCCTTAGATAAAACAGTAGATATAAACTCAGGTGCAGTCGAATTTAAGTGAAGTTAATAACGGAGAGTTGTTAGATAGTTTGATTGATTTGACTAAATTTTCATTAACAGTTCTCTCTCACCTGTCAAGCTCTTTCTCACCTGTCAACTTCACGTGAACCACCTAAGTTTCTACTAAAACAGTGAATGTTATAAACTATAAAGACGTAACTGGGCTAAGTTGTAGTCACAATAATTGTATTCAACAGTTTCGATTTTAACAATAACGAATAACCCATTCGTAATCACTTGAACACATATATACATGTGACAAACAAGACAAAAGATGAAAATATTGTTAGTTGTCGCCAGAAGACAATTTTTGCTTCTTCTTCCACTGGTATGCAGCTGCTAAGATCTTAAGATTACTGGTCTGAATTTTTTCAGGGAACAAATAGTCGATGAATTCTTCAATTCTGGCAGAACCATCTTCAGTAGTAACTTGTCTTCTCTTCTTGAGCTTCTTCGGCAGCTTAGACTGGACTAAGCTAACATCACCAAGTTTCCCAGAAGCAGCCTCCATGTTGAGCCATTTCTCCAATAGCATTGCCCTTTCCTCCTTCAGTTCTGGAGCAGACGATCTGAAGTAGTTAAGAGCTTTCTCAAACACCCTTCTAGCACGCTGAAGGCATTCCCTCTTTTGCTCTTCTTCTGTCAGGTCTAAACTGTTCTGTGCCTCAAATTCTGCAGTCTCAAAGTCAATATATGCCTTCCACAATAGCTCAGGCATATCCAATGCTGGTTGAGCGATTGCAAGCTCGAATATTGCTCTAGCTCTTTCAGTCTCAGATAAAGATCTCTCCAATTCTGCATACTTGGTCCAAGCATAGCAATTTTCAGGCGACCACTCCAGATACTTTTCATATAGTTTTCTGCATCTATCTATGTTACCAAGCTGCAGTTCTATCTCTATATACTTGTTGAAAATCTTGTCTTTTGGAGCATTTCCAATGGCATTTCCTAATATCTGTCGAGCACCCTTGAGATTCAGCTGACGTATTTCAAACTGGGCTGCTAGAAGCCATATCTTTGCAAATGAAAACTTGCTGTGGGGAATCAAGTTGAGACACTTCCTGTATACATCTCTTGTTGGATCCACATCTTCAGCATCAAGCTCTTCGTAGAGTGCATAATTAATCCACAAATAGATGTATAGCTGCCAGAATCGCTTCTCCTCTGCAGGAGGAACATTAGCTATAGCTCTCTCATAAACCTCCCTGATCCTTTCCTTATTGCCCACACTCTCCTCCAATCGTATATAGTCAAACCATGAATCATAGTTCAAGGGATTTTTCCTTACTTCATCTTCATACTGAAACCTTCTTTTGCCAACAACAGCATCCTCAATCCCTTCCCTATCACCATACTGCTTCTCAAATGCCACAAACTTCGCTTCAAGTCCTTCTGAGACTCTTCCCACTGTGCATACTTAATCCACACGCCAATGTTCCATCTCACACGCCGAATTTGATCCTCAAACTCTTTGCGCTTGCAGAGGCGGTACTCGCCAAGCTCAGTGGGGTCAGTGATCTTCTGCTTTGGCGGGCGGATCTCAGCCTGCTCCCGAGCCTCCCGTAGAATCTGCTCCGCTGTGATTTGAATCGGAGCAGGTGTCTTGTTCTTGACCCTCGTTGGCCGTGGAAGCTTCACCTCAGTGTCCTTGAGCGTGAGGTGACCCAACGTTGGCTCTGCTTCTTTTGACAAAGACATCGCCCCAGTTGAAGGGTGCAGTAAAACGAAGGATTTTGTTGTAAGAAAATGGCGGTTGCGGAATTTGAAGCGTTAGTTTAGTCGGCTACACTTTCTTTGTCCAGCTGCTTTGGACTTCACATGTCCTATGTTCCAGCTAAGTTTCTGAAGGAGGCGGTGTTCGTTGCGGTGCCGGCAGCAGAGTTTGCAGGCGGCGGCAGAGGCTGGCGGCGAGGGAGGAAGGAAAGTGAACTCGGATAGAGAGAGAGAGAGAGAGATTTTTGTCCTTGATGTTTGCTAAAAGTTTCAAAAATATCCCTAAGTTTTAATTTGTTTCAATTTTATCCCTTAAGTTTTCGATTTGCATCAATTTTATCCTTATAGTTAATTTTTTTATAATTAATATTTTTCTTTCCAATTATACCCCTCTCCTATCCCATCATCTTCATCATCATCATCTCTTTCTCTTCCGTCTTCACCATGAGCTCCACCACCATCATCATCAAACAACTATTATCAACTTCCTTCTCCATCCATACCTCTCTTTTTACTCCTGACTCTCTATTACAACCATTATGTAAGAGTACTCATTCAATCCATACCTCTCTTTTTCTTCGGACTCTCCATTACAACCATTATGTAAGAGTACTCATTCAATTGTATTTAACATTAAGGAGCATTTCTTTTCAAGTTCCCATAGAATATGAAGAGTACTCATTCAATTGGAATAAGCATTATTTTCTCTTTTCTAATTCATGCTCTGTCCTCATGGCTATTGCTGGTGTCAATTACAAAACTGCAAAAATAAATGTAATATTTCACCACCACAAGCCACAATAATATTTATCTTTGTCAGTGTTCAAGCTCAAATTTGTACCCATCAATGACCATTTCAAAAGAAAAATTTTCATTGATTTGAACTAAAAATTGACATGAAATTTTGAAAAACCATACCAACTCCACGACTTTCCCTAATCCTATTGCTCCTCACAGAACCAAAATTCTCCTCGAAGCTCCGTTTGGCTTCAGTGCTCCTAACCCTATTTCATCTCCGTCCATCTCCTCAGACCTCCTATGGACGAACGTGACCACTTCAGATCGATGGGTCCCGATTTGGCGAGCCACACGAGTTGTTCGATGAAGTAATAGACTCCCTCGCTGTCGAAGTCGACGACGGAGAGAAAGAAGTTGAGATCGGAGGAGACGTGCGGTTTGTGTAAGACTTGGAGTGCGTTGAGGTCTTGGACGAATTTTCCAAGGCGGAAGGATTTGCGGCTGATGTTGACGCTGGTGGAGATGGAGGGTTGGAGGAGAAAGGAGAAAGAAGGAAAAAGAGGGGTATGGCCGACGATGATGGAGAAGGATGTTGATAATGGTTATTCACGATGGGGGAGATGATGGTGAGAATGGGGAAAAGAGAGAGAGAAAAAGAGAGGGAAGTGTGATGATGATGATGGTGGGGGGATAGACGAGGGGTATAGAGAGAGAAAAACAGAGGGGAGTGTGATGATGATGATGGTGGGGGGATAGACAAGGGGTATAATTGGAAAGAAAAATATTAATTATCTAAAAATTAATTATAAGGATAAAATTGATGCAAATCGAAAACTTAAAGGATAAAATTGAAACAAATTAAAACTTAGGGATATTTTTGAAATTTTTAACAAACATTAGGGACAAAAAATATACTTTACCCTTTAATTTATCATATCCTCAAAACAATCGCAATCTTTGTGCTGATGATAAAAACGGTAATAGTATTATTACTTATTACCGTTGAACAAATAAAATTTTCTAGACAAAAATAAAAACAAAATTCGGAAAAAAATGATAATAATTTACCTTTAAAATAATAATAATAATAATAATAATAATAATTACGAATAGTATGTAATTAGGTTATGTTCAAATCTAAATTTCATTAGGTACACTTAGGAAATTCAAATTCAATTTTTGAATTAAATGGATAAATAATATATTCCAATACGTTTAAATACAAAATTCTAAATTTCATAAAATAAATTCAAAATTAAATGGATAAAATAAATTTATATTCTAAATTTCATTATGCGTAATATACATTCGAATACAAAATTTAATTAACTAAAATTTGAAAATACATTTCAATAGTTATGATGTTAAATTATGATCATCATCTAACTAATTAAAGTGTTTGGATTGATGTAAAACTCAAATATGGATACAAAATAGCGTTCTGCTAGGATTTCCACTCAAGAGGATAACCTAATGCAACGAAGTATGAAGAAAGTGAAGACGCGAGGAGAGGTGGATCTCAATCAACCGTTTGATTGTATGGAGATTGTCCCAGTAAAGGAAAAGTCCATACCAGTTTTGAAAGACTCATATAAGGATACTCTACTGACCAGTCCTGGTTTTGAAGGCGACCATGAAGAGCCTTTCAACATGGATGATCATGAGCCTAACCCTGAAGGCAAATGTTATCAAGATGATGAAGATGGGGGAATGTAGAGAAACTTTTCAACCCTTACTCTACGATTCCAATGTCAAAAGAGGAGTTTGAAGAATGGTGCAAACCATGGAAAAATGCTCTCATGGTCAAGGTGTTGGGCAAATGTGTTACTTTCGCGTTCATGGAGCAACGTCTCCGCAAAGATTGGGAAAGTAAAGGTAAGATTCATGTTATTGATATGAATCGTGACTATTTTTTGGTTCACTTTTCAGACGAGGAGGACTACACACATGCGCTTATGGAAAGGCCCTGGATGATCGCCGGCCACCATCTCATTGTATAGAGATGGAGACCTTTCTTCCTATCAGGTTCCACAGAAGTGAGGAAAATCGCTACCTGGATCCGGATCCCAAATCTTCCAATTGAACTTTATAACCACCGGTTTCTTTGGAGGGTAGGATCCGCTATTGGTCATATGCTAAAAGTCGATCGTACCACCTCAATTCACTCGAGGGGGAAGTTTGCCCGTATATGTGTTGAAATTGACCTGGCTAAACAACTGGTACCTCGGATCTCGGTTCTTGGATGTGAACTCCACCTTGAGTATGAAAGTTTGCATCAAATCTGCTTTTCATGTGGCAAATATGGCCATAGATCAGAGCAATGTATAGAGAACCTCGCATCTGGCGACAATCCGATGGAAGACACTAGCGCCGGAGATACTACTCCAGTGGAGGTACCGGTCGGGAGGGAGGGTGACCAGAATGGAAAGTCTGAGACCCCACGAAATCAGCAAAATCACATTAATGGTCAATCCATCGCTGATTTTGGGCCATGGATGATGGTTAAAAGATATGTTGACAAAAAGAAAGCTCAATCAGGACATAAGAAATCTCAGGCCAATCAGGTGCCGATTTCTAGCTATAATTCTAAAAAGGACGGGTCTCCAAAAGGGAAAGATTCTGGGCAGGGATCCCGCTTTGCTAATTTGCATGGGAAAGTTCGGGGAACGTGCAGGATATAATATGGAAGGTTTGGATAAGGACCAAGAGGATGTAGGGCAGATTGGGCCGCAGCTACCCCAGGCCCAAGAGGCAACGGTTAGGACCCAAACTCTAAAATGGGTCCCCAAATCGGGTGCAGGAAAAAACCCACAAACTCTGAAGAAACCTGTGTCTACTCCTAAGGCCTTACTGGAGCAGGGTGGGAATCCAAGCCAAAATAGAAACAAGGCTAAGAACTCAGAGAATGTTCTAGCCACCCCCAAGGGTGTGGAAACACCGTCAAGAGTCATGAAAGGGAAAGACAAGGATCCCGAGCTGGAAGGTATGGAGATGGTTGTCAAGGATTACATGAGGAGAATGGAGAAAGACCAATGGGAAGCTTTCAAGTCATTGAAGGATGCCCGTATGAACCTGGACCGACATGCGGTCCGCGACAACATCTTGTTCAGTTCGGAGAAGAACCCAAAGCCACCAGGTGCACGATTGGGGGTCCCGACCCAGATAAAGCACCAGATGAAATGATTGATGTGGTTGAAAACACGAACGAGTGGACACACTGGCGTGACAACATAGCAACTGAGATGTATGAAGAGTGGCGAACTAATCGTATAGAGTAGTAATAGATTAACTTGTGTTGTAGTAGATTTTAATGTATGTTGTCATTGATTAATTTATGTTGTAATAGATGCATTTTAATTTGTAAGACTTGTTGTGAAGGGAAACATTGTAATAGCAACTTGGTGCAGAATTAGAATACCACAACTGAACCGGCAAGTGCATCGAGTCGTACCAAGTAATACCTCAGGTGAGTGAGGGTCAATCCCACGAGAATTGATGGACTAAGCAACAACAATTGAATGATTCACTTAGTTAGACAAATAGAAAAGAGTATTTCGGGGTTCAAATTGCATTCTGGAATTTAGAAAGCAAACAATAAATTTGGTGTGAAAAGTATGTGAGAGAACAGTTAAGGTTTCAGAGTTGTTTATTTTCTGGATTTCTATTTCTTAACAACTATTTTAATCATGCAAGATTCAATTCATGACAAAATGTGATTGACTAAACCCTAATTCCTTAGTAATTTAGTCTCCTTTAACCTAATCAACCGCCAATTCCTTGATCACTTGACTTCGATTAGAGGGTTAAGTCCAATTCTAGTTTATTAGCCACAGAATTTCTAATTACCCAAATATAAGAGGATTATATGTCACGCATCCCGTTAAGTCCAAGTAATTAGTGATTTAGGAGAAATTACTTTCAAGCTTTTGTCCACGTAAATTACTTTTTCAAGATTTAACAAGAACTCAAGTAGAAAAAGGGTTATCTTCCAATATACTCCAATCCCTAAGATGAAGAACGAAAGCAAATCCTTGAAATTGGAATCAATACATTAATCAAAATAAAATGGTAATAGTATTAATCCATAGAACAAATAGAGCTCCTAACCTTAACCGGGGAGGTTTAGTTGCTCATGACTCAGAGAGAAAACTAGGGCTCCAAGAGTGTGTAAAAACTGTAATGAGGTGCGTAAGGGAGAAGTCATCCCGAAGGGCTTAATCTTTTTTTTTATATCTAACCTAATTTGATTTGAAACTAAAATAAAATAATAAATTCTAGCTCTAAAAGATTTTATTTGTAAATAAAAATAACCAAAATAAAACAAAATATAATAATTAAAAGCCAAATCTAACTAAAGATGCTCCTTTGAGTGAGGTTGATCCGTGTGTTTGGCACTAAATGCTAAAATCGGTGTTTAACGCCTCAGATGGCAGTAAGCTCCAATTTGTTTCTGACTGCCTGGCACTAAATATTAGGTTCAGCGTTTAGCGCCCTATGAGGCAGAGAGCTCGCACACGTTACGAGGCACCTGGCACTAAATGCCTAGGTTTGCGTTTAGCGCCAACTTGACAGAATGACTGCACGCAATCCAAAGTACTTGGGCGCTAAATGCCAGATGCGGTGTTTAGCGCCAGTTTAACAGAGTTGACATTCTTCTTTTTTCTTCTGCACAGACTCTGTCAAACCGATCCAAACTTTGCCTAAAATAATCAAAATAATAGACCAACTCAAAGTAGCATCTAAACATGTTTTGAAACACAAAAATTTAATTAAAACTAAATAAATTCATATCTAAAATGAATAGAAAATAAAGAAAAGATGCTCACGCATCACAACTATTTGTTTGTAATAGCAACTATTTGTTTGTGGTTATTAAAAATGTTTATGGTTATTAAAACTGTTTATGGTTGTTTTTTACAATTGTATTTGTTTGTGGTTTAGGGTTTACACTTGTTGTATTTGCTTATGGTTATTTATGTTAATTTTGTTAGGTGATAATGGACAACAAATGCATATGGAGTAATGAAGAGATTGATGCTTTTGTTGGCTTCATGGAGGAGTTCATTGTAGATGGTCAGAGGGCTGATTGTGGTCAATTCAAACCCGAAACTTTTGAGAAACTAGCTCTGAAGATACTGAAGGCTTTCCCTGGGTGTCTAACCATGAAATACTACAAGAATAAGCATAAGCAGTTGAAGGAGAAGTATCAGTACGCCGCTGACATGCTTGCATGCAGTGGATTTGGCTGGAATCATGAAAAACAATGTGTCGAGACTAATAGCAAATATGCCCTTGATACGTGGTTCAAGGTCGTGTGTGATCTTATCCCTACTTGAATGACTTGTATCTTTTTTCTTTGTATATATTGACTACAATCTTGTTTTTGTTTTCGTAGGCACATCCAACCAAATTTTATAGTCCTGGCAAGCCCTTTCCTCTGTTTCACCGGATGGAGGGTATATTCGATAAGGATAGAGCCACGGGAGCAGGTGCCATCAGTGGCTTTGATGTAGAGGAACAGGTTAATAAAGAGACTGAAGACCAGACAATTGGATTTGACGACTCTGAAATGTCTCCAAATCCAAACATAGACAGAGGGCAATCAATGCAAGGACAAGCCTCACACTCTGAAGTTGGTACAAGTGGAGGAAGCACAAGGCATTATGGAAAGAAGAGAAAGCAGGTTGATGTTTTAGAGAGGATGGCTGACCATATCCAGCAATCTTCCACTGACCAAAGGAAGAATGCCCAACTACTTGCTGATGCCATCCTTGGTGTGAACGAGAAGTTTAAGGTCGGTGAGAAGCTTACACAACTTGGGTTCGGTGATAACGAGGTGGTGAAGGTAGTATTGAAGTTTTCTGAGAGTCTGAATGTGTGTGCTCACTTCTGGGGCTTGTCAGATTTACGGAAGATTGCCCTTGTGCGTTCCATTATCTGAAGTTCTCATATGTGATTGAAACTTGTTATGTGGATTTAGCTTAGTATATTATGTTGGAACTATAGGGTTTTAGTATGATTAGATGGTTAAAATGGTATTTCTTTTTCTTGTCATTTGGGTAGCATTTGTTTGCAGAGACTAGAACTAAGACTGGGGGACAAGAACTTAGTATTATGTTTGTTGAGGTAGAGACTGGTACTTAAATTTGTGTCTCTGTCTCAAAAATTTCAGTAATTCAGTACCTCACCAAAAAGTAGGGACACTGGAGACTGAGATTTTTAAAGACAGAGACTGAAACTTTAATAATATTTTTGTACTTAAAATACCCCTATTGTAATTAACTAATGTCAACTTTACCCTTTCTTCAAATCAGATTAGGGCTTCAGTGTGAGCAGCCCCTCATTCCATCTTCTCATTTGTGCTTCAAAGTGCTTCCAGCCTCTATGTCGCTAGTGTCAGCACGTCCCCCTCGTAACCACCGCAAGGTAAGTGAGTCGCCGTCGAGGTTCGTCTTCCTAGGCTGCGAGTTCTCATGTCTTCATTTGCTCCTTCACAGGATAACATCTGAGGAACCCAGTTGAGAGAGTTTCCCCTGTTGCTGTCGAGTTCATCAAACTTCGTTGTTGTCGTCACAGCTTGTGTAACCTAGGTTAGTTGTGGTCAAATTTCATTACTGATTTTGGTCGATTTTTTATGTCGCGAGTTATGTTCTATGGATTTGGTTCTTTGTTCAACTAGATGCATAGAAAGAATCTTTCTTTTTCTCTCTTCAATTCGATTTGGTTCTTTGTTCTGATGTATAGATGCGTAGATAGCTTCTGTGGATTTGGTTCTATGTCCTCATATCTTGTTTCATTAATTTTGTTTGTGCTGTGCTTCTTATAAATTGGTTTTGGTCATGCTTGGTTTTTTTGGAATTCATTTTTATGCATTTGTTGATTCTGAAATTTGGGATACTTTTTTTGCCTAATTTACATCTGTTTGATGTGAAAATGTGTAAATTATTTTGTAAAATGTATGATTGTTGTGGCTATAACCAACGCACTCACAGTAATTTCTGAAATTGTGTTGATGAGAAATTTGTTAGCTTAGTTGTAGTTTAAAGAGTTGTGGCACTCCATTAACATACTTTGATATTCAACTATAGCTAATAAAATTTTATATAACTGCACCAAACTTTTAAGTTTTTCTATATTACCAAACTTCATATATGCAGTTTTGTTAAGTACATGATCAATTCATTTTTTATATCA
>NC_029785.2:6317062-6351331 GCF_000816755.2 Arachis ipaensis
AATTCATTTTTTATATCATACTCTCTTTATATATATATATATATATATATATATATATAGTATTATGACATAAATTTATGGTCACATGTGACAAAAATTTGAATCCCTGTATGGATAATGCTTCTATTAGACACTCCAATCTTAATAATTTATAGGTGAGTGGTGCCCTTACTTTAATTTGCCTCTTTTAATATTCAGCCAACCTTGTAGTAGGAACTCGCATCTGATATGGTAATTATAGATGCTTAATTAATTAATTAATTTTAAGTTTCCAATTATATCAACTAGGTTTCTTAATTAAGGTTCCAAAGAAGAGCATCAGATTCTTAAATTTGAGAAACTTCCATTATACTGTCTTTTGGTTCCAGTTTCTTGATCTTGTTTTTAGTTCTAAGAAGATTTAGCAGATTTTGCATCAAGTAGTGTTAGATTTCTTTGAATGTTTATGCATTTTTTAATGTGATGACTTTGCTAGGAAGAAATGGAGTGGTCGAAAATTATTAAGCGATGCGTGTGTTTTTATGAAGAGATGAGATTCAAGCATGAAGATTTGATGTTGTTCTTTGTGGTTACGCTATTTGTTTACTTTAGGGATAGAACTAGTGGCCAACTGTCCTTAGGCGAAAGAATGAATAGTAGAATTAGACGTGAGGCTTTAGAATGTATTGTTGGTGAGGGTGATAGGAATTGTATTTGGGAGTTGAGAATGAACACAAATGCCTTTGCTAATTTGTGTGAGTTGCTCCAAGTTCAAGGAGGACTTAAAGAGGATGGTCATGTAAGCCTGCCGGAGCAGGTTGTGACTTTCTTAATTATCTTAACGCATCACAAAAAAAAATCGTAGTCTGCAGGTTAGATTTTGTAGGTCCGGCGAGATAGTTAGTAAGTATTTTAATAAAGTTTTGAAGGCTGTAATACGGATTCAAAGCATTTTGTTTGCCAAGGCTACACCAGTTGAAGTGGATTGTCCTGACCCCACATGGAGAAGGTTTAAGGTAGAGCTTATTCGATGTTGTATATGATTCATAATTGCCTGAAGGATTCTATATCTGTATCATAACTTTTTATGGATGATAGGGTTGCTTGGGAGCATTAAGATGGCACTTATATAGAGGTGACAGTCTCCGAGTTTGAGAAGGCAAGATACCAAACAAGAAAAGGTAAAATCTGCACCAATGTCTTAGGAGTGTGTAACCGGAGATGGATTTTGTCTATGTACTCAGTGGATGGGACGGATCGGCATCTGATTCACAGGTACTTCGAGATGCAGTAACTTGTCGTAATAGTCTTAAGATACCCCACGGTAATTATGCCATCTTTGGAGTTAATCCTATACGAATAGCTTGAGTTCACGATAGTCAACGTCTTATGTTGTTTGCATTACTTGTCTATAGGTAATTACTATTTAGTTGATATTGGTTACACAAATGGTTTAGGGTTTCTCGCACCGTATAGAGGCACTCGATATCATGTTAGAGAGTGGGCCCAAGGAGCACGTGCACCACGCAATTACCAAGAATATTTTAATAAGGTTCATTCTTCTGCAAGGAATATCATTGAGCGATGCTTTGGTTTGCTGAAGAAGAGGTGGTCCATCTTAAGAAGCCCTAGCTTTTACCCTCTAAAGACACAATCTCAAATAATTATTGCTTGTTGTTTGCTGCAAAAATTTCATTCGAAAGAGTATGGATATGGATCTGGAGGAGGAAGGTAGCATATTGGATGAATTTATGCCTGATGGAGATGAAGCACAGGATGAAATGATTGATGTGGTTGAAAACACGAACGAGTGGATTCACTGGCATGACAACATAGCAACTGAGATGTATAAAGAGTGGCGTACAAGTCGTATGCCATAGTATTGTAAGAGCAGCGTAATAAACATTGTAATCGATTGAGTATTGTTGTAATGGCTGCATTTTAATTTGTATGACTTGTTGAGACGGGAAACATTGTAATAACACCTTTTCATTTGTAATAGCAACTAAGTGTTTGTGGTTCAGATTTATATATTTGTACTTGCTTATTGGATGAATTGTAGGCTGTGGATTAGTCGTGGTTATTTGTGTTATTGTTTGTTGTTTTATTATGTTTTGTTAGTTTATGTTAATTAACTGTAATTTAGATAATTTATGTCTACAAAATTTAAATATGCACAATTTTGATTATCTTAATTTTGGTAGTGAAAATGGAGAACAAGCGCATGTGGAGTGATGAAGAGACTAACACTTTTGTTGGCTTCAGGGAGAAGTTTGTGGTAGACGGTTAGAGGGCTGACTGTGGGCAGTTCAAACCCGGAACATTCGAGAAACTGGCTTTGAAGATGCTGGAGGCCTTCCCCGGTTGTACCCTGACCGCGAAGCATTGCAAGAATAAGCACAAGCGGTTGAAGGAGAAGTATTAGTACGCCGCTGACATGCTTGGATGCAGTGGATTTGGCTAGAATCATGAGAAATAATGTGTCGAAGTTGACAACAAAGATGTCCTTGATGTATGGTTGAAGGTGAGTGTGATTCCTAATTTTTAATATATCATATAAACATTTGTATAGAACTATACAGTTTATATTGAATCTGAGCCACTTTGAACCTCTTGAACAAGTCTAGTTGAATAATGCATTAGTAACTCAATCAATGATCAATAATTATGCTAGTATACTTCTGGTTTAGAGTACTTTAGACTTGGCTTACCTAGTTACTGTGTCTGCGAGGCTTAGGTGGATGGTCATATAATAAATACCATATTTCACACTTTGAGAAGAAGAAAGACTGTTCTGTTTTAAACTCTACATCTTTTTATCAAATTCTGGGTTAGATATTCTCAGTTCTCAATGTGTTATTTGGTTCTTGTCTAAATGAAAACTTTTTGGTGACATGGTCGCTTGATATCTCTCATAAACTGCCCTGCTTAAATTTCTGTTAACCCACAAAATCTGAAGTGCATTATGCATTAACGTAGAAATTAGAAATGGAAACTGACCTTGGCAATGATATGTAGAAGTATTTCACAATTGCATTAGCTACCCATCTGGTAGTTAAAATTTGTTGCAGTCTATGACTTGAATGAGTTCTTTGAAATTCTGTTTTGGTGCTTCCCTGACACAATAATATTAATGAAACGAGCAGATCCCTACAGAATGCTTGTTGTTTCACTATTTACTTGGAGACTTATTCACAATCAGAATCATTTTTTTGTTAAGGAAAAAAGAAAAGTTTATAATCTGATATTTTAGTATTACCCGTCCTGCCTTATGTCTCAACTATATCTATATATCTATCTAGGCTAGGGTCTATCATCTTTGAAAGGATCATACAAAATTAAATGCAATATAATAAATATTGGAAGCATCATCGTTGACCCTTTTCCTTTGCTTTAGTTATCCACAATTTGCTTATCCTAAACTTGTTCATCCATTTTCCTATTTTTATCCACAAGTTGCTTACCTCTTGTGTTCAAGTTAAATTTGATCTTTCTTTTTTTGCTGTATTTCCCTTTGCATGTTTCCCTCTACAAATTACATTGACTAAAACTAATGCAATAATTAATATTTGTGTTAGTGATAGTAACTACCAATAATTTGAGAATGTGGTTGTGGCTTTATTAAATTATTTGGAACTTCATTAATGTCACTACTTTTACAGTAGGAACTTCATCAAAAATTTGTTAAATCGGGTTTATATTTTCACAGGCACATCCAATCAAATTCTACAGTCCTGGTAAGCCATTTCCTCTATTTCACCGGCTAGAGGGTATATTTGGCAGGGATAGAGCCACGGGAGCAGCAGCAGTTAGTGGCTTTGATGCGGAGGAACATGTTAACAAAGAGACAGAAGACACTGCAGTTGGATTTGATAAGTTTGAGATGTCTCCACATCCAGACAACGACAGAAGGCCAGCAATGCAAGGACAAGGATCACATTCTGAAGCTGATGCGAGTGCAGGAAGCACAAGGCGATATGGGAGGAAGAGAAAACAAGCTGACGTACTGGAGAGGATGGCTGACCATATTCAGCAATCTTCGGCTGACCAAAGGAAGAATGCCCAATTGATAGCTGATGCCATTGTTGGTGTGAACAAGAATTGGAAGGTTGGCGAGAAGCTCACACAGCTTGGGTTCGGTATGACGAGGTGGTGAGGGCGAATTTTGAAGTTTGCTAAGAGTCCTAATGTGTATGCACACTTTTAGGGCTTGTCAGATTCACAGATGATTGGCCTTGTGCACTCTATTATATGAAGTTGACTGTTGGATAAAGGTATTAAGTTTTGCTTAGGGTATTAAGTTTTTCACTATAGGGTTTTAGGATTTTGTGAGATGGTTATATTTAAGATGGTTTAACATACAAACTTATATTCGGTATGCATTTGGATAGATATTTTGGTAATGCCTGTATTTTGCTCTATTCAGAATAGGTGTAGGTTCTTCGTACAATCTTATGGGTGTTGTGGTATGGCCTTTATTTTGGTTGCTTGAGCAGGAATTGTTGGCTAAGTACAATATTTATGGTCATGATCATGTTAATGAAAATTATGTTAGTTTTTAGTCATCAACTGTCCCATTCTAATAATTTGTGGTTCTCAAATGATACTGTGTATACTAAAATTATTGAATATGTTAATGAAGAAGTGGAAAATTAAACAGATTCTACAAAGAAGGCCTGAAAACCAACTATTGCCTTTTTTTTCTCCCCTTTTTGTGGCTAAAGAAGTAAAAATCAGTTACAAAACCAAAATGGGTTTGATCAGGTTTCCTAAACTATTAAAAAGGCAATTGCATAACACCATTTTCCCCTGAATTCAAACTTATTCAACTCTATCATTATTGAAAAAAAGTATTAAAATCAGAAGCAAAGACAGGCATAAAATCTTACACAAAACATGTATTAAAACAACATGAAACAAACAACTTAGATAGTTGATCTTGTATGTACTTACCTCAAAAGAGAAAATGTTTCTTGGCTCAATTCATAAAATTCCATATATGTTGTCCTTAGATTGGTTTTTGTCAATCAAATATTCACTGAAAGCTAGCAACCTTTTTGGAAGAGCATTTTCATAGTACCAACATTTTTTTTTATTTTTTATATGAAAAGAATATAGTGAGAGCAGTAGTGAAGTAAAAAAGACTAGAGTGAGAAAGAGAAGAAGTGATGTTGAACGTGTACTCATTTTATATTTAACAATAAAAAATACTGAAACATGTTCCCAAACTAGTTATTACAATTTGTCATTTGCCTATTTGAGTTCAAAGGTCAAACTACAACTTAAACAATAATACTATGACCAAGACAACATAGACTATAGAAATAACAAGTTGAAGGAACGCTAACAATTTCAGATACACAACATCAGTATGAAGATTTTCAACTCGTTCGGTCGTCTTCAAATTAGAATTCAGTTGACAAGAGCGATCATCTCCAATATCAGAATTTTGGTTACTTGGATCTGCCCATCTAAACCATCCACATCGCCTTACAGGACAGACGTAATACTTTCTACCCGGGTTAGCCATGCTATTCGAGACTTATAATGGTGCTCTTAAACCACACTCACAAAAATGTTCCCCCGTTACATTGTCGCTGCCATACGAACCACTTGTAGATCTTCTACTTGTGGAAGCCATTGTTAACCAGGCTATACATTTAACAATAAGCAAAAATCATTTACCAGGTTATCAAGAAATAGTAACACAACACAAGAATGAATCAACTAGTCCAAATAAAATTATTTAATGAATCTAATCAAAACAAATTTTCCAATTCAAGATATTTCCAAGGAAGAGATGTCTTTGTCATATTTAAAATCAAATGTTGGTACCTCTAGCTTTTCCAATAAATTCACACTCCTAGTATGTTAGACAGTAGTAAAAAAATTTCCCAACTCAATATAACACACCAGTAGGTACTAATTTCGATAATAAAAAAGAGTGACAACAGGAACATAATTATGATACACAATTCTCAAATCATCTTCTTTGTTTTTCTATACAGTAATCATCATAAATAAATTTAAAAAAATAACAATCACAAATTCACAAATCAGCAATTAACAAGCACAAGTAAGCTAAAATTTTTTATATAATACGCAAACCATGGAATCAGCACTCAGTAGTCACACATTCCCAAATCTTAAAAAAAGATGACACGGGAATATATAAACATGCGAATGAGGGAAAATAAGAACTTGGATATAACAACTTCAGAAATCTTCAACAATTGATGAAGCACAAATCAGCAATTTTAACCAAATCAGGGCGAGTCTCAAATCATCCAACGAGGGATTTATACATTCTCATCAATATGAGGACAAATCAGAAGATGAGAGCTTCACAAATTAGAAAATGAGGGAATAAAAAATCCCTCTTGAACTTCACAAAATTAACAAGCAAATAAGGTAAATAGAAAGAAGATACCAGCTCCGTTGACAGAGAAACAACGGACACCAGACGCACAGCTCCGAGACGGTGGCGACGCAAACTAACGGGCGTGGATACGATAACAGCGTCACAAACTGACGGGAGCAACTGGGGCCATAAAACATGAACCAACGGAGAATTGGAGAGGCGTCGTTGTCGTTCGGACCTTTAGAGGTGCTACCGGCAGCGGGTCAAGCTCCATGATTCATTCGCAGGATAGGAGATGAGAAAGGATAGAGGAGAGGAGAAAAGGGGTCTTTAGAGGGTGAACAACAAGGTGGTCTAGGGTTGCATGCTGAGGAAAATGAAATTGGATTTGGGGGTTAGGGTTGTTAATTAAATTTAAGGGCATTTTTGTAATTTTAAATATTTAGTCTCCACTTTTTATTTCAAACTAAACAGGATACTGAGACATAAATCAGTCTTGTACACTTCTACACCAAACACAATACAAATACTTATTTCTGTCTTTGTCTCTTGGTCTCTGTCTCTCTGTCTCTGTCCCACAAACAAACGCTACCTTGGTATACAGTAGATGGTTTAAGGTATTACTTGTCATTTGGTATAAATTTGGCTGGATATTTTGGTATTGCTTTTCTTTTGGTATGTATTGAGTAGGTGAGTTGATGTTTAGTACAATATTTTCATTTTAATTGTGTTATTGAACACAAAATATTTTAATATAATATAACTGTTATTTATATTTTTGGTGTTGTTGATGGAATCCAGGATCCTGCAAAAAGGGAAAAATGTTTGGTCTATTTCAATATAATGTAACTGCTCACTATTGAAAACAAGTGACGAAAATAAACTACAATTTGTCATATGCCTGTTTCAATCCAAATGCCAAACCAATTTATATAAGAGCATTTCATTAAAGCAAACTAATTTATACAATTTGTCATTTGCTTGTTTCAATCCAAATGTCAAACTACAACTTAAACAACAATACTATCATCAAGACAATACAAACTAAAAAAACAAAAAGTTGAAAGAACGCTAACAATTTCATAAATACAACATCATTATGTAGTTTTTTAACTCGTTCGATCAACTTCAAATTGGAATTGAAATCACAAGAGCGACCATCTGAAACTTCAGAATGTTGGATACTTGGACATTGATTAGACGGACCTGCCCATCTAAACCATCCATATCGTTTTACAAGACAGGCATAATACTTTCTACCCGGGTTGGCAATGCTGTTTGAGACTTGTAATGGAGCTCTTAAACCACACTCACAAAACCTTTTGCCCATTACATTGCCGCTTCTGTAGGAACCACTTGTAGGTCTTCTACTTGTAGATGCCATGGTTAATATAATGTTTATATTTCATTCAATAATAAATAGACTCCAAGTTAACACGAGTGAGTGAGTATTGCTAGATCCTACTGCATTTATTTTGTAGACATTGAATTATGTTAGAATGTTCAGAGGAATATCACAATCAAGATGAGACTCAGCCACTTAGAAAAACCTTGCTATCAAAGGCAATAAAGAAGCATCTTAAATATAACTCTGTCCATAACTTTTTCTAATAAGTCATTATTTACAAATATAACTCTATCTCTATACCTTCTTCATTTGGTTAGGTGGCTGACCATTTATATATAGCTACCTCCCATATTTAAATAACAATGAGATTCAATAATATGTCTAGTACTCAATTAGATTCTTATATTAGATGTTCAACTAACCCAGTTAAAGTGCAATCTTTTTTTAGCTTTACTCAAATCACACAAGATGATTTTCACAAATTAAAGCAGAAGAAGCAGTTAAAGTGCAATCTTCAGTGTGGCAAACATGGTAATTTATACACTTTTTAAACATGAAGTGGAATTCATCTACATGCTTTATAGATTCTTCAAAACGCCTGATAGCTCTTTTCTTTTTGCCAATCTTTTCAAAGACTACGATTTTTCTTAATAATTATGGAAGAGAAATGGGAGCAATCTAATAAGAGGAAGAGGTGGAAGATTGACATAGGAGGAAGATTCAACTTTGGCAACTCAAGACCTCAAGAATTTCTAATAATGGAATCTATGCTTTAACTAGTTTTAATGTACCTAGGAATTTAAAATCCAATAGTGTATCTGTTCCTATTCAATCTGTGATACCTAAGACTACTCTACATGTGAATCATAATCTGGATAATGTTGTAGACCTTTGGCACAAACGCCTTGGTCATCTAAGTATTAAAATTGTGATTAATGTTCTAAATGAATGCAATATTTCAGCTTCTGTTAATATTATTGCTCCTAATGCTAATGATTTGTTAATATAATTAGCAATGGATAGTACCAAACATGAAACAAACATACTCATCATCATCATCACCAATTATTATTATATTCATTCTTATCTATTCTGAAAAGACTCAAAATCAAGTTAGAAAATACCTTTTCCTGACAATTTTCTATCAACACATCATATATATATATAAAGTGTGGCAAAATTCCAAATTGTTTATACTTAATTTGAAAGAATGATGTAAAGCTATTTACATCAAAGAAAAAAAAATAGTGAAATCCTTCGATCTATTCATTTCATCCCTATCACTCTTCCATAAATTCAATCTAAGTGTAAATATATATAAAAATGTAGAGACTATGAATTCATTGATTTAGGTTTGCATAAAAGCAAAACTTAAGAATCAAATAATCATGTGAAGAAAAGCAATTGAAATAAGATGAATTCATTGATGGCTATACCAAATCAGATTAAGTTGTACACAAATGCTATACCAAATATCAACATTGAACTTCGCGAACTTACCAAGTCCGTTGAGAGACAATGACTCGAGACGAGAGACGGTGGCGATGGTGGTGGCGTAGACCTAGAGACACGCAAACCGCAGCAACGACACCACTGTCGGAGGCTTGAAGACGCGATTGTGAACCGTTGGAGACAGACAGACACGCCGTCGTCGCTCGGGATCCTCGACGTTGCTGCCGGCGACGGGGAAGACCAGAAGTTTTGGGGAGAGGATACGAGAAGGGCTCTGGAGTGGGTTATGGCTTGAGTGGGGTAAGGCACCAAATTACATTTCTAAAAAATTAAATTTGGGTTTGGGGTTAGGGATGCATATAAAGGTTAAAGGTATTTTTATAAATTTAACCATTTCAGTCTCTAGTTTTAATTCAAACCAAACAGGATACTGAGACATAATTCAATCTTGTACACTTCTATACCAAACACAATACTGAGAGTTATTTTAGTTTTTGTCTTTCAGTCACTGTCTCTTAGTCTCTGTCTCGCTACCAAATGCTACATGGGTGTTGTATCTTCAGGATGAGCGCAATAAGGGTTGAGTTAGACTCCTTTAACAAGGTAGGGTTCCTCCAACAATCTCTTATGTAGTCATAGACTTTATGTTTTAATAAATCCCAATTATTTTTGAAGAAAACAACTAGGTATCCATCATCTCCTGGAGCTTTGAAGGATCCTATGCTAAAAAGTGCTTTCTTGATCTCACAATTTGTTGGCATTCTCTCCATCATCCTACAATCCAAAGGATCCAAGTTAGGCACTATAATATTTTCTAAGGTTAGAGGAGTGGTATTTACCTGTTCTTGATAGAGACTTTTGAAATATTCAATAACATGCTCCTTTAAATCTTGGTCTTCTTCAATCCAATTTCTACTTGCATTTCTTAGCTTGAGAATGTTGGTTTTCCTTCTTCTTATGATAGCCTTAGTGTGGTAGAATTTGGAATTTCTGTCTTCTTCCACCACCCATTGCTCTCTTGATTTTTGGAGCCAAAAAACTTCTTCTTTATCTAGTATTTCCTCATGCTCTCTCTTGAGCTTTACTTCCAAGTCATCCAAAAACAGATTTCTTCCGTAACTTTCGCTCCTCTGAATGCCATTGATTCTATTTAGCAATCTTCTTTTTTATTTGAAAATATTTTCGAATACATCCTTATTCCATTTATTGAGATCTTCCCTTAGACTGTTTAGATTCTGGATAAGTCTGTTGTCTTCTCTCCAGTGCTCTTCCAAAAAATGCTTGAAATTTGGATGCAAGGACCACAGAGCTTCAAATATGAAAGGTCTTCTACTCTTGCAATTGCTTTCTTCCTCCTCTTTTGATTAGCAAAGGGTGATGGTCCAAATTGGTTCTCAGGAGGACTTTGACCACTACTTATTGAAACCTAGTTCTCCAGGAAGGATTTGATAGAGCTTTATCTAATCTTTTAAAAACTCTATCATATCCCTACCCATTGAGGTCCTCTCCAAGTGAATCTTTGCCAACAAAATCCAAATCCACTAAACCACATCTGTCAATCCAATCAGCTAAATTCCTACACATTCTCTGATCAATGGAGCTACCTCCTTTCTTCTCCGTACAGTCTTTTATTTCATTAAAATCCCTGGTTAAAAGTCACGGTTCATTTATATTTCTAGCAATTCTTTCAATATTCGGCCAGAGCATCCTTCTATTGCTTGGTTGAGGGCTAGCATAAATTGCTGTAAGGCACCAAGGTTCTTCAATCTGCACTTGGATTCTTGTATGAATAAATTGTTGATTAGTTTCCAGCGGAGTAATGGAAAAATTACTATCCTTCCAACAAATCCAAATTCTGCCAATGAAGCCTTGCGCCTCTTCTATGATGAAGTTGTTGAATCCCAGACCTTATATAATTCTTCTCGCATTGTCTCCACTAACTTTGGTCTCCAAAAGTATGATAATATCCGGATTGTATTATCTAAGGAACTCTTTTTAAGGTACGTCTAAAAGCACAACTAGCTGCACCTCTAACATTCCAAGACATTATAATCATTAAAAAAAATAAGGGGATAAAAGGCGGATCTAATTCAGCTGCATGTCCACAGCTTCAGCTCCTTCCAAACCACTAGTCCTGAGGTTTTTGAAGCCTACCCCCATTATAAGATCTTCTATATCCTTCTGCATCTTTATATCCCTAGAAGCTTCAATTTTCTGTTTTGTCTCTCCCAGGTCTGGGGGCTCATTCTCTTCATTATATTGTGTTTCTTCCACTTCTATAACATTTTCTTTTTGTGCTTGGTTTTGTGTTGCATTCTCATTTGTATTCCAGTTTTTCCTGCAGTTGACTATTTTATTTCTTTGGTTGTGGCTGATGCTTTCTCCTTTGTGTGTTTCTTTTCCTTTGTTGATCTGACTTTTTTTTTGTATCTGCTGGTTTTGCTTCTAGTTCTGTTCTTTGTTGTTGTTCCTGTTGGTTGCTATTTGATTTATTTCTTTGTGAGTTCTACTTGGTTGAGCTATCTCTTTTTCTTTTTGCATCTGTTCTTTTGGCTCTGTATCTTCTCTATTGTTGTTCTCTTGATTACTCTCCTCCTCATTATCCCTGCTGTTATTTTCTGGTTCTTCTATTTTCAATGCATTATATCTAGATATATTATTCTTCTTGTTTCCCTTCTCTTTTGAATGACTTAGACCAGCTCCATCCTTGTTTGTCTCCTTTTTCCATCTTCTTTGTCTTTGGATAACCATCCATGGACCATAGTTATTTGATTCTTTTTCCTTTATTGCTAAAATTTCTGTTGTCTCTGTGTTCTCATTTCTTTTTTTTCGTTCTCTAGTGTCCCTGGCCTTTTTTCCATGTTGCCTTCTGGTTGTTTTCCTCTTTCCTCTTCTGCCTTTTGTTACTGATGTTTTGCTTCCCTTAATTCCCTCCGTACGGCACAAATATTTTTGTTCATGATCCACTTTTCCACATGTGAAGCATATTTGGTGGATACCTTCATATTCAACTTGATAGACTTTTCCATTCACCATATACCTCCTTAGCAGTGGCTTGGTTAGATCGACTTCAACACATAGACTGGCAAACTTACCTCTGCATAACTGAGAAGTATTATAGTCTATCTTGCATGTTCTACCTATCAAATCTCTAATTTTTCTCAAAATCTTCTCATTATAGAGTTCAATGGGCAGTCTTGGGAGTCTTACCCACACTGTGATCTTATCAATAGTAGTTATCAATAGTAGTGAGCGGCGGATTAAAATCTAGTTCCTAGAGTCTTACCGCTAAGTAGTGGTCATATATTTTCCAAGGGCCCTCAAGGAGGGCGTGATCTAAATCATTTTTAGAGTAAGGCTTAACCAGGTAGAAGTCATTGCCCAGGTCAATAATGTCTACTCCACCAAATCTCCCCCATAAAGTTTCTATTTTCCTCTTCATGGCTGCATAACCAATTTTCTTTCCCATTAGTTTAACTATTAGGGATTTCCACCACAGTTTTCAGAGTTCTTTTTTGATTGTATCGTTGATGATAATGTTAAACAGTCCTTCTCCCATATCTACCACTGTTACTTCTTCTGATTCTTTCTTTTTTCCTTCTCCTCTTACTTCTGTTGTTTCATGTATTTTCTCCTGGTCACTCATCATATCTTCCTTCTCTGAATCTGACATGTTATCATTGGACATGGCTCCTACTCCAGTCACTATGTTCGCATAAGATCTTGTTCCATAACTTCTTTCGTTGTCATCAGTCTTCATGTTGAGGGGTGAGAGCTTGGGTCCCCGAATAACCTTCTTCTCCTTTCCTATCTTCTTGCTACTGCGCAGTGGGTTCTCACGATTTTACGGTGGTCATGGTGGCTCATTGGGGGCCCTTTCCGGTCGCTCATTGCCGGTCATGGGTAGAAGAGGCTGGTTGCGTATGGGATGTACAGAGAGAAAATAGAGATACCACTAACAGCTAATAGGTAGAGCACGATATTACTTACAAAATTACTTTTGAATATTATAACGAGTTGACAACAATTATTTTTAACGTAGAGACAATAACAATAGTACAAGATAAACTTTTTGGTGCTTGGCCCAGTAGAAGTAGAATGAAATGATGCTAGAGGTGCAGGACAAGAGTGAGAGCAACTCCAACGCTACAGTATCAAGGCACCGGATTCGATGGTCCCAGAACGTTTGGACCATTAAATGGTCCCATAACAAAACATGTTTTTAAAATCTTTTTAACAACTGCTACATAGTCCTTTAACTAATTTTAATTACAAATTAACCCCATATATTTTATTTAATAAAAAATACAGTTTTTTATTTTATAAATTATTATTTTATCAATCATCTATTATGTTTATTAACAATAAAAAATAAAAATAATAATGAATTAGATCTTCCATTGATCGTAATAAACCTCTTGGTCATTCCAATGAATCAAAAGTTTATATTTGATCCGTGACGTTCGTGATCAACAATAAAATCATGTTTCCTTGAAAACCAATCGATTGGAATTTCAAAACAATCGATTGAATTATAACTCAATCAATTGGATTACAGTTTATCACAAAACAATCGATTGAAAATTGCAAGGCAGCATGGTTTTCGCTAAATCAATCGATTGGTTATATGACCCAATCGATTGAACGATGAATAAAAAGTGGATTTTTGTAATTCAATCGATTGTTTATACTCTCCAATCAATTGAATGCTTGAAAACAACCTGAGGTCTCACCAAAACAATCGATTGATTTTGTTATTCAATCGATTAAATTCACCAAAACAATATGGATTTGCCAAATTCAATCGATTGGTTGTGTATGTGAATTCCAATTCAATCGATTGGAAAGCGTTGTAAATGATTTTTTTTTCTGAATTTAATCGGTTGTTAATATATTCCAATTGATTGAAATTTGAAATGCCTATCTATTAAACAAGAAAACCATACGTATTCACACCCAGTCTCTCCCCGTTTTGAAACGTAAGAACACCAGTTTGGTTCCTCTCTCCTTTCTCTAAAATCCAGAAAGCTTCTCAAGTTGAATTGTTAAAAAAATCATTGTTGTTATGGTGCAGTCAAATGGGTAAGCAAAGGGAGAAATGGAAGAAAGAAGAAGACGCGCTCATTGAGGCGTCGAGAAACATAGGAGAGGCAAATGGAGGGAGATTCTAAATGATCCGGAATTTGCACCCTTCTTGGCTTCATGTAACAACCATCAGCTCAAGGTAAAAATTCTACTGAGATTTGAGTGTGAGAAAACTGAGTTTAAGGGTTTAAGGTTTTTAAGTTTTGTTATTTTATGGTAATTCAAGACAAATGGAGGAATAAAAAGACGATATTATTTAATATATAACTTTAGGAGTACCTAAGGAGTACCTAAATAATAAAATAAAATATTATTTAATATATAACCTCAATTACACCCTGCTTCGACCACGTAAGAATACTAGTTCGGTTCCTCTCTCCTCTCTCTAAAATCTAGAAAGCTTCTCACGTTTTAGAAAATGTGAATACGCATGGTTTTCTTGTTTAATAGATAGGCATTTCAAATTTCAATCGATTGGAATATATTAACAATCGATTGAATTCAGAAAAAAAAATCATTTACAACGCTTTCCAATCGATTGGATTGGAATTCACATACACAACCAATCGATTGAATTTGGCAAATCCATATTGTTTTGGTGAATTTAATCGATTGAGTAACAAAACCAATCGATTATTTTGGTGAGACTTCAGGTTGTTTTCAAGCATTCAATCGATTGGAGAGTATAAACAATCGATTGAATTACAAAAATCCACTTTTTATTCATCGTTCAATCGATTGGGTCATATAACCAATAGATTGATTTATGCGAAAACCATGCTGCCTTGCAATTTTCAATCGATTGTTTTGTGATAAACTGTAATCCAATCGATTGAGTTATAATTCAATTGATTGTTTTGAAATTCCAATCGATTGGTTTTCAAGGAAACACGATTTTATTGTTGATCACGAACGTCACGATCAAATATAAACTTTTAATCTATTGGAATAGCCAAAAACTTTATTACGATCAATGGAAGATCTAATTCGTTATTGTTTTTGTTTTTGATTGTTAATAAACATAATAGATGATTGATAAAATAATAATTTATAATTAAAAAAAATATATGGGATTAATTTGTAATTAAAATTAGTTAAAGGACTATGTAGCAGTTGTTAAAAAAACTTTAAAAACATGTTTTATTATGGGAGCATTTAATGGTCCAAACGTTTTGGGACCATCGAATCCTGTGCCCAGTATCAAAGGTTTCATTTTTACTTTTTTTGTCAAAAGATGAGGACCAATTGTTGGAGAAGAGAGATAGAGAGTTGGCTCATGATTCAGTGGTTCAGGAACCTTTGGACTACTTAATGGTCCAAGTAGAAAACATGTTTTTGGAGTTTTTTTATCAATTGCTACATAGTCTTTGAACTAATTTTAATTACAAATCAACCCCATATATTTTATTTAATTATAAAAATAGTTTTTTATTTTATAAATTATTATTTTATCAATTATCTATTATATTTATTAACAATCAAATACAAAAATAACAACCAATTATATCCTCCATTCATCCTAATAATTCCAATTGATTAAAAAATTAACTTTGATCTCGTTACGTTCGTCCATGGCTTCCAAATCGTGTTTCCTTGAAATTCAATCGATTGGTTTTTCAAAACAATCGATTGAATGATAACTCAATCGATTGGTTTACACTATATCACAAAACAATCGATTGAAAGTTGTAAGGTAGAATGGTAAAAAGCTTAAATCAATCGATTGTTTATACTTTCCAATCGAATGAATGCCTCAAAACAATCGATTGTTGTTGTTAGTCAATTGATTGAATTCACAAAAACAACATGGATTTGCCAAATACAATCGATTGGAAAGTGATGACATTGAAGTTTTAGCCAAATTCAATCGATTGGTAATGTAATCTAATCGATTGGAAGGTGATGAAGTTGAATGTTTTGCCAATTTCAATCGATTGGTAATGGAATATCCATCTACTCAATCAATTAGTAATGTTCTCATTTTTCAGAATTCTGTAGGATTTTGCACAATTTATTCTATTCTACTTTCATAAATCACAAATAGGTTGTACAAATCCTCATTAATCCAATTTTTTTTCAATCACCATGATCAGGATCTTATTATCTTCTTGCACCAATATCAATGTATTAACATAAGAACAATTTTTATCACTTAACTTAAATCATTGATCCTGTAGTTTGGTCTAGTTTGGACGAAGGAAATGTATTTCTACTAGTATTAATTAAATCCGTGATACTATATGACGAAATTATTTTGGTAACCAAGTTTAACCAAGTTGGTTCAATAGCTTATTGGTATAATAAAAAAAACAATTGATTGAGTAGATGGGTAATCTATTGAAATTGGCAAAACATTCAACTTCATCACCTTCCAATCGATTGGATTACATTACCAATCGATTGAATTTGGCTAAAACTTCAATGTCATCACTTTTCAATCGATTGTATTTGGCAAATCCATGTTGTTTTCGTGAATTCAATCGATTGAGTAACAACAACAATCGATTGTTTTGAGGCATTCATTCGATTAGAAAGTATAAACAATCGATTGGTTTAAGCTTTTTACCATTCTTCCTTACAACTTTCAATCGATTGTTTTGTGATATAGTGTAAACCAATCAATTGAGTTATCATTCAATCGATTGTTTTAAAAAACCTATCGATTGAATTTCAAGGAAACACGATTTGGAAGACATGGACGAACGTAACGAGATCAAAGTTAATTTTTTAATCAATTGGAATTATTAGGATGAATGGAAGATATAATTGGTTGTTATTTTTGTATTTGATTGTTAATAAATATAATAGATAATTGATAAAATAATAATTTATAAAATAAAAATTTATTTTTATAATTAAATAAAATATATGGGGTTAATTTGTAATTAAAATTAATTCAAGGACTACGTAGTAATTGATAAAAAAACTCTAAAAACATGTTTTTTACTTGGACCACTAAGTGATCCAAAGGTTCCTGGACCACCGAATCTTGTGCCTAGAGAGTTCTTATACATACAATGAGAAGAGAGAGTTCCACTTTAGAAAGACTTCGAGTAACTAATAATAACTTGTCATGTGGCAAATTATTTTAAAAATAAATAATTATATTAAATCATAATTAATTAAAATCTAACATATACAGCTTCCAGCAATCACATAAACTGCGTTAGAATCTTTTCTTTTCCCTTCAAGCCTCAAAGAAGAGAAAACGGCTTTAGATTCTTCGCTTCGCAATTCGCACGATGGACGAAAAAATCCCCTTCAAGAATCTGCATAGCAGAGAGTACTCTGGTCACAAGAAGAAGGTACCTCTCTCTCTCTCTCATGGTAATCAAGTTTTCAATGTTCAAATTTTGTGGTTAAGACAAGTTCCTTGGCACTATTTCTGATTAAATTCTGAAACTGGGTAAGTTTTGTTTCGTATGAGAAAAGGTGCACTCTGTGGCATGGAACTGCATTGGAACAAAACTCGCTTCTGGCTCTGTTGATCAAACTGCTCGAATCTGGCATATTGAGCCACATGGCCATGTAAGCTTGATCCTTGATGCATATTATTTGATAGTATTTTGTTTTCCTTATAATTGACTCGTTTTGTTTACGATGAGAATCCTCTTGCTGTTTCATGTCATAGATTAGAGGAGTAAAAGGTCATCTACATTAGCCTTAGGTTTAGGGTAGTATATACTTAGTTCTACCTCAATTTGGCTTCATGGGGGTTGAAAATGACATTTAATCTTCATATAGATGGTGTCATTTTGATTGGAGAAAGTATTTTTACAAAGAAATGCATACATATGCTGTTTGAGGAAAAATTAAAGCAGTCCACTTCCTTCCCCCTAACAAAAATTGCTTACTAGGTTAGGGTTTGTTGCTTTCAAAAAAGATGAAAATTTCAATGAATTTCAAGCTATCCCCTTTTCATCTTTTGTTGGATGTGGCTTGACTTGATTACCACCAAAGGATTTGGGTTTAGGTAAACATATCCTTTCAATTATGATGCTAATATAACTATTCCGAATGCAGCTCAACTGATGGTTAATTTTTAGAAATTGATAGCTCAAGGAGAGTTAAATTTATTTGAGGTGTAGCTGCAGTTTGGTAAGTACAATGAAGTAGTTGCCACCCTGGTTCCTTCTCCCATCCAGAATGACAATGATATTGGAGTTTGGGAAGGAAGTTTCTATTAGAATCAGGACTTATCAAATCAGGAAATATTTGGTGAATTGTAATTTTGACAATAATATCTCCTTGGCACCTTTTAGCTTAGAGATTATCTTTCAGTTTTTGCTGCTATTTTTTATGTCATTAGTAAAGATTATTTTGTTTTTTGTGGTTGGAAATTTGACTTCTCATTCTTGTGTATCGTGTTCTGATTTTCGGGCACTGGGATGGTTTTACTTGTTATAGGGTAAGGTCAAAGATATCGAATTGAAGGGTCACACTGATAGTGTAGATCAGCTATGTTGGGACCCCAAACATGCTGATCTGATTGCAACTGCATCGGGTGACAAGACCGTTCGTTTGTGGGATGCTCGTAGTAAGTGAACATTAGTTGTACAATTTGCTTTGGTTTGTCATATTTAGAAGGTGGATAACTATGACCTTTCATATTTTGTGAGATTAGTAGTGCATTTTATGGTTATGTTAGCAAGAATATGTATTTGAATGTTGAAGTGAAACTGCTCATATTTGATTTCTGCAGGTGGAAAATGCTCACAACAGGCAGAACTTAGTGGGGAGAATATCAATATTACCTACAAACCTGATGGGACTCATGTAGCTGTAGGCAATAGGGTCTGTTACGCAATCAGCTTTGCTAGTTACTAAATAGACTAGGTTTTATGATTCTCTCATTGTTTTTCAGCATTTTGTAGGATGATGAGTTAACAATATTGGATGTCCGGAAGTTCAAACCAATTCATAGGCGGAAGTTCAATTACGAGGTAGTACCCTAGTTTATATATTTTGTACTTAACCCTTGCTGTCTGTTCTGTTTCTGAGAATGCGTTAAGACTTAACTCAAGATTACGAAAATGAAACTGAACCTTGAAAATTTTGCGTAAAATGTGAATATACATATGTAGTGTTTATCCTTTCAATTCCTTAAATGATTAATGTTTGTTTGATTTCCATACCCTTTAAACTGCCCAGCTAAGTTCAGGAACCACGGCCGAATTTAAGAGTCCAATGAAATACAAATTAAATCCATATTTGCTCTGAATGGGTAGAGGCGTAGAGCTATAAACCCTAGTTTCAAAAAGTCGGAGTTGGTGCTAGATTTGTATATTTATGTGTTTTGTTTGACTTCATTATTGTTTGACTTCCTTGCCTTGAAATCTGATTTTGTTTTGCTTATGGCCAAAGTAAGTCGCTGATGTATTTCCTGGTACCTGGCTCTCTGCAGTCCTTTTTTTTTTTTGCTTCTTTTTTAGCCATTTTGAAACATTATCAATTATGATGCTGTTCTGGAGCTCATGCTTTTACTCAAACGGACGAATTTATAGCTGAGATTTTGTGATTTCTTAAAAGTTCATCCATTTTAAGTAATTCCAGTAGTAAATTGTACATCCTTGCAGTTTGGTCATATGGCTGATACTTGATATACAGTTGAGAACAGACAGGAAATTAATTTTATAATTCACATAATGATCTTAACATATTGAGTTAATTTTATTCTGAATGATCCTGTACTTTTCCTGTGTTTACTTAGGTAAATGAGATTGCTTGGAACATGACAGGAGAGATGTTCTTTCTAACAACAGGAAATGGTGAGCTCACTGCTTGAGTTGGTGCTTTTTTCCCTAACCAAGTCCGAATATGAATCCCAACTCTAGTGCATTTCACTTCATCGGGTCCAAATGAAGTATATAAAAAAATTCTCTTTAATATTCTTGTTACATTCTCACCATCATTAGGGACTGTGGAAGTACTGTCTTATCCATCTCTTCGACCTCTTGATACCCTCATGGCTCATACAGCTGGTTGTTATTGCATCGCAATCGACCCAGTAGGAAGGTATGCTTCTCATTTTTGTATTTCTGGTCTTGCTATTACATAGGAAGGAGACAAATGCACAGCCATATATCTGATTCTTCATAAAAGCAATCTTTTAGTGTCTTAGAATTTTTTATGTTCTATATTTTTTTATTTCATGAAAATGTTTATATATGGACATAACAAATAGATCTTCTTTAACAATAACCTCATGTTCTTGAGGCAGATATTTTGCTGTTGGAAGTGCTGATTCCCTTGTTAGCTTGTGGGATATCTCAGAGATGATGTGTGTTCATACATTCACAAAGCTCGAGTAAGTTTTCTTGGCTTGCATATGGCACTTCTTTTTAATATATATATACTGATTTTATAGATCGTGTTATGACAAATATGGAATGGAATTTTATCTTTCTTAGATGGCCTGTTCGGACAATCAGTTTCAATTATACTGGGGATTTGATTGCTTCTGCGAGTGAAGACTTATTTATCGATATTGTAAGTTTATGCTTGACACAACTTTTAATACTATCATGTGATTGGAAAACCTGTTGGTTTTTTTTTTTTTTCAATTCTCTCTGTAGACATGATACATGACAGAGCACAATGACGTCGTTTGATTCATGTAGCCGACCCCACTTAGTGGGACAAGGCTTTGTTGTTGTTGTTGTTGTTGTTGTTTCTGATAATTTATTTGCAATGAAGATTTATATTAGAATTTTGTTGCTTATGAAACAGTCGAATGTCCAAACTGGACGAACTGTGCATCAGATTCCTTGTAGAGCTGCCATGAACAGTGTTGAGTGGAACCCTAAATATAATTTACTGGCTTATGCTGGTGATGACAAAAACAAGTATCAGGCTGATGAAGGTATATATCTTTTGTGAAAAATTATTAGAAACACAAAAATAACAGGAGGCTGCAGTTAACTTATCTGCATTTTGATTGCAGGTGTTTTCCGAATTTTTGGCTTTGAAAGTGCATAATTTTTGTTGGTGTATCATAAAAATACATTCATACCTAGTATTTGAGGATGAATAGTTGACGGGGTGGCATGAACTCAAGAGAAGACTTCCATTACAGGATTAACAACCTCATAGAGGCTGATTTGTATTGTAATCCAAAGTGAAAAATATGTAGAGTAGCAACTCGATATTCGGAAAGCTTAACTTCTAAATTTTTCAATGTGTTATCTTTGATTCCTTGAAAGCATTGGGTCTTACTGTATTTGTCTTATTTTGTTTTTTTAATCTCTACCCGGACTGAGAAATATTCAATGTTGTGACCAAAATGGAAGATTAGGATGAAAGCTGTTGAAGAATTTAACATTTTGCTTTGTTGTTTATAACTCTTTTATAAACAGTAGAGTGATATTTGGCACTGTGTAAAAACTGTCTTAGGCTGTGTTTGGTTTTGAAAACATGACAAAATAAGACATTAAGAATAAGATACAAAAGATAGAGAGATAAAATTTAGTGTTTTTGTATGTTGTTTGGTGATAAATTAAATATAAAAAGAATAAATTTTAAAAGTTCAATTCATTTTTATTATTTCTATACAAAAGATTTAGAAAGAAAAATAAAAAAATATACTAATTTAATGTTTTTTATTTGTCAGACATGGTTATGTATTTTTCAGGATCTGTATATATAAACAAAAGCAACATAAGGGACAAAAGAGTAGTTTATTTTTCAAATATCATCATTTTAATGTTAAAGATAGATTGCCACTTTAGCTTCCAAGTAATATTGCAACCTCTCTGATTTTTCAAATTATCTTCCATCTTCATTAGTATTTTATTTTCCATGTTGATAACAGAAACTTTTCAGCTGAGAATAATTTGGAAATAACATAAATGGGTATTATCAATTGGTGGCAATATCTCCTATTATTAAAGTTAATCTTTTACAAGCTAATGGTTACCCCTTATGAGAACAATTCTGCAGTCTGCATTCTCTTCAAAAGTATATGTCTTCAAAAAAAATTAAAAAATGCTTTTGCGCCCATTCTCATGAAGTGATAACAGCTTTGATATTCCAAAGAACTGATCTGTATCCAGCTTAGATACAGAGTTGACAAGATTGTAGATTCAACAACTAGCAAAGCAACATCAGTTCTACAATTGAACGAATGAATGAATTTATTCATAATGTATGAAAAAGAATAGGCCTATAGAATGTGGCAAAATTGGAGTAGCTTGCAGTTTTACTGCATATCTCAGATAAGTTGACAATATTGAAAGATTTCAGGGACTCAGCACACAAGAGGTGTTGCTTGCTTCAGAATAAATTCTAGTCCTGAGCAACACAAATATCTTGTCTTGGTATAAAAAACCACAGGAGCTCAGATTATGGTGTCTTGAAACCGAGCCTCATACAAAGAGTCTCCTATGTCTGGGCCTTGCTGGTGTGTCACATCACATATGCTCCCTACCCAGAAGTTGAAGGTTGCATTATAATTCTGAACTACTTCTAAGCATAGCGACCTTCAAAATTTGAAGAGTTGTTCCTAATTAATCGGACCAAAAATGCTCCATTCCCTGAAATTTGCTAGAACAAATTGCCAAAAAAAATAAAAGAAGAAAAACATGATGTTTACAAACATAATAATAAGAAATCATTGAAATGAATCATCCATGCTTACCTCATTTCTGAAATGCCAACTCATCATAAGAAGATTCCAGAAGTCAGAAGCCACAAAGAAGAAGCTTTGAAGCAGGGAACACAAAACCAGTAAAACAAAAAATGCAAACAGTTAGCGAATTCCGGCAACACCAACTAACCGGCCGCCACTTGATCTCAACGCTTGAACTCTTCATCCTCTTCACCCCATTCCCATTCCAACTCGACTCCTTCGACAGATCGAAACTCGCCCCTTTCATCCTCAGTTCTTGAATGCACCTACTCAGTGCCCTCCCATCACCCCTCTCCCCTTGTAATTCCTCCCACACCTTCCAATATCTTCGCAATTTCGCATGAACCATCACAAGAAACACCATTGAAGTGCAGAGAGAAACTGTAGACGGTAGCCACCACTTGGTGCAGCACGAAGCGCCGTTCTTTTGGGGTGAATTGGCAGATGATGTGAACAAGAGTGTTAGGAAGAGGAAGTGGAAGATGAAGAAGAATGAGGAGAGTGTGAAGAGTTCGGATTTTAGAGAGCTTAGTTTTGTTTCCTTTCGGGCAATTCGGGCAGCGAAGAGAGTCTCTTGTCTCTGCCAGAGCTTCAGGAGAAGGAGGTGACCGGGGCTGTCGGAGATCTCGGTCAGAGGGTGGTCTTCGATTGCTTCGGCGATGTTGGAGGTGATGCATGAGAGGATCTTGTGGTTGTTTTGGTGTTCTTGGTCCACCGGGATTTCTACAATGTGAGTGTCTTTCTTTGTTTCCGCCATCGAAACAGAGCTTGTAGAAAGATGCAAAAGAAATGAAGTAGTTGGAATGAAGTGAAAACAGAGAGCGTTAAGAGAAGATCAGAGAAATAGAGAAAGCAAAGAGAGTTTTTTATTTCTTTTGTGAGATAGAGAAAACAAAGTTTAGAGGAATATAAAAGGTCATACACATATGGAGATCCTAACGGTCAGATTTTGATGACTTCCACAACAGTCACGTTCCTTAGTTTCCAACGGACACATTGCTCGCTTTTTTCCCCTTACTATATATCTTTTCTTCTGGAGGATGGAAAAAAATAGGATTCATAGGACTGAGGGGAAGCGGATACCCAATTACTCATTTGAACCTAAATCGAACCAATTAAATTGGTTCTGGAACTAACGAGTAATCGGATCCAATCCGAACTAAATCGATGGTCTTTGTTAGTAATTGGTTCGAGTATTGATTCTGGGGCTACGAAACCCGAACCAATCCGCGAATCCGATCATATATTAATTAAATAAAAAAATAAAAAATATACATATGATTTTTTTATTAGACAGATTATTCACTGTTAATATGTTTGAATTTTAATGAGTTTAGTTTTTAATGTATTTGATATTTAACATGTTTGGATTATTTCTATTGATATTACATGTTTATTGTATTTGTTGAATTTTTAATATAAAAATTTGGTTTTTTTTTTATGAATTTCAGTCATCGGATATCCAATTACCCGAACCGAACCAATCCGTTTTTAATCGGTTTAGTTTGGTTCGGATACATATACAAAAAAATACAAATTCAAACCAAATCGACCCGTGCTCACCTCTAATTCATATCAACTAGGTTATTGGGCGTAATTTAGGGAGAAAAAAAACATCTAAATATGGGCTTCGTTACAATTTATTAATATGGATCTAATTTGTGATTTTTTTCATATATTGCGACTCAAATCAGAAAAAATTAAAAGAGTAGGTGATAATTAAATCTTTTAGAATATCAATTTTGAATAAATTAGTCTTTAAATAATAAAAATTATTAAATAAATTCTCAAAGATTACAAACGTTGGACATAGTTTGTCCTTCCATAACTTCCTAATATAAAAGTTAACGAAGTTGTTTATGTATCTGATCCCTTACTTAAATCTTGGCCCACAATCGTAATAATCTTGGAATCGGGTATAATTGGCAGAGATATCCTCCCCAACAATCTCTTCAACTAAATCATCACTACCCCAACAAACTCGGACAATAACTAGTATAGACTCTGTCAAAATAACAACGGAGATACGAATAACAAATCTCACAACAACTCAATATATATACTAGTAAGCTACTAAGCTAGAGGTACGCAATACATTCAGTTTTTACTCTAAATTACTTCACGCTCTTACTTACTTGAGCGTTAGAGTCTCTTTGCAGGTGCCCAACGCCGCCTCCCCAGCAAGTAGACGACGTTCCATCCTTCCGTTCTAAGGGAAGCCGGTCCGAGCTCTAGTAAGACGAGCTATACCTTAGAGTGCCCCGATTTACGCAGGAACATTTGGCGCCCACCGTGGACCCGAAGATTTTTCTAACCCCACGACTCTTTATTCTGTACATTTTCCACTCTTTTTTGCAGGCCACGGCACATGGCGAACGAGCACAGTCATGCTCCCTCAAGTACTAACCAAGCCGAGCTCCTAGCGATCAATGAGGCCCTCAGGGCCAAAAACCAGAGAATGGCTAAACTCTTACGCTAGAAGCAGCACGGCCATAGCAAAGGAGGAGAACATAAGAACGCTGAAAACAAAGACAACAACGATGAGCATACATCGGAGACAAAACACACTATACCTAATCCCCTGAAAACAACCACCAAAAGAACTAACCCATTCACAAAGGAAGTCATGAGCTTCGAAATGCCCAAAAACTTCACCCTGCCATCGACCCTAAAACCCTACCAAGGAATAGGAGACCCAAATGTCCACGTCACTAGATTCCATGCTATGATGTTCATGAACAAAGAATCCGACCTAATTTTGTGCCGCACTTTTCCAACCTTTCTGGATGGAGCCGCCATGATTTGGTTCTCTAACCTCCCCGAAGGTTCCATCTCTAATTTTAATGAGCTGACCGACCAGTTCGTCAATCATTTTGCCGCATCCAAGATATATGTCCACAACTCTGACTACCTGAGCACTATCAAACAGGGTCCAAATGAAAGACTGAAAGACTACATGACCAGGTTCACGGAAGCAACCAATGAAATACCAAATCTAAACCCTGAAGTCCACCTCCACGCCCTAAAGAGCGGCCTTTGCCCAGGAAAATTCCAAGAGTCCATAGTCATAGTAAAACCAAAGACTCTGGCTGAATTCCAAGAAAAAGCAACAACCTAGATTGAAATTGAAGAATTCTGAGCACTGCGAAGAGTGGAAAAGCCTACCTTGAATAGAGAGGACGAAAGACGGAACAAACATTCGAGCAGTAGAATAGACCAAAGGTCATTTAGACTGACACCTAAGTTCGACAGCTACACTCCCCTTAATACAAAAAGGGAAGACATCATAAAGGACATCCTACATTCGAAACTCATCAAACCTCCAAACAGGGCCGGTACATACCAGGACCAGCGATATGTAGATAAATCTAAATACTGCGCCTTGCATCAGAAGTATGGACACACCACAGATGACTGTGTAATAGCAAAAGATGTCCTCGAGAAGCTAGCCCGCCAAGGACTATTGGACAAATACATCGATAGCCGTGGACGAAAGCGGAACACAGAAGACCTCAGCCAACAATCTAAAACAACTTACAATTCCCGAGATAAAGGGAAAAAGGTAGACAGTGATATCAATCCACCTCACAGAATAATAAATTGTATTTCCGGTGGTTTTGCAGGTGGCGGATGTACAAACTCGACGAGAAAAAGATCGTATCGAGCTATGATGACTATGACAGAGTCAACCTCATCCCAACCCACCAACAAGGACAAACCAGAGATCTCGTTCATTCCTAAAGACTATAAGGCAACCGACCGAAACCTGGACGACGCCGTAGTCATCACAGCACAGGTCGGAGAGCCACTAGTAAAGAAGATCCTGATGGACCCAAGTAGCAGTGCCGATGTGTTATTTTATTCAACGTTCCAAAAGATGAAACTGAGCGACAAGACCCTCCAACCCTCATCCGGAGAACTGGTAGGTTTTTCAGGTGAGCGAGTTTCCATCCCAGGTTACATCTGGTTACAAACCACTTTTGGAAATTGTCCTGACAGTAAAACCATAGACATACAATACCTCGTTGTCGATTGCAAAAGTCCTTATAATATCATTCTAGACAGACCTTCCTTAAATGCATTCAATGATATTGTTTCTACTGTGCATTTGTGTGTTAAGTTTCTCTCGCAGGATAACAAAGTCATAACTATCCATGGAGATCAGAAGGAAGCCAGGCAGTGCTATAACGCCAGCCTGAAGAACAAACAATCAAAACAGCCCGAACAGCAGTACGTCCAGGCAGTATATAATTCAGAACAATTACCTCCCCTGGCCAACCTGGACCCTAGAACTAACTATCAAGAACAACTGATGCCAACAGACGACCTTACTAAGATTCAGCTAACTATTGAGGAAGGAAAACATACATACCTCGGTAACGCACTCAAAAATGACGAACGGGATCAACTAGCCAAGCTATTAAGGCACAACGCCGACTTATTCGCATGGACCCCAGCAGACATGCTAGGGATAGACCCCAATGTCATCTGCCACAAGCTAGCTATCAACCCATCAATCCGACCTATAGCCCAGAAGAAAAGACACCTCGGCACAGACAAGAGGGCAGCCTCCCTGGAGGAAACCCAAAAGCTCCTCAATGCTGGTTTCATCAAAGAGCTGAGGTATTCCACGTGGCTGGCCAACGTGGTGATGGTAAAGAAAAACAACGATAAGTGGAGGATGTGTGTAGACTACACAGACTTTAACAAGGCTTGTCTTCTGAAAGACGCATACCCTCTCCCATGCATTGATAAATTAGTTGATAGTTCTTCTGGTTTTCAATGTTTAAGTTTCATGGATGCCTATTCTGGTTATAACCAAATACTGATGCATTCAACTGACCAAGATAAAACTACTTTTATCACTGACAATGGCAATTTTTGCTATAAGATTATGCCGTTTGGACTCAAAAATGCAGGTGCTACTTACCAAAAACTCATGGACAAAATTTTTGCAAACCAAATTGGAAGGAACATAGAGGTTTATGTCGATGACATGGTGGCCAAATCAACCCATACAACAAATCACGTTGATGACCTGAAAGAAATATTCCAACAACTTCGAACATATAAAATGAAACTCAATCCAAAAAAGTGCGCTTTTGGGGTGCAAAGCGGGAAATTCCTCGGTTTCATGCTAACATGCCGAGGTATCGAAGCCAACCCTGAAAAATTCCAGGCAATCTTACACATGAGAAGCCCAAAGACGGTAAAAGAAGTTCAACAATTAATTGGTCGACTTGCAGCATTGGCCAGGTTTTTACCGCGCATCGCTCACTGATCACATCATTTTTTCAAGACTCTAAGAAAATAACAAAAGTTCAAATGGACCAATGAGTGCGAAGAAGCCTTCGCCGAGCTCAAAACTATTCTATCAGAGCCACCAATACTTCAAACACCAGAGGCTGGTAAACCACTTTATCTCTATTTATCTGTTACTAATCATGCTATCAGTTCTGTCTTAGTAACAAAAACAGGAAAGCAACAACACCCGGTATACTTCGTCAGCAAATTCCTTCAGAATTTCGAGCTCTGATACCCGAAGCTAGAAAAACTGGCTCTGGCTCTTGTCACAACGGCCAGACGCTTGAGGCATTACTTCCAAAGCCACACCATTGTGGTCAAAACCGAGCAACCCCTAAGGCAGATTCTGACTAAACCTGAACTAGCAGGGAGATTAAGAAAATGGTCGATCGATCTGTCAGAATACGACATCCAATATCAATCCCGAGGTGCCATCAAATCTCAAGCACTAGCCGACTTTATCGCAGAACTCACCTTAGAAGAACAAGGTCCTACGGATAACACATGGACACTATACGTCGACGGAGCTTCAAATAGTAAGGGTTCTGGAGCAGGAATACTACTTGAGGACGAATAAGGAACAACATTAGAGCAATCCCTACAATTTACTTTCCACGCAAGCAATAACTAAGCAAAATATGAAGCTCTAATAGTAGGACTGAGATTGGCCCACACAATGGGGATAACACAACTAAACGTCAAATGCGATTCCCTCCTTGTGGTACAATAGGTAACAGGTAACTTCTAGGTAAGAGATCCATTATTAGAAAAATACAACACCATTGTCAATAACCTTGTCAACAGTTTTCAAAAATTCAATATATCCCACATACCTTGGGAACAAAATGATAGAGCAGATATCCTTTCAAAATTAACAACAACAAGAAGTCAAACTACGACACCTATATTATCTCAACTAACGCTTGACAAACCTAGTGTTATGCTAACAACAATTTCAAGTATCTCGCAGGAAGATGACTGGCGATCACCTTTCATAAGTTACTTGCAAACAGGTAGCATACCCAACAACATTCAAAATCAAAGAAAATTCAAAAGAAGAGCAAGTTTCTACACAATACTCGGAACCAAACTATACAAAAGATGTTTTACAAGACCTCTCCTAAAGTGTCTAAACATGGCAGAAGCCAAACTGGCGATGGACGAAGTTCATGAAGGTGTCTGTGGAACACACATAGGAGACGAAGTTTAGCCACCAAAATCCTCCGAGCAGATTATTATTGGCCGACGTTACAACAAGACTGCATGACTAAAGTTAAACATTGCAATCACTGCCAACGTCATGCACCAATTATCCACAACCTATCCGAGCAGTTACACGTGTCCGAGGTATGCTGGCCGTTCAACAAGTGGGGACTAGATATCCTCAGATCTTTTCCACCCGCTCCAGGCCAGGTTAAATTTTTAATTGTCGCCATTGATTATTTTGCAAAATAGATAGAGGCAACACCACGGGCAAAAATAACTTCCGAAAAAATGATTTTTTTTGTATGGAAAAATATACTATGCCGATTCGGTATACCCCAATCCATTATTACTGATAACGGTAGATAATTTATAGATCAAAAGTTCACAAACTTCTTACTAAATTTCAAAATAGTTCAACAATTCTCCTCTGTCGAACATCCACAAACTAACGGTTTAGCCGAAGCTGCCAATAAGATCATTTTACAAGGCCTTAAAAAGAAACTCAAAGACTCAAAAGGAGAATGGGCCAAGCTTATCCCTGAAATACTATGGAGCTACAACACAATAGAACAATCATCAACAAAGGAAACCCCCTTTAGGTTGGTATATGGAAGTGATGCCATGCTACCCATTGAGATCTCCCTACAAAATACCAAAACTACAAACGTCAGCGAAAGCGACAACATTGAAAACAGAAGAACCGAGCTTGACCTCGTCAAAGAAAGCTGAGACAAATCAACACTACAACAACTAGCCGTTAAACGAGCTATAGCTCAGAAATACAATAAGAAAATCTAACTGAGGACATTCTCAGAAGGATACCTCTTTCTCAGAAGAATAGAAGATGTACGAAAACCACAAGGACACGGCAAGCTAAGTGCCAATTGGGAAGGCCCATTCCGGATCCAAAGAGTCATCGGCAAAGGAGCATACAAATTACAAAAGCTTAATGGAACTATCCTACTAAATAGTTGGAACACATCTTCTTTAAAAATGTATTTCAGTTAGTTTATAAGTCGGACATGGTGATGCATTCTTTTTCCTACTACCAGATTGTATCCCTAAGGAGGGTTTTGCTGGAGAGGTTTTAATGAGGCACACCACCTTGCACCTCTTTCGTTTATCATATTACAATACAAACATTAACTATTATCTACATTTTATCTCATATTCTACTCGTCCGAAGTACTACCAGCAAATCATACTAAAACCCAAAGTATTCAAACATATTTTTCACAAAATCAAACATGTAACAAAAACATGCAACCAAATCCTAACATTATCAAATTTGTTTGGCTAAAGCCAGCAGTTCAAAACAAACAAAGCCAAACGGCTATAAGTCTAGAAGTTCCAAAAAGTATACATACAAAAACAAACAAACCACTATAAGCTAAACATTAGGGTTTTCACCCTCACCCTCAACACCATCATCATCATCAACCAACTCGTCGCCAACAACTACTTTGCACGGATCCATTGCAGACAAATCCACAACAGGCGCCAGAAGTTTTGCTTGCTCAACAGCTCTCTCAAAACCAGCCGTGAACATTTCAAGGCCATGATCCTCCTTTTCAGTCTCAAGCTTTTTCTTCTCAACTCCAAGTACTATCAACCTCGCCTCAAGCGCCGCCTTCTCCTCCCGAGACTTCTTCACAGCAATCTCAACAGTGTTCAGTATCTCTCCCAACACATTTACCAAATCCAAAGCATCACGAAGCTTACTACCCTTCTCCAAATTATCTTGCATAAGCTGATCCATGGTAGCTTTATCAAATGCACCTCTCGCATGTTTCAACTCCTCGGTCCGGCCAATACACATTAACCGAGCACCAATCACCTAACCAAAAATAACAAAATCAAAAAACCAAAACTAAAACTATCAACAACAAACCAAACATATCAAAAAACATAATACCTACAAATACTGGGCTACACCAACATCTCCAACATCATGAATGAGCTTAACATCTGAAGGACACTGACCATACTCATCGGCCACCATAGTTAGTGGAAAGTGTTCACTCTGTAAATCATGTTGCTTGTATGCGAAGTTTGTATTCGTAGGTTTTGATGAATGACAAACCAACAAACGACATGAAAGACAAACCAACAAACAACTTGAATGAACAAGCATGTTGAAAGATCAACCAACATTCAACGTTGAGGAATGAAGAGTTGAAAATCTCTAAGTGGAGTGGGTTAGTATACGAGTGGTGATCATATACCGTGAGGTGTTGGAAACTAAGGACTCGGATTGTAAAAGGTTTTGCGCGAGCACCTTGAAGCTTGGCAATAGTGGAACTTCTCAATAGCGATTGAGAAAGAAAGTGGACGTAGGACAAGGATTGTGCCGAACCACTCTAAATAGCGTTTGCATCTCTCCAAACTCATCTCTTCAATATTATTGTCTTTTACCTTTGAGCAAATAAATTGTGATCAAAAAGTAGCTTCGTAAGTACTTAAGGAATAGCTTAAGTCCGATTGGTGAAAAGCTTGATCAATTTATTTGAGTTGGTGTCTATTGGAAAGTAAAAGCTCCTTATAAATGCTTAACAATTGAGTTAAGCTCTTGGAAAAATACTAGTACAATAACACTTTTGTATATTGTCTTTAACTTCCGCAAAAAGATTCATTGTTGTTGCAATACTCAATTCACCCCCCCCTCTTGAGTAATTGTGCATAGGTTCTACACACTCCACAATGAAGTCAAGTCTCCATCACCTCTATACCCATGCAACGCCTTCTGGTTCTCGGTAAACCATTTTACTTGATCCAAATTAATGTCTTTCAAATCAACCTTCTCCTCGTCAACATTCATACCCTTCTTACTATCACCCCTCTTGCGCTTATAACTGACCTTCTTCACTGGAGAAGGCTGATTCACCTCTCCCCCCTTCTCCGCCACAGTATGGCTACTGGAACCCAGTTTCTCAACATTCTTACTACGGAAGAACACCCGCAAACTACTAGACGTCACTTTAGGAGCCTTCTCAACTGTAACACCACAAAAACCAAAATAGTAAGTAATCAACACAAACACAAATCAATAAATACAGAAAGAAATCAAATCATTTACCTATATACTCAGATAAAGCATCTCTATCAAATTCAAGTTCAAGAATATCTATAATAGAAAGCAGGGAGGACGAAGATATATGATTCACCAAGAACTCAACAACCATTTCATTCCTATACTCCATCCTATCCATACCCAGAATTTGCCTAGGCCTCGAAACCTATAATAACGGAAACTTCTCTAACAAACAATCATCAACATACCATGGAAACTCACGCTCAACCACACTAACTTTCAGAAACATGGACTTGAAACCCTTAAAAGAAGAACGATACAAGCTGAAGATAGCACGACCCGAGGCATTAGCAAGGTTCAACCAACAACCCCTTTTATACCCTTACACTGAAACAGTGCAAAAAACACCTCTAAGGACGGCTCAATTTCTAAAACACCCATCAAAATTTCAAAGGATCTAATGAAAGTCCAAGAATTGGGATGCAGTTGTGACGGCGCACATTTCAACTGCATTAACACACCACATTCAAATTCTGAAAAGGAAAACCTAACACCTAACTCCACGAAAACAGCACTGTACATATAGAAGTACTCAACACCCTCCCTACGATGTAAAACTCGATCAACAGCATTGCATGGCAGAAACTTAAGATTAATATCACCACCCTCCCTAACCCAAGAAGATGGCAAACCTAACTGGGACACACTCCGATCATCATCGAAAACAGAAACCCAACCCTTCACCGATTCAGAAATCCACCCATAAGGATTTATGGGATCCCAAACAAAAACCTCTTCTACAATTTTATCACTACCATCAACCACCCCCTTCTACTTCTTACCCTTAACCCTCTTCTCCACCATCACACCCTTACCCTTGTCCATCAGCAAAGCAATAAACAGAACCAGAAGAGAAGAAAACGCAAAGAAAACCAAACACACTAACCTTTTTTGCTCATCTTCAGAAACCCCAGGTAACAAGTAAACAGTAGCAGATAACCAAAGGTCCAAAAAATCCACCAGCCCACTAACCACGTCTTCAGGTGAAAAACTAAAACCCTCAAACAAACCACAACCATTGATCTTGAATACCAATTCACAAATCAACGCACCCGATTTGCAACCGTTCCCATTCCCAAGACAACATTAAAAAGCCAAGTACACTTTCCGAAAATTTCCCTTTCATCCAAATCCCCAATCAATTTACCGCCAAAACTCCAACTTTGACCCACTTTTTTCAAAAAAACCCGCAATAAACAAATCGACCTTGGGGGCTGCCATTATACCCAATTCCGAACTATACAAGAAACTCGACCTATTATAGCGCGATCTTGAAAAACAGGTCAAGCTTGGGGCTATGATCCGTTACTCAAACCCTGACCCACAACCGCAATAATCTCGGAACCGGGTATAACTGGCAGAGATATCCTCCCCAACAATCTCTCCAACTAAACCATCACTACCCCAACAAACCTGAACAATAACTAGCATAGACTCCGTCAAAATAACAACGGAGATACGAATAACAAACCTCACAATAACTTAATATATATACTAGTAAGCTACTAAGCTAGAGGTACGCAATACATTTAGTTTTTACTCTGAATTACTTCACACTCTTACTTACTTGAGCGTTGGAGTCTCTTTGCAGGTGCTCAACGCCGCCTCCCCAGCAAGTAGACAACGTTCCATCCTTCCGTTCTAAGGGAAGTCGGTCCGAGCTCTAGTAGGACGACCTATACCTCAGAGCGCTCCGATTTACACAGGAACAGTATCTATGAAGCACGGATACTTCGTTGTCGTATCCACATGTCGGACACATTTCGGACACGACACTCACCGACACTCATCCGACATGCGTGTCTGCTGTGTCCAAC
>NC_029785.2:6361331-6373121 GCF_000816755.2 Arachis ipaensis
ATAAGACATTAAAAATAATTAAACATTAATTTATGTTATAATATCAACAAAATATCAAAATACCATTACGATTTATTTAAAAAATACTTTATATTTTATATATATACATGTTCTCGTGTCTTATAAAATTTAAAATTTAAAATTTATGTGTCGACGTGTCCCGTGTCCGTGTCAGTGTCCATGCATCATAGTTATGTATACTGTTAGGAGTACACAATCCGTAATTCAAATTTTTCATTTGAGCATCTTTAAGGTCAATGCCTTCTAAATTTTATTGCAGCACAATAGAAATGTGAAAGTACTTAGATTCATAATCAAATAAATTCTCCTCATTAAACTCATTGTAAGACCGAAATTTTTCCATGAAATGCTTCAACAAAAGGGTCATCCTCAACTTCCATTTGTGCATGATCAACCTTCTCATCATGAGGTGAGTTGTCATGTTATTGTGTTGTGTATACCTTTGGCCTAGTCCTAATATTCTTGATTCCATTACTCCTTTTACCTTTGCTATTATTGTCAATAACATCACTCCTTGCAATTTGCATATTCTCCTTTTTTGAAACAATATCTTTTACGTTTAAATCCTTCTTCCTTACCTTTCTTGCAAGGACCTCCTCTCATCAGTATCACCGTCTTCAAATTTAGGTAGTAGAGCTTGTATAACTTACCTTCGAAAATTTCATACCCACCATCGTCAGTTTCATCATCAAAAATTGAAAGGTCACCAGATTCATCACATGCTATAACTAGGGTTTATTGTAAATAAAAGATATATGTGATGAGTTATGAAGCAACACAATATAAGAAAAAGCTCCAACAATTCTCAGCATCGCTCCAATTTTAAGAACTAATTTAAATATTTATTTAAAGAGTAGATTACTATTTTTGTCTATAAAAAAATAAAAACGCTAACATTTCCGTCCATAGAAAAAAAATTATATTTATACCCATCAATAATTAGCTCCGTATAACTACCTAACTATTAGTTTGCCGTTAATTCTATTAGTAATCCTTTTTATGTGGCACATCAAGGCATTACAAAGCAATTTTTTGTTTAATTTGCATTAAAAATATAATTATTAAACATTATATCCATAGATAATTTGTCCCTGGAAATTAGATAAGGATTTTGAATTGAGCATAGCTAAAAGAGCTAAGTTGTCCATCTTTTTTTATTGACCTCCACTATTTTCGTTCCTCATTTTTGTACTCTATAAAGGAAGTTAGTTGGAGACAATTGCGAGCCCACCATCGTGACTGGTATCGTTTCTTTGCTGCTGAGGAGATAGTTGTTGTTGGACCTCTGAAGTTGTTTGTAGTGCTTGTGCCAATTGTAGATATGTAATTTTTTTCTGATTCTACTCCTTCTATTATTGATTTCTCAATTTTGTATATAGGGTTATTGATTTCAATGTTTTTTTTTTAAAGTTTTTTTTTTTATTGAGAAGAGACAATAGACTCTTTATGTGTGGTTTAGGTTATTTTGATGGATCTGTTTGTTGACTTGATTTTACCATATTTTGCTTGTTTTAGTATTTTGTTTGAATTGATGACATTTGATCTGGTCACTATAACTTGGCAACTACAAGCTATAATTCGGCCGTTACAATTTGGTCCATTTCGTATTACTCGGTAATTGACACCTATTATTCGGATAGCAAGTCTTGATCTATTACCTATAACTCAGCCAATGAAACATATACCTCGGCCTAAAATTTACCTATAAATCGGAATTTGAATAAAATAAATAAAACGTACCTATTTCAGTTAGAGAGAATCTCGGCTATAACGGAACCATATGAACACGTACAGAAGTGGTTACCAAAATACTAGGATCATGGAATAACCACCTATAGCATAATAACTCTATAAATACAAAACTCTAAGCACATAAAAAGTACGTTATTCACTCTGAATACCAGCTCTATTATCTAGTACCCACTCTAACTTGAGCGTCGGAGTGCTTTTTGCAGGTACTCCTCACCTTGGTGCTCATCCCGGCCGACGTATAGATCAACCATCATCCCGGAAGGAAGGCTCTATAGCTCGGCCATATTACTTGGACCATAATATTTGGCACCCACCGTGGGGCCGAAGAGTTTAACTTTGCCCCACCTCTGCTCTTATTTCTTTTTATTTTATTTTTTTTGCCTAGCTCTCTCCTTCATTTTCGTTCATTTTACAGGCATTTGACCAATGACAGAACCACAAAATCTAATCATCCCGACTTCCTCTCAGGCAAAACTAATAGCTATAAATGAGTCCCTTAAGGCTGAAATTCAAAGGGTGACCGAGCTTCTGCAACAGAATAGTCGAGGTGATAAAGAAAACAGCAACACAACCCGATGATAAGCTTATCACCCTATAATCTAAGGCTGCGTTTGTTTTTGAGAATAGGACAAGACAAGACACTGAGAACAAGACATAAAGGACAGAGACACAATTTTATGTTCTTGTATCTTGTTTGGTGATAAACTAAAACAAATTATGAAAATCTAATTTATTCTCATTTTTTTTATTCAAAAAATTTGAGACGAAAAATATAATTATAAAAAATTAACAAGAATAATGAAAGAAAAAATAAAAAATAAGTTGTATCCCTTGTTAGTGTCTCTGTGTCCTTCCTATTAGGATGGACACAGAATACACTAATTCAATGTCCCTAAACACATTATCTTTGTCCATGTCTCCTCTGTAAAATACGATTTTGTATCTCTGTGTCACTGTCTCAGTGTCCTATCTCTGTAAACAAACGCAGCCTAAAAGACACAAGATCTACCCACACCTCCTACAATGGTAAATACTAATGGTCAATAGATAGCATGCATTTAATTGTTTCATGGCTAGCTCTTTTCATTTCGTTACATCTTTATAGTTCAAATACCATAAGTTTTATATTATAATAATGAAAATTGAAATTACGCTCAAACCATACCATCTACTTAATAATTGCAATTACTCATGGTATATCATTACCTACAAATACAACGGCACATTTAACAATCAAATGAAATCATAGAACTTTGCAACTCAGTAAACCTCGAATTCGTAACTAACAAACAGTCAAGTTATACCAATCAAATTATAGCTAATTAATAATAAAAAAACAAAAAAAAAAAAACAAACACCAAAAGCCTCGGTAGAAGTTCATAGTCAACTACTATCAAAAGCAAAATGCACTAATCAAACCTATTCGCATAAACCGAACATGCAACATCAGTTTTCCTTCACCGCCTCTGCCATCCCAGATATTGTCTTTTCTTTCTTCCTTCAAAAGCATTGCATTGGTAACCTTTTTTAGCTCATCATCATTATTTCTAGCCTTCACATGTTAATTCCCGTGTCCGACCAATACTTAGGAATCTTGCACCCAATACCCGCAAACCCAAAATACAAAATCATTGACAAACTGCAAATCTAAAAACCAACATAGCAAACACATCAATATCAACTAACACCTGGAGATAGTGATCGATACTGAAATCACCGACGCCTTCCACTTGTTGAATATCCTCGGCAGATTGAGCCACTTGATTGGCAAGACTACCAAATTGATAATGCTCGCACCACAATGAATCAGAATCTTCGTCACCATAGTAGCCATGTAGCAATTTCTGACTCTTCTGAATTGATAATGACTCCCCAACATTTTCTTCTTCAACTTTTCCTTTCATTTGCATAGAGTCCAGTTTTTCATGTCCAAACACATAAACCTTTTTTTTCTTTCTTTTTAATATAATTGTTTTGGCCTTAGTACTCAGCTGCGTAACCTCCACTCCACTATCCTTTCCACGAATGGTGGTCGAGCCTTCTTTTTCAGCAGCCTTTCTTTTCTTCACCCAGGCCCTAAGCCCGGCTGATGTTACATTAGACGCCTTGTCACTTGCAACAAAAACAACCCACATTTCAATTAATAACATTTTAGCAGTATGTATCTTCAATATTTATTTATTCACTACCACTCTATCAGATTTAATCTTTAACATCTCAAGCACACCCAACAATTTATTTGCCAAAATATACTTAACTAAAAAAATCCACAATTAGATTGTCATCTACGATCATCCACATACCTGACTCGGTTACCAACACCAATATAGCGGAAACAGTTCACATAAATTTTTATCTAAGTAAAGAGGAATTATATTCAAATTTGTTAACCAAATTTAACAATTTTTTATAATATTTTTGAACAAATTTTTAGATGACATATACATTATTTTTGCAATTTACATATTATGGAAATGTTTGCTACTCAATTTTATTTATACCTTATCTAGTATAACATCACAATATTTGATAATTTTTTAATCTCAATAAATTAAAAAAATTATGATGTCTTGACAAATAATTTGATAAGTGAAAAAATAAACATGATATAAAATATATCAATTTTTGCTATTATCTATTCTTTGCTGTTATGTTTTTGTACATGATCGATCTACCTTTATATTTATCATTATCAATTATTGAAAGCTAATAATTTTATTCGAACTCTTGTTTAAAAGAAATAGAAGCAAAAACTGCATTAGCCATTGTTAAAATTTTGATAAAGCTTCAAATCAAGAGCATGAACATCACCCACTGTAATAAAATCATAGATGAAGATTCAAACTTGATTTTCTCCCAATTAAGGCCGGCACCATGAGCAAGATCACGCAGCTCAATACAAATCTTTTCAAATCTTCTAGTAATATCATCTAGTGTTATATAATTCTAGTTGCATATAATACATGCTCAACTTTCATGTTTTCATCAGAAATTGTGTTAGTACAATTTACAAGCATTTGATAAAAAAAATTGATTTTCTTATCTTTGGTACATGATCAAGAGTGAAATTATATAAGATCCAAACAATCAAATACGACTAATCTCATAATTTCAATGTGCTAGTTCAGAAACTTATCATCTATTCTCTCCTTTTAGTAATAGTGAATCTTTTTATGTTCATTTTAAATTCACGTATTACTCATAAATAAGTATTTGCTTTATTCTCTATTTTACATTGCTTTGCTGTATTCACCACATTTATTCTTATGTCGATTCCTTTTTCTCTTCTTATGTTGCTGTCAATAAAAATTTCAAGCAACTTACAATGGTAACGACACTTCTCTGTTTTCATAAGATACATGTTTTCTTATTCTTTCTCAATTGTTTTCATTTATTATTGAAAACTTCTCTGTTTATTGTTTATATTGTTATTGTTAGTAATTAACTAATTATTGTTTTGTTCTTCAACTGCATTTTAATTGCTCAATGCTCATATGTCTTATTCATGTTTTTTCCATTTTCTTTAATTATCTATTTTCGGAATGACAGAGCTTAATTTTAACTGTAGCCAATAAATTTAAAATTTGCATTTATAATGTCAGCACAAATAGGGAATTGAAAATCGACTGGTGAAGGTATCTGATTTCATTAATTTGAATACATCATAACTTCTTTAAGATATCTATTCTACGTATCCAAATTGCTCCATTTTTACATAGTTTATCATTTTATATAATCAATTATTACAACAATCCGAGAACAAATTCATCTTTCAATCTGAGAGCAAACTCATCCTTCAATCACTCATCGACAACTATAAGCCATAATCATTTCCAACAAACCGGCAACTATAAGTTGGAGTCATTTCTAACAATTTGACCCTTATAAGTCGGAATCACTTCAAACAGACCAATAATTATAAGTCAAAATCAGTCCAAGCATACCGACACCTATAAGTCGGCATCAGTCTAACAAAAAATCTTGTTCAACAATATATTGGTATAAGCAACACCTTTCCCAATGACAATCTTGCCCAACTTTATTTTCAAGATTATCAAGTTGATCTTGGGGGGCTGATCCTCATATCTCTTAATTATAACACAATCGCATCTCTTCTATATCCTGCCAAGTTATAACTTAATTTTTATAAAAGCTCAACCTGCTTCTCTTAAAAATAAACAGGTCAAGCTTGAGGGCTATGATCTCGTCACTATAACTCGGCAACTACAAGCTATAATTCGACCTTTACAATTTGGTCCATTCCGTATTACTCGGTAATTGCCACTTGTTATTCGGAGAGCAAGTCTTAATCCATTACCTATAGCTCAACCAATGAAGCCTATACCTCGGCCTAAAATTTACCTATAAGTCGGAATTTGAATAAAATAAATAAAACGTGCCTATTTTAGTTAGAGAGAATCTCGGCTATAACGGAACCATATGAACACGTACAGAAGTGGTTACCAAAATACTAGGACCACGGAATAACCACCTATAGCATAATAACTCTATAAATACAAAACTCTAAGCACATAAAAGGTACGCTATTCACTCTGAATACCATCTCTTTTATCTGGTACTCATTCTAACTTGAGCGTCGGAGTGCTTTTTACAGGTACTCCTCCCCTTAGTGCTCATCCCGGCCGACGTATAGATCAACCATCATCCCGAAAGAAAGGCTCTATAGCTCGGCCATATTACTTGGACCAGAACAACATTGAAAGAGATACATTACTCTTAATGTTAATTATATTGCATGTATGAGTGTCTGAGTTATGTTTTAAAACAGATTGTTTGTTATTGTTTTGGACTTAAAATTGGTTCACAACATGCCCTGTTTTCAGGATAATATTGGCCAACTTTTATATCTTGTATGACCTCATTCGGCAATTTTTACATCTTGCATGTGTTATTACACAAAATCCATACAACATCAACCACAATCATATCATACAAACATTCTAAACACAAAAAGGGATAATGTCATTGCATTGAATTTTTATATCATACATAGAACAATATACAACTCATATCATTACTAGATACACATTATAAACAAAACTAAGCATCACAAGCAAAGAAACAGTCAAAATCCACACCTTAAGTCTCGCAACTTCAACTTCAATCTTTCTTATCTACGTGAGCATCTTGACCTTGGGATTAGCCTCATAAGCATCTTAACGCGTCTTTCTTTTAGATAAATTTGTTTTAAAAGCTTTCTATTGTCTTTCAATTTTGGCTACCCACAACAAATAGTTGCAGTTTAACGCTACCAAAGACAAAAAAAAAAAGAAACTTCAGAGACATATTCACTTGCAATAGAATAAAGTGTACAAGAATTTATCTACAATTGAGGACATTATATAAATCACCTCTTAAAATTCATTCGACATTCTAAATTGCAGCAGCACCACATCTAAGATCCAATCCACAAAAGCATCTCTCATCAAATATCTTATCTTGCTTTTTCTTTAAAATTGAACTCTCAGATTTACTGTAACTCCTATTTGGAATTGGGATAAACAGTCTTCGTCTTGGCATTTGATTGTGTGCGTAGAATTTTTAAAGTTAAGATTTCTAATTAGAATGAATTTTTGGGGAATGTTTTAAAATTTAAAAATTGAGTTTTAGAGTGGCTTATAATGGTCACACTGCTGAGCATGCCATACACATAATGATTACATTTGTCACATAATGTCTTAATGTGTCACGTAAAAAGGATTATTAATGGAATTAATGTCAGTCTAATTATTGAGTAATTTTGACACACTGAATCCATCATTAATAGATATAATTTCAATTTTTTTTCATAAAGTTATCGACATTTTCAATTTTCAGACATAAATAGTAGTTTACTCTTACTTAAAAAACTCAATTCAAATTAGTTTATACTCGAATACTTCGGTCAATGACACTATATCTCGGAATCAAAATTTAAATATTAAAAACTTCCTAAAGAAGAAATCGTTACAAAGCACTTGTATAGCATCCGTGTATATCTCGGCCATACAAACAGTCAGTTCGGATAACTACCAAGTGGACCACGACCAAATCGGAAAGATCCAATATAATTCAGTTCTCGTCGAGCTATAATAAATAGGGCCATCATAGCTATAGAGAGCATCGGATACAAAAGCTAACAAAAAATAACAAAATGCTCCACATCCATATAAAAAACCTATCCAAGTTATCCAAGCACTTTTTTGTTAACGCGCCTCCCCCCTCCCCCCAAGTTACGTGAAATACACGCGTGCCCCCCTCTCCCTCGTATCAACGTAACAGATTTACGTAAACCTCTTCTTCAACGTAAACATTCTTATTCTTCTCTTCTTCAACGTTAACGATTTGCATTATAATTTTTGGATCTGCAATCTCTGTTGTTCGTCGTTCTTCTTCTTTTTTCTTCCCTTCTGCTCTTTTTTTTTGCTGCTCGTCCTTCTTCATCCTATTCTTCTATGTTTTCTTCTTTGATTTTGTGGATTTATCTTCTTCGTTTTCAGATTTAAATATTCTATCAAAACAATGAATGATTCAACTTCAAATCAGTTGAATGAGAGTGTTTTGGATTATTCTTCTGAAACGAATCAAGCAAACGAGGTTTGGATTTTTTTTAAATCGAATTGAATGGAATGCAATTGTTAAATTGAATTGAATTGATGTACGCATATGTTCTGAATTGAATTGAATTGATAATCTCTCAATTGTAGACACAGGTGTTTTGAATTTATATAATGGATAATGTTTCGTTCATTTAGTACTATACAATTGTTTCATCATAATAACGTGTTCAGTTTATTCTGCAGAAAGCTATTTAAATTTGATTTTATATAATGGATAATGTTCCGTCATTTAGTACTATACAATTGTTTCACCTTAATAACGTGTTTGGATCATTATGTAGAAAGCTGTTTAAATTTGATTTTATATAATGGATAATGTTCCATTCATTTAGTACTATATAATTGTTTTACCATAATAACGTGTTCGGTTCATTATGCTGAAAATTGTTTGAATTTGATTTTATATAATAGATAATGTTCCATTCATTTAGTACTACGCAATTGTTTTATCATAATGACGTGTTCGGTTCATTATGCAGAAAGCTGTTTGAATTTGAATTTATATAATGGATAATGTTCCATTCATTTAGTACTATACAATTGTTTCACCATAATAACATGTTCGGTTCATTCTGCAAACTAGATGTGTTGTGGATAAACAATTTATCCCAAATATCCGGATGATTTTCAAGACACTAAGAAGCCGGACAGTTCTACAAAAATTATTCCAAAGAATTCAGGAGTTTCTGAAACTAAATACTGATAGCAATATTTTTTTAAAATTATCTTTCTGCTATATTGATATATGCACTTTTTCAGTTCACCCTGTGTATTAATTTCGGTTCATTTATTTTTTTGGGGATCTTAATGTTTGATAAATATCCTGATTCTATTCACGGTCAACCTGGAACAAAACAGTAGTCAAACAGTTCCAACAGATATATATATTAACATCTCAGACCAACAGGACAAGGACTAATCCATCTTGAATCAGATATATACATTTAACATTAAATTTCCAATAACATTTACATTACTATTCACACACACACACACACACACATATATATGTTAAATAAAATAGTGTTAATTAGAACCAGCCAAACAAAGTATATCCTATTTACTATCTATATCTCCAGATGTGAATTTACAATAAGAGCTGAAGAGGGCAACAGATATTTTTGGGAGTCTTATTTCTTCATATGCCCAAATCACTTGGTCTCTAATTTTGTTTAGTTTGTGCAACAGAATATTTGGACCATATTCGAGCATGAAACCAAAAAAATTTTGTCAATACTTCACTCAATACACCGACAAGAACAATCATGCATATTTTGATCAAGTGAATCAAAATGGCCAACCCAACTGAACCGAACACCATTCATGTGCTGAATAAAAGGTGATAAACATTAAATCATCAAGAAAAATTTTTCTGCATGCAAAAAAAAACTCAACTAAACACATAACAATCAGGTGAATCAAATGACAAACACCAGTGAACCGAACACCAATCATATGCTGAATAAAACGTGATAAACATTCAGTCATCAAGTAAATCATTTCTGCATGCAAAAGGACTCAACTAAACACACTAATAATCAAATGAATTAAAATAACCAGCTCCACTGAACTGAATTTCATTGATGTTCTGAATAAAACTTGATAAATATTCAATCAGCAAAAAAACATTTCTGCATGCAAAAGAACTCAACTAAATGCACTAACAATCAGGTGAATCAAATGACAAACACCTACAAACCGAACACCAATCATGTGCTGAATATAACATGATAAACATTCAATCATCAAGTAAATCATTTATGCATGCAAGAGAACTCAACTGAACGCACTAACAACCAAGTGAATCAAATGACAAACACTAGTGAACCGAACACCAATTATGTGCTGAATAAAACGTGATAAACATTCAATCATCAAGTAAATCATTTCTGCATGCAAAAGGACTCAACTAAACACACTAACAATCAAATGAATGAAAATAAACAACTCCACTGAACAGAAATAAAATAAGAACATATTTCCATTTCTATGCCCTAGTTACGCCAAAAAAATAGAATCAGATTAAGTGTACTAAACGAAGTAACTCAATTCAGTAAACCTAAAATGCAATTAAGAGAAATGCGAGATTACAAGATTTTAAATTAACAGTAGTTTTTATCATACCTTTCGCAATCTCTGTTCTTGTTTTCGTTCATTTTTTCTTCTTCCTTTCAAAATCTTCTTATGATTCTTTTCCAGTAGCGGTTTTCACAAAGGACACGAGTGAAGTTTGAGAGATTTTGAGAGAGATTCGAAGTTCTCCAGTAGTGGTTTCAATGTTGAAAAAGAAACGTTGTTTCATATTCAAGACTTAACGTTTCGGTGCTCTGAACGTGTGTATACACGCTCTGTATTTTTTTTTTGTATTAGGCCAACTTAAATAGACTTGGATAAAAAATTATATGAATATGTAATATGACTAAAAAAAATGTGATTCGAGCGTCGGAATGTGAAACTTCTAGGTCAAAACTCTGACGAGCAAACAGATAGTCACTCGAGCTCCGGGGGCTGAAGGTTACGCCCAGTGTGGTTGAAGTTGAACTATTCCTCGAAGAGCAGTTCTAGCCAGGAACACAAATCAAATTACTCAAGTCTCAAACCCAACTGGTTCAGATTTCCCCGCAAACAAGCTTGTCTGATTACGCACGCAAGATGCGCCGCGAACATTCAGAATGGCTGCCTGACACGGTGGGAGACAGAGAAGAGGGAAAAAGAAAACTCCTAAATCTATCAAACTAAGTTTGTTTACTATGAATGGAACCATATGGTCCAATATTCTGTAGGGACAAGTTCGAACCCACATCCATCTGTATTTCAACTTACCCATCACTTGCGTGTCAGCGTTGCTCACTCTGACTGACTTCACTCCACGCAAACCCATCACATGTAACTTCTCTTCCCTTCTTCCCTCTACATATAGTGCAAAAATGTTCAATCTCACATCACCTCTCAAGTCTCAACCACTCTTGTTCCCATTGACCTCCAAATCCACCATCATCATGACGTCATCCAATCCTTCTCCGCCTCCGATCACCGTCTTCGCCTCCACCACTCCGGATTACGACCGTGCCAAAGCCGTCAAACAATTCGACGAAACCAAGCACGGAGTCAAGGGCCTCGTCGACTCCGGCGTCCAAAAACTCCCACCGTTCTTCGTTCACCCGCCCGAAACCCTATCGGACCTCAAACCCCGACCCGGTTCCGAATCAGAGGTCCCCACGGTGGACTTCTCCGCCGTGGAAACATCCCGCGCCGCCGTAGTGGACCAAATCCGGCGCGCCGCGAGCACAATCGGGTTCTTCCAGGTGATCAATCACGGCATCCCGCCGGAGCTTCTCGAGCGAACCGTCGCCGCCATGAAAAAGTTCCACGAGCAACCAGCGGAGGAGAGGGCGCG
>NC_029785.2:6373264-6388386 GCF_000816755.2 Arachis ipaensis
GCGGTTAGAGTTGGGGAGTTAGTTATTGGTTTGTTGAGTGAGGGGTTGGGATTGGGTGCGGAGAAGTTACCGGAGATGGGTTTGGTTCAAGGGAGAGTGATGGTTGGTCATTATTACCCTCCTTGTCCTGAGCCTGATCTGACGGTGGGACTCACTTCTCATGCAGACCCAGGGGCTCTTACTGTGGTCTTGCAGGACCACGTTGGTGGGTTGCAGGTTAGAAGCAAAGATGGCTGGGTTGATGTGAAGCCTGTTCCGGGAGCTTTGGTTTTCAATATTGGAGATTTGCTTCAGGTTAGAACTCCAATACCCTCTCTTTCTCTTTTTCAAACAAATGATGCCATCCTTCTAAAGAAATTTATTTTGGTTCTTTTCTGAAAACCAGATTGAATTGAGTATATTTGCGTTGGAAAATACCGGAAACTAACTTTTAGGGCTTCAATATTAGCTGACTTTTATTTTATTTTTTAAGTTTAGAGCTTAGCGTTTATGATTTAAGATTTTTTTTTTTTTTTTTTTTTGTGACTGATTTAAGATTTTGTTAAGTATTTAAGATTTAATCATAGCAAATACACGAGGCTTGGATACATATTGGTTGAAAATTTGTTAAAGGCAGGGCTAAACATAAAAAATTGCAAATGCCTTATAGTCCACGGAAGTTCTGGTTTTCGTATAAGGACCTAGAACTTTGATGCGGACAAAAATGTGATAGTTGTGTTATATTATGCTGAATTTGGAGGTGAGACTGAGACTCTGAGAGACAGATTAAGTTTTTGTATTGTTTTGATGTAAAATGTACTGGACTGAGTTATGTCTTAATATTATGTTTGGTTTAAGATAAATATAGAGATTGAAGAATAGATTTAGAATTTGAAAAGTTAAATGAGAATATTTTTTAAAAAAATTGTTATAAAAATTTCTGTCTCTGTCTCTAAGATTATGTTTGTTTCCTGGGACTAGAATTGAGATGGTGGGACTGAGACTTTTCGAAACACAAAATTTCAGTCAATACCCCCACAAAGTGCAGACACAGCCTTAATGTTTTTATTAGTTAAGCAATATTACTTCAAAAAATAGCCAAAAATAATACTTTTTGAAATCTTCTCATCAGAACCACTTGCACAATATTTAGATTCTCTGATAACAAAGTTAAATGGACTATCGGATTAGCCAATGGACTGATTGATGTTGTAAAATTTGATCACATATTTTTGCGTTAATTTTGAAATATCTCAATGCTCTTCAATTCTTGCTTTCCTTGTTACCTGGATTTCTAATATAATATCCATTACTTTGGCTCTCAGATAATTTCTAACGAGGAATATAAGAGTGCTGATCATCGGGTATTAGCAAATTGCTCAAATGATCCTCGAGTGTCAATTGCTATTTTCTTCAATCCGGGTGAGAGGGAGAAAACCTTTGGACCTTTGCCGGAGCTAACATCAGCAGAGAAACCACCTCTTTATAGGAACTTCACATTCAATGAATTTATTACAAGGTTCTTCAAGAAAGAGTTGGACGGTAAATCATTGACAAATTTCTTCAGGCAGTGATGTAGACAGCACTTGTATATATATAGATTATAAGAATATTATTGGCTTCATATTTCACCAGTGTATTAATAGTCGCATGTGTTTCTTATTCACTTTTTATAAATTGTGTGAATGAAGACAAGAAACTTCACAAGAGGGTGGTCCTAACACAACTTCGAATATAGTTGTTTGGCTTTAGCCTGTGTAACTTGATACTGAAGAAGGACTACTCATAAAATTAAGACTAAAAGACAAATAAGTCCCTGACCTTTTAAAACGGGGACATTTTCGTCCCTCAAGATTGGAAAATACATTTCGATCCCCCACGTTTCAAAACGGGAGACAATTATACCCTTCCGTCCGTTTTGGGCCAAAAACGGCAACGGACCCAGCTGACATGGAGGGGCACTGAATGACGTGGCCGTTACGCTCGCTGAGGTGGATTGGGACGAAATTTAAGTGGACAAATTAGTCCCTGAAGTGCCAAACGACGCCGTTGCCACCATCCCCCATATTTGAACTTCGCATTCCCCATAACACCCAACCCTTACTCCATATATTACAGAAAACCCTACCAGAATAGAAACGCCCTTCTCCCTCCAAAAAAAGAACGACTTCCTATAGTTGAAAGCGGTGGTGTGGTCAGTCGAGGTGGTTGGTGTTGAAGGTTACGGCAAGCTTTGCGTGGAGAGGAAGCTGCCATCATCTACAGAGGTAAGGGTGATAATGAAAAGTTTGTGTGTTGTTTAACTGAGAATGCATGGGGTTGGGTTATGGGGGGACTGCAGATTTTTTTTTTTGTTTTGGGGTAAAAGAATGAGGAAAATGTATGTGAAGTTAACTGATTTAGAAATTTTGATTAGGTAGAGTTTAATCTCTGGTTTATCTACCTGTGGACAATGCAGATGGATGATATGTATGTGGTACCTGTTTTTCACCACGGAGGCCGTTTTGCTAGAAATCCCAGTGGAACTCTTGAGTATATTGGTGGGAAAGTTGAAAAATTTCCGAAAATGGACTTAGACTTTGTGAATTTTGGGGATTTGGTGACATTGTTCAAGGGTTTGGGGTATGCATCATATAGGACAGTATATTGGTTTGACCCAACTAGCAGTGATCTTGAGGGTGGACTGCACATTCTGAGAGGAGATGCAGGCATGAGAGTAAGGAGTGCAAGGGGTAGTGCTGCCAAAGGTGATGGGCCTACTGTGAAGACCAGAGGAACAGCCAAGCCCAAAGAAACTGAGCCAAGAGAAAAGCCCAAAAAGACCAGGCCTGCTCCGAAGCCCAGAAGGAATGGGCCTAATGCAAATCAACAAAGAAGTAGGCCTGCTGTAAATGCTGAAGAACCTGTTCCTAATGTGCAACCCAGGGATCTGCCTCCAATTGGACTCTATGTGAGTGAAGAGGTTTCAGATGATGATGATCCGATTTATGAGTATGCATCAGAGGAACTCCACACACCAGTGTCTTCAGAGGATGAGGGAGAAAAGCATGAGTTTCCAGTTTTCAATGAAAAAGGAATCCTGGAAATGGTTCCTCACACTGCTTCAGGAAGATCTGGGTGATGCACATCAATTTGGTTGGAACTTTATGTCCGACCAACAAAAGGTCAGACTTCTACATCACTACATATTAGTGTATCATGTTAAATTACTGTATATTAGTGTAGGATATTAATATAATGCATGTATGTGGTAGACATTAAATTTCTGCACATTGGTGTAGGATATTAAATCACTGCATGTATGTGTTTGAAATGGAATTTAGTGCATATATGTGTTTGCAATGGATATTAGTGCATAGGTGTGAATGATATTTTGAATACTGCAAATATGTGTTTGTAATTGAAGTTACTGTAAATTACTGAATGCAATTTAAACTGCTGCATATATGTGTATGCAATATTATGTGTTGGCAGGGTCTGCTACCAGCCTTAAAGGAGGTAATGCCGAGAGCACATCATCGGAACTGTGTGATGCACATGTGGAAAAACTTCATAAATAGGTTCAAAGATATGCACATTAGAGACATCGTATGGGACTGTACTAGGTGCACCACTGAACCAGAGTTCAAAGAGACCATGGAGAAGCTGAAGGGGGTGAATAAGGCAGCATGGGAGTATCTGATGAGGTTTGAACCAGCCACTTGGGTTAAGGCTTTTTTCAGTCATGGCCCCAAGGTGGATAACCTAACTAACAACATGTGCGAGGTATTTAATTCAAAAGTCGTTAAGTACAGAATGAAGCCAGTTTTGACTATGTGTGAGGAAATTAGGTGCTACCTAATGCGGAGAATGACCAAGCATATTAGGCTATTAGAGCACCATAGTGGAAAGCTTGCACCCGTTCAGGAGAAAAGGTTGCAGAGGCTGATAAAACCCAGCAGCAGGTGGATTGCCGAATGGGTGGGAGATAACGAACGAAAGAGATTTCAAGTTAGCAGAAAGCAAACCAAAGTAGATGTGGATTTGATCAAACACACTTGTTCATGCAATGTTTGGCAACTGACCGGTATATCTTTAATTTTGAGTGATTTTCTTTAAGGCTGATCTACTATAATGCTAGGTAATATGTTTTGAATGATTTCAGGGCTGATCTAATATAGTGCTAGGTAATATATATGTTTTGAATGCTTTTAGTGATGATGTAATATATTGCTATATAATATGTTCTGAACGATTTTAGGGCTGATCTAATATAATGATAGGTAATATGGTATGTGGTTTTGATTCAGGCATGCCATGCATTCACAGTATTGCTGCAATTAGAAAGAGGCATGACCAGGTAGATGATTATGTGCATCCCTGGTTATGTATGGAATCTATTCACAAAACATATGCACATTGCATAAAATCAGTTCCAAGTGAGGAATTTTGGGTAACCACTGACCAGCTGAGGCCTGCTCCACCACCCATCAAGCGACCTATTGGGAGGCCTAAAGTACACAATCGCAACAAGGATCCTGCTGAGGCTCATATTCAGGGTGACAAGCTTAAGAGAAGCTTTCAAGTGACATGCAGCAAGTGCAATGAGAAAGGCCACAACTACAAGACATGTAAGGGAGCACCAAGCAACCCAAACTGGAAACCAAAAAAGAAAAAAGCTAAGAAGACTGATGCAAACACAGAACCCTTGGAGCAGCTTCCCCTATCACAATCAGCCCCTCAACCAGAGGTATCCCTGCTATTGTTTAGGATCGATCTGTACATTTTAAATTTTGTCAGTGGTTACGATGTCCTATTAACTTTTTTTTAAGGACTAATTTGTCCATGTTCTTTCCTTGTTTGATCTATGTTGCATAGGATCAAAGCCAGACACAGACTGAAAGTTTGGCTGAGAATAGTGCTGTGCAAGAGAAGTCTACAGTAAGCATCCCCCACCCTAAATAATACACTCATAATCACAATCACTTTATTCATGTCAATGGATTTGAACAACTGAATAAGTCGGTTACTTTTGCAGAATCATGTCATCAGCCAGAATGCTGCAGCAACAACACCATCCGCTCCAGTCCAAATTCCATTCAAGCCTCCATCCCAGCAGCCAAGAATGGGGCAACCCAAAACCCCAGCTACTTCCTCCAAATTCAGACCCAAGCAGACAATCAGAAGGCCCCGAGCAAGTACAAATTCACCTTCAAATCCACCTGCAACTCCACCCCCAGATACAACCCAGACTCAAAGCACCAGTGCCAGTGTCGCTACATCAGAGGAGACCTTCAAAGTCGCTGGCAGTGAGGCCATAGGAATGAATTTCATCCCAACTCCTGTATCTAAGAATCAGAAGAACTGAACAATATTGAATGAATTTATGTTTTTTGTCATAGTCTTCAGTATAAATTAAACAACACTGTCTACTTATTGTAGTTTGGCAAACTTGTTTATATGCCAACCAGATGTTTTGTTATTTTGTGGCAAACTTGTTTATGTTTTGGATTAAGACAGATACACTGTTGTTCATATTTTGCTCATAATATATGCAGAATTACTACCTTATATAATAGCTGATTCACAGAATTACTATCTTATTTTTTGTTCAACAAAGGCAATTTTCATTGAATAGCCAACAATGGCAATTTTCATTACATCATCAACATTGTACATCAACTCATCATCCTCACCACTTTAAGATACATACAGCAACAACAAAAACTACACTAATCAAAGCAATATGCCACATACTCATTTTTTTCTCCTTCTCCATATATAACAGTTTCCTCTCCAACTCTTTCATTTTTTTCTCCAGTTCCTGGCTTCGCACCAGTTGAATTTTTCCTTCCAATTCCTGACTTCGCACCACATGATCTTCAATGTCTACACCTCCAACATCATCCACAGCACCCAATGCTTCAGACTCCATGGCCCTAATTTTTTTCAAGTGTTCATCAAGCCACACAAAATACCGGCAACACCGTTCTTTAACCTGGAGCAATTTTTCAGATAACACCATAATTAGACACAGAACACTCTCATCCAACTACTATAAAAATAATTGCTCACCTTGAAGAATGGACACCCGAAAAATATTCTATTGGGATTAGATGCTGTTCTTGACTTGTAAAGAATGGCATAAACGCCGCAGAAGCACTTCGGCGCAACCCCATCTCGATCACAAGCTCTAGCAACAGCGGATGAAGATCCCCGTCCAGGTCTTGTGCATGAAGAACCCCCCGCTCATCATGGACGATCGCACAAGCAGCGGCCATGGCTTCCACCTTGCGTTTGGATGAAATAGGGCTCACTGGTGGCAACGGCGTCGTTTGGCACTTCAGGGACTAATTTGTCCACTTAAATTTCGTCCCAATCCACCTCAGCGAGCGTAACGGCCACGTCATTCAGTGCCCCTCCATGTCAGCTGGGTCCGTTGCCGTTTTTGGCCCAAAACGGACGGAAGGGTATAATTGTCTCCCGTTTTGAAACGTGGGGGATCGAAATGTATTTTCCAATCTTGAGGGACGAAAATGTCCCCGTTTTAAATGGTCAGGGACTTATTTGTCTTTTAGTCTAAAATTAAATTGAAGTTTTGATGAGGAGGTCGGTTTTTTACCTATCTATACTCTCATGCATACACAACATAAAAATAAAGGGAGCTGCTATGGTGCTGAAAGAAAGATCCTTCAGCAGCTGCAGAGAGTGCATTTCACTTGGTGGAAGTAACACGTGTCTTGTTGAAGTGTTAATTATGTTTGCAGGTACTGCAGTTGGAGGCAAGTAGTTCAGTCGACGGTCTCACGGTTCAGAAGAATTGTGTGAGACTCCTTTATTAACATACAGATTAAGAAATAATAGAGTTTGGTTTAGGAAAATAAATAAAATTCAATAATAACGAAATTTTTTTGTTTCGATATTTGGACTCGATGGATGTGAAAACATTGTATGGACTGTGGATTATCATGGGCAAGTTAAAGAGAGTGGGACTTTTTTTTGCCTTAAGAAACATAAAAAAGAATTTGTTTTAATGACCAAAAATGATAAAAATGAAGTCCAATTTTTGTTATTTGCTCACGACAGCCAAGGAAGGGGATCTTTCTTTTAAGTGTGAGTGAAGGTAGTGTTGGAGTCCACCATGAAAACATTGTTTTAAGAACAATGCTAGAGAATCAAAAGGATATTAGCCAAAAATTAGTCAAATATCTTTGGGTGAATCCAAAATCTCTAAGAGTTAATATATATGAATGTTTCTTCTACTAAGTATTAGAATGTTTCTTTTTCATACTAAATGAATGTTCTTTTGTATATTTTTCGAATTTTTTTGTATTACAAATGTGAATGTCTCTATTTTTTTAAGAATTTTATTTTTTTTAAAATTTTATAGATATTTAATTATTTGTGCTAAAATATAATTAGATGTTTCTTTTGTTAAGTATTAAGATGTTTTTTTTTTTCATATTAAATGAATGTTTTTTTATAATTCTGTAATTGTGTAGTTTGCAGTCTCTTTAATCATCAAAACGATACCTAATATTCCAAAAATAGAAACTCCATCATCCACTATCCTTCTCAATGGAGATCGGAATCTTGATCTATTATGACAATGGGAGTAGGAACGGTAGCATCCGCATCACCTTGATTTCCATCCTGTTTATTACTATTATTAGTTTAGTGCATGCCTTTCACACGTGCAAATACTACTGTATTTAATTAAATACCTCCTTCATCACATCGGTTAGAGGTGTTGCTCGACGGATGATTGTAATTCTCGAAGATGACCATCTGTGCTGGAGCTTGCAAAGGCACGTGATGAGAGAATCGAACGCGTTCTTGCGAGTGACGTCGCGGTTGAGGATGGATAGGGTTTGAAGGAGGTAGTTGAGGAGGGAAGAGGAGAAGGTTGTGAGGGCGTCGCGGAGAGCATGGAAGTCGCTTCCAGCAGTATTAGTGGAAGAAAGAGGTCTGTGTGTGATTGTTGGAGATGGGTAGATTAATATGAGAGAGAAGTTTTTATAGATTTTAATTAGGTTTACTTAATTAATTTTAAATTTTTTAAATTTTAAATTTAAAAAATTTAAAATTAATTATTAATATAAATTAATATGATTTTGTTTAGTATTTTTAGTTTCATATACTTTTCCTTGTTTTAATATTTTCAATTCAATCCTATGTGGGTCTCTCACTTTCACTGAATTGAATTCAGAAAAAACCCTAAACCCTGCGCAACCCAGAAAGCATTCATCATTGCTCATCGCACACCAGAGATCCAACCAGCCTAACTGTTGTCGTCGTCGGCATAGATTGTGTCGGATTCTTGTCATTGTCCCTCCTGTTGTCCCAGTCGCACGAAGGTCCTGGTTGTAGCGTCGCCGCCGCGAAGGCTTGGTTGGCATCGTCTCTTCGAGGTCTATGTCTGTCCCCGTCCAAACTTACTTCGTTGTCTCTCTCGCCGTGGTTTCCATTCCCCTGTCACTGTCGGTATCCTTCCTTCGTGGCCGTCGATAACGTCCTTATCTTTAAGATATTTTTCGCTGTTTAACTCTGAGTTGCTGAGATGGGTTTAAGTATGAAATATTGGGTTTAATTTGAGTTGCTAAGTTAATAATACTGATTTTATTGATGTTTGTTTATTTTAAGTTGGTGATGTTCTGATTCGTGATGATTAATGCCCTTGTTTAGCTGAAAAGTTGTTTGTGATCATTTTTAACGAGTAGATCGTATTAATGTTGGTAAGATACTACTTGTGTTGATTAAAATGTAATGATTATCGTAATTATTAATGTAAAATGTAGAATCCAATGCGAGCAGAGCATGAACAACAATAGCTTGTCGGATCCCTTTTCCTGTTTGACTGGCGGAAACCCGATAGCTTGGTTTATTGTGCCTTGTAATTAAATTTAGTTGAGATTTGTTATTCCAACAGGTAGATAAAAAATTTTAGTAAAAGAATAACAAATACAAGTATAGTAATTGCTTTAGAAAACCAAGTCTCGATGCATTGGATATGATCTTGAATTACATATGGAAGTGACTCTAAGCGAGGGGCTAGTGATTGCGGGGGGAGCGAGAGTGATGATTATGAGGAGTCGAGCCATTAGAAATTTTAGCGGTGACGTGGCCGATGATGTATCTGGGGGGTTGGAAGACATTTCTGGATTGAGTGTGGACGACATATTAGAGAAGGTTTGGGATAGTATTGACAATGTGTATGAGTTTTCTGAAAATTCTATCCTAAGCTTTCTGGAAATCTAACTTGATAATCGCCACTTTCATCTTTTTCTGCTTCAACCACTGATCATCTCACGCAATAAGAATTCTATCATGTATTTTTCTCTCCTGTACAAACACACTCTGTATTTCTCCTACTAATCCTGACATTATTAATCTCATTCTTCTCATCAGCACCTTTGATATCATTTTATACACGCATCCAACTAGTTAATCAGCTAAAAGTCTTTGATCTCTTTGAACCCCACAAATTTTAGAATAAATGCCACCCATGTTACATTTGAATCTGTTAGTATCCTAGTGAAAAAAATCCATCACAACTACAATGAACTCCTAACCATTCTCTTCTTAACACTTTTTTATAAAATTCATATTATACTCATCATCGATACCTGAAGCTTTTGTTGATCTATACTCTCATACTGCATCTTTAATTTTGTCAACAGATGGCAGCACCTCCAACACTTTAGAATTATCTTCATCAATTATGACTTGTTTAATGATATTGTGAAAGAAAAGTTCGACCAAATAACATAATTATGGATAATTGAATTGAGGAATATTTATTTGATGATTCAAAAGAGAAAGAACTTGATCTGCCACTGAAAATTATGGGCAAATCTCTTTTGTTATTCTTCAAAGGTGAATAGAAAAAAACTAAAAAGAACATGATCGTCTTTCATGATTACTTGTATAAAAATCAGTGTATTTTAATGAATTATTTGGGCGAAGATTTTGAATAAGACATATCTTTTTTTTACATAATTAAATCAAATGTTAATATGTATTTTTAACAAAGTGTTGATGCTAATGCTCAGAGACAAAGCTTCTTTTATATTAAACGGGGCAATTCCTCTTCCAAACTAAGAACCAATTCATTTTTTTGAAAAAATCGTAAAATAACTGTAAATTACATCTGAAATAATAAAGAATAAATATTGTCATATCCCGTCTCCCAATTAAAATTCTTTTTTTGCAAAAATTTCTTAATTTTTATATTGGCCTCTCTCCTCCCTCCCATTTTATTTTCTTTTTTCTCTTCTAAAATTATATTTTGTATATTGGTTCCTCCAAAAAAATTCTAGTTCCGCCTCTACATGTGGCTGATGTCATTGATGAATGTCGGACTATGAACACATATCCTTTTTTTATATATAGATGGATTAGATTATTCTCAATTTTGGATATTACAACACAATAAATTCACAGGTCCACCTACACATAATTAGAGTTTTTTATATTGTATTACATGGGTTAAACCCATATTTCGAACCCACATGCAACTGCTACTATGTACAATTGTACTTTGTACACACATATCCTAAAGCGTCGTAATAAAAACTAAAAAGCATCACAAATATGGCCTTACTTTTTTTTGGACTCTATGGCCTTACTTTGGAGTTGCTCTAAACCCATTGGACTTGAACCCAAAGCAAGTTGTTTATAGTTTATATTTTTTTTCAAATTTAGTTCAACTATTTTTGGTCAGACATTTAGTTCAATTTGTTTTAGTACTTTGGGAAACAAGTTTTCTTAAACTAAATTATGTAAAATCAAGGTGATCCAATTTTTGTTTGCAAAAGACAAACACAAACCCAAACTTTATGTTTATTTGGGCTCTTTTTCTCAAATTACAATTTTGGGTGCCATTAGGAGGATCTTCATCTTTTGCATTTCTATCACAAATTAATTTACATAAAAATTGAAGTTCGGAGGACACGGTGACCCTATCAATATCATTACCACTCCAAATAGATGCAAGTTTTCTATTGCCATGGTATCCCAAACAAACCCTACCCCATATATTTATGTATGAGAAAGAAAGGGTTCTCCTCTACTAAGAAATTTTGTGGACATACAGGTGGGTAAATAAATATTCCGCTCTCTTATAATATGATTAGTCAAATTGATGATGGCCACTTTCTTAATGTTTTGTTTATTTATTTACTATTTTTATACACATAATAAGGGTACATGAATAAGGGCAACCGAGTTTAGTTAGATTTAGATTTAACTTTAATATTTTATTAATTCTATTTTAAAGATTCAAATTTTATCTTAAATTGATCCGATATCTTCTGACTCGAATATCACCTGGGTGGCCCTAGCACCAAAGTTCACTGGAACTAAGGAGATTAAGGACCTCAGACCGATTAGCATGGTTGGTTGTGTTTATAAAGTAATCTCTAAAGTCATGGTTCGAAGGATGAGAGCAGTGATACCAGGTTTAGTTGGTGAGACGCAGAGTGCTTTTGTTAAGGGTCGGAAGATACATGATGGGGCACTTATCGCGTGCGAAATAGTACAATGGCTAAAGATGAGGTAAAAGAAAGCAGTGATTATAAAATTGGACTTTTAGAAGGCGTATGACAGGGTTGAGTGGAGCTTCGTGGATATTGTACTTCAGAAGATGGGATTTGGTTGGAGGTAGAGGGAATGGGTGAAGGAGTGTGTTGGTACAGCTTCAATGTCGATCTTGATAAATGGCTCACCAACAAAGCCATTTAAGATGAAAAGAGATCTAAGACAAGGTGATCCACTGTCTCCATTCCTTTTTGTTCTTGTGGTTGATGTCCTGAATAGGATAGTAGGGGAGGCTGTCAGGAATGGACGTATCTCGCCCTTGCTAGTTGGTAAGGATAATATAGTACTATCACATCTCCAGTTTGCTGATGATACTATACTATTCTGTCCACCGAAGGAGGAGACTATTAGAAACTATGTCAGGTTACTAAGGTGTTTTGAGCTGATGTCAGGGTTAAGCATTAACTTTGATAAGTCAAGCTTAATTTCAATCAACTGCGAACCCACATGGACTCACGACATGTGTAGTTTATTGTGATGTAAGGAGGCTAACCTTCCAGTCAGATATCTTGGAATTCCTCTAGGATCGAACCCAAGGCGGGTAAGCACGTGGAAACCGATAATTGATAAAGTGGAGGAGAAGTTTAGTTTGTGGAAGGCGAAAGTACTCAATAAAGCAGGTAAGCTAGTTCTGATTAAAGCTGTTTTGAATAGCCTACTGGCCTACTATTTGAGCCTGTATAAAATGCCGAAGGCAGTGGCAAACAAGCTGATTTCGCTACAGAGAAAATTCCTATGGTGCAAGGAGGAAGATAGGCATGGTATGGCGTTGGTTAAGTGGGAAGTAGTCCAGGCTCCTAAAAAATTGGGTGGACTGGGAGTGGGCGATGCTGTGGTTAGGAACAGAGCCCTTCTTTTCAAGTTGTGGTGGCGGTTCTCCAAAGAGGAGTGTCCTTTATGGAAGAAGGTTGTGTGCTCCTGTCACAATTTAAACCCCAATGTGATGTTGCAAGCTCAGACACTGCCTAGTCAAGGGGGTCCCTGGAAAGATATCTGTCAGTTGCAGATCAAAGACCGCAATGTGAGAGATAAGATGATTGTTGGGCTGTCTATGGAGGTGGGTGATGGATCTGGGAAGACACTTGGCTACAAAGTGGGGCGTTAAAGTCGAGTTTTCCGAGACTCTTCTCTGCTTCAAACCAAAGAGGATCTGTCATATGGGACTGTGGGTTTTGGGACGGGTTAGAGTAGATTTGAAATTTTCAGTGGAGGAAGGAATTATTCCATTGGGAATTGGAACTAGTGGATCAGTTGCATGAGACCTTACTGCCCATAAAGTTGGCATGTGGTACCCAGGATAGAGTGTTTTGGAAGTTCGACAAGGAATGGATATTTTCAACTAACTTCTTTGTGCATGTGATGCAGGCAGAAACACTTCCGAAGGACATCTCCAGCTATAGCTTCACCAAAGCAGTTTGGAAATGCTTGGTTCCACCACGAGTGGAGTTATTTGCCTGGTTTGTTCTGATAGGCAGAGTGAATACCAAAGAGAGGTTGCTTAGGCTAGGAATTATTAGCCACGGTGATCACATGTGTGTATTGTGTAATAAAGATATTGAACATATCTATCACTTGTTTCTTGGTTGCGAATTTACCTGGCAGGTGTGGAGTGCTTGGCTATCTGACTTTGGGAGGAAGTGGGCTATTCCGGGCTCATTGAAAGAACATTTTGAGAGTTGGACGGGAGTTGTCAACAGAAAAGAGGAGAGGAAGAAGTGGCTCATATGTTTTTTTGCAGTTATTTGGAATGTGTGGTTAGAGAGAAACGGGCGGATTTTTAATAACAAGGAGTCGGGAGCTGAAGAGGTGTTCCATATATCTTTGCTCAGTTATAGAGATTGGTGTAACTTGGATCCCTTTTGTTATTGATGACAATGCCGGAGATAACATAAAGGATTGCTAGCAGGCGTTACTGTTTCATTTTTATTTGTTCTTTTTGGTCTCTGTATTTTTGTTTTGAGACTCTGTCGATGACCTTACTGCTCCACTTTATTGTGTTGAGCTCTTTTGTTCAAAAAAAATAAATTTAATAAATATTATATACCATTTATATAAAAATAATCATGTCAAAGAAAAAAGACACTATATAATATTATATTTTAGTGGTACAATATGACTTTTTGGATCAGACAAAATATGATTTGGATGAACCGAATTTCCGATTGAGCCAAGTCTATATATATATCTATATAACTCACACATGTATTGAATTGACCGTACCAAAATTTTTAAATGTTCTAAGAATACTAGTTTAGTAATTCTAGTTATATATATTAATTAAGATCAATGACGGAATTCATTGTAATATTAATATTCGAGTTAATATTTAAAATAGTTTCTAAAATTTAATTTCAGACTTAAATTGGTCTCTAAATTTTTAATTGATTCAAATTGAACTTCAAATTTTAAAAGTTTATTCACGTTAATTTTTCTGCTTATCTCTATTAATAGCGTGTACTTAGCTGGAATGTTAAGTGACACGTTGGATGATATATAATCTGATAATATCTATTTGAGATAATAAAAATTGATATAGGATCAATTTAACCATTTTTAATGAACTTAAAATCCTAACATAAAAGTCAAATTTTCAAATTGAGATTATCGTTTAGATGTTAGAGAGTACCACCCAAGGTTTTGGGAGCTGCAGCTGGTCTCATTCACATGAAAGTTTGACAAAGAATCCAAATAGAACTAGAATTGAAAAGGTTTCACACTGGTGTGATCGTGGGATACATTTCGTTCTTTGTTGGTTTGGAATAGAAACAAATTTAGAGATATCCTTTTCTGGATGTCCAAACTATAATGTAAATTTTTTTTACTGCTTTCTTTTTGAATTTACCTCTTTTTTTTGTAATGCATGCTTAATTTATTTTTGTGATTTTTATTGTGATAGACCTTGAAAAGAGACGGTGTTGGCAGAAAGTGGAGAAGAAAAGATATAATATGAAAGAAATGAAGATAAAAATAGTGAGTATTAAAAGGCGAATATGGGTTGAAAGATTAGGACAATAAAAACTGAAATTAGAATTTTAAAAATATGGAATAGTATTTTGAATTTTTCTCTTATTTTATTTGTGTTTATAGTTGTTGGCTATGTCTTGGGTGTTAAAAAAGTGGTAATAAAATTTAATTAAATATGTTACAAATATATTTTTTTAATCATGTAATTATACAAGGATAAACATAAAATTAACTAAGAATATTACAAATCTGCAAATAAGATTAATGAACTAATCTATCATATATACTAAATTTCCAAACTGCAAAAATAAATTATAATAATAAACAACCTTCAAAAAAAAATAAACAACCTTCAATTTGAATTTTTAAGTAACCATAGTTAAACAATGAGCATCTTAACATATAGAATAAATCAAGAGTGATGTCTAAAATATTATCATTACAGATACAAAATAAAAGAACTATTTAAAAAGTTTCAAAATATAGTCCAATACAAGATATTATAATAGAAATAACCAACTACTAACACATTCATAAATAGCAACAATACAATCTCAAAATACAACTTCAAAATACATTTATCAACTTCATCTACTTCATCT
>NC_029785.2:6388430-6389523 GCF_000816755.2 Arachis ipaensis
GTCTAGAGTAGGGACACATTTTATAAACCTTGTCAATCTTGATGTTGTCTCGAAACTAGCTCTTTGTATTGGGTCCACACCAGGATTTACTCTTCTTTTAGGCGGCAGCTTATCGGGCCTTGAGACTGAAGGTGGAGGTGGGTTTAGAGATGAATTTGATTGAGGCTCTTACATGTAATTAGAAGTATTTGATTCACTAGAGATGAGCGTGTGAACTTTTAAAAAAAATAATTAATTAAATTATTTGATAATGCTACCTATTCTATAATTTCTGTGAATAAGTGAGATGGGTAAAGTCAATCTCTGAAACCTGTTAAGCATCAACAATTTGTATATCAACAGCTGCTGCAGCATCATTGGGTACGTTTGAATTAGCTCGATCTTGGAATTTGAATTTAGCTACAACAGCTACAGCAGAAGCAGCAACAAGCCAACAAGAGCACATGCAATATCGTCAACTTTCTACTTGTAAGAGTAGTTTTTTTTAGCATGTCCTTTAGTACCACATTAAGTACAACATGTCACATAATGTTCTAACTAAGTACGTCTTTAATGGAGATAAGCAGAAGGGCTAACATGAGTACACTTTTAAAAGTTGGTAGTTTAATTTGAGTCAATTGAAACTTGAAGCCCAATTTGAGGCCAAAATCAAATTTCAGGAGTTATTTTAAGTATTAACTCACCAATATTCTTAAAATATATGAATTTTTAAAAAAAAAATTATGTCAGATAAAGAGAAGTGGTTAACAAGACTATTTATGAGTCAAATAAAATAATACGATAAAGTATATTTTTGTCTTTAAAATTTGTTAAAAGTTTTAAAAATATTCTTAAATTTTATTTCGTTTTAGTTTTGTCCTAAAAGTTTTCGAATTGCATTAAATATATTTTTTACGGCTAATTTTTCTAAAAATTTAGTACCAATTCAGCAACAATTTTACAAGAACAACATTCAATACAAGCAAATCAGATATAGTTGTCATACATTATTACTGAATTAATCCTAAATTTTTTAAAAATTTAGCTATCAAAAATATATTTGATGCAAATCAAAAACTTTAATGATAAATTAAAATATTATAAAACTTAAGAA
>NC_029785.2:6389707-6395664 GCF_000816755.2 Arachis ipaensis
CATGGCAAGAAAAATAAATTTATAAAATTAACCATTAAAATAAGAATAAGCCTTTTTTGTGTATATTCAAACGGTCCAGGAACTTTGCTACGTCAAGCGATGTATCAATTCACAACTTTTTAAAGTTCAGATTCGAGAGCCTATTATAAAGACTCAAAATACTAGTTTTCTATAATTCTATATATGCTTTTTAATTTGATGCTGTTGAAACCGTTTGACGACTATCCACTTTTATGTTTTTTTAAGTAGGGAGTCAACTTAGTTTATGAGTTAATTCGAATTCGATTCGTTAATAGTTCGATAAGATAAATTTGTGAGTTGGTAAGCCAAGTTTGAACTTAAAATTGAGCTCATAAATTAAATGAACTGAGCTTAATTTTGAATAAACTCAACTCATTAGCTCGTGAATTGATTCAATTATATATATATCAATGATATTAATTATTTAAAATTTTATATTTATTTTTATATATATAATTTTGATGTAAGACATAAATAAAAAATTTATAATTTATTGATAGATAAATAATATATAAAATTAATCTTTTTAAATATTTTTAAAAATATATAAATTATAATTATTGATATAAAATTATAGATTATGTTTCTATTATTTGAGCCAGTTGGTGAACTCGAGTCAATTCGTGAGCTTTCGATGAAACAAGCTTAAATTTAAAAAATAGACTTGATTGTTAATGAGTCAAGTTAGGAGGCAAATTCAATTTTTATGAATCGAGCTTGATCTTGGTTTAATTCAGTTCAATTCGGCTCACTTCTAACTTTATTTCTAAGATATTTTTTTTTTATGCTTTAAGTTTTATTTTTTTTTTAGAAAAACAAATAACTGTACACGATTCTTAAAAAGTCCCGTGCTGACCTTTTTCACCTTGTTCTAAATCAATTAAATCATTAAATGCTGTTATGTGCAACATTGAAGTGCCTAAATAATCTAACAATAAATTATGCGCTTCATTTTAGTTTTTAAAATTTTAAAATTAACAATTTGTTCTCTAAAATTGTATTTTAAAAAAATTATTTTATTTTTTGATCCTATATGTTCTTCTTTCATCATAGGCGAGAGAGTGGCATGTCACGCACGTTATAGATGAATGTAATGGAATGTATAAAGAGAAAAAAAAAAGTGAGTAATTGTTGTAGGTGGAATTATGGTTGGACATTGCATGCATGATGGAGTTGATTCCATGCTTATACTAAAACAACATAGAAGCATCGCAGACTGTGGCCGTTGGAGTATGTACATATTGAGGAAGATAGCTCGCGAACCAGTTTCGGCTATTTTTTTGCAAATGGAAAAGAGCATGGTGTAACACCATGAAATGGAAGCATGGCAAAAGTATTCACTGTTATGGGTCTCAGCAAAAAAACGCAACTTACGTTTTTCATTTTCCAGCATTTTTTTTTTTTGAAATTAAACAAGACGCAACTTTCATTTTTCAGGCTGCAGCATTTGAAATTTTTTTGGTTTCTGAGAAAAGTAAGAACGCAAGTTGCGTTTGTTAGATGGGCTTATTCAAATTTTGTTGGACAAAGAGAAAATGCAGGTTGCGTTTTATTTGGACTGAAAATTTTTTTTTTTGAAATCTACAAAACGCAGCTTATGTTTTGTATGCGAAATAATATTTTAATAAAGAGCTTTGCATATAAATTGCTAACACAGCTAATTTCAATTCGCACCTCACTTCTGCTCTCTCACTTGTACTCCCATTCCCCTTTCTTTCAATGTATCTCATGCTTGTGAGATTTTTGGTTATTAGTGAGAATATGGAGGATAATGTAAATATACGAGTGTATTATAATGGTGAGATTATACTGAACACACACGAAGGAGTGGCTTTTGTTTGTGAATGTCCGTTTTCATTTGCTATTCCATATAGCACGAGTTTTGTAGAGTTGCAAAATAGTCTTTGTGTGAATATACAAAGTCACATTTCGAAAAGGGTGAACAACATTTTGTACAGGAATCCTGTACAAGTATTTGGTGGGCTGATACAGTTTCAAATAATGTCCATCACTGACGAAGCAAGCATGCAGCAGATGTTCTATATTTATCGACAAACCCGATTTCACGTGCCGGTGATAGAGCTGTATATTGAGTTCGAACAACATACGGGGCTGGACGCGTTTGACGAGGAGGTCAACGTTGACGAGCTCGGGGATATAGATTGGGAAGAAGCTAACAACGATAGTGAAGAGGAGTTCGAAGCCAACTATGAAGTCGATGACGAAAACGATGACGGAGATCTGGCGGGCAATCCGGCGGAACAGAATGAGGCGGATGGAATTGTAGGCCAGCACCCGTTTGGTGCTCCGTATTTTATGCGGACTCTAGATCTTGAAGCCATGCATGTCCCGGAATTTCCTGAGTATGCGAACATGGGTATGTTATGATTATTAATTCAAGTTACCTATGGTGTTTATTTTATTTGCCTTGTCTAACTGATGGTGGTGCGCATGTCGTAGGTGAAGGCAACGCTGCGGCGGAAGATGGTGAGTTTAGAGTTGGAATAGAATTTGGTTCGAGAGAGTTGGTGATATCTGCAATCAAAAGCTACACCATCTCTAGAGGAGTTGATTACACTGTGTATGAGTTTGAGCCACAGACATTCTATGCGAAATGTAAGGGTTATGGTGCAGGTTGTGATTGGCTTATTCGAGTTAGCTTGATTCGAAAGAAATCTTGTTGGGAGATCAGAAGATATAATGGCAAACACACGTGCACCATGGGCACGATTTCACAAGATCATGTCAAGTTGGACTCAGACACAATTGCAGAAGCTATTAGGCCGTTGGTCGAAGCAGACCCGTCGATAAAGGTGAAGTCTATTATTGCAGAAGTTCAATCCAGGTTCAATTACACTGTAAGTTACCGCAAGGCTTGGTTGGCAAAGCAGAAATTTGTCGCAAAAGTTTTCTGTGATTGGAAAGTTTCTTACCAGACTCTGCCAGTATGGTTGAAAGCAATGACTGTGAAGATGCCAAAGTCTCGTGTTCAAATTAAAATGCTCCCTGTTTACCGTGAGAGTGAGGAGGTTCAAGGTGTAAGAGTTCTGCACCTCATTTTTTTGAGCTTTTATCCGTGTATTATAGTATTCAGACACTGCAAGCCACTGGTGCAGGTTGATGGCACGCACTTGTATGGAAAATATAAAGGTGCACTTCTGGTAGCAGTTGCACAAGATGGGAACCAAAACATTGTGCCTATTGCATTTGTAGTCGAGGGCGAGACGGCAGACGCATGAGAGTTTTTCCTAACCAATTTGCGGAGATATGTTGTTACCATTGATGGTGTGGGTATTATTTCTGACCGTCATACCTCCATCGACGTTGCAATAGCTCGTAGTAATGGTGCATGGTCACCACCAAGAGCGTGGCACATGTACTACATCAGGCACATCGGGTCCAACTTCTTAAGGAGGTTCAAGACTCCATATTTGCATAAACTCATGGTGAACACAAGTATTTCAACTCGTTGTTATGGTTCTATTCATAGTAAATTTGTGGCATCTGCTTATGATTAAATGGTTTGTTCAACAGGCTCTTCTAGGACGGAACAGAAGTACAACAAAAACTACCAAAGGCTTAAAGAGCAAGGTGAGGCATATACTCAATGGTTCGATGACATCGGTGTTGAGAGATGGGTGTTGGCATTCGATGGTGGTCATCGTTGGGGACATATGATGACAAACTTGGTAGAGTGCATAAATACTGTCCTGAAGGGTGCACGCAACCTTCCTGTGACTGCCATTGTCCGGTCAACTTTCTATCGGCTGAATGAATTGTTCACTCGAAAGAGTACCGAGGCTCATGAGCGTCTCCGCAACGGATTCACGTATTCAGATTTTGCAACGAAGAGAGTTGAAGAAAGCTTTCGACGTGCAGGAAATATTGTGGTCAACCAGTTCGACAGGCACAACGAGATGTTTGAGGTTTGCGAAATGCAAGATGGTACCATTTATACTGTTAACCTTGCGCAATGACACTGCGACTGTGGCCATTTCCAGGTCGAGCGACTCCCATGTCGCCACGCACTTGCATGTTGCGCCAATCAGCGTCTTGATTGGCAAGTATATGTGCACGACGTGTACAAGATGTCTGAAATTTGCAAGGTGTACAGAGGCGAGTTTGTTCCGATGGGTGACCCATCTACGTGGGATAGATATGAAGGAGCGAAGGTGATCGCCAACTGGGCATTGAGGCGCGCGACAAAAAGAAGACCGAAGTCAACCCGCTACTTGAATGAGATGGATTCGCGGGATATACGTGGTCCTCGCCGATGCACTATATATAGACGCGAGGGACATAGCCGCAGCCGATGTCCGCAACGTGCAGGTCCAAGCTCCGCTAGAGGTCACTAGTGGTTAAGCTTTTCACTAGTTGACCGGGCTCCAGACCAAAACATGCAACACAGTTCTCCACCAAAAACTGGTGACTGCTGTCTGATCTACCCGTAACGGCCTCCCCATTAATCAGGAGACCAAGAATATAGTTCACATCCTCCAGCGTCACCGTCACTTCACCGACCACATCGAGAATGATTCAAATATTCAATAATGTGTTTTTCAGATAAAGTAAAATTACAAACCATTTTTTCTTCTTCACTAAATAAAGCCCCAAACCTTCACTAATTCTTCCTCCTCACAAACTTATTCCCTTTCACCCTTAACCCCAACCCTTTCACTCTCAAAACTCTCACTCACAGCAAGTAAAAATGAAAGGAAAACTGAAACTCTCATGGCTTGCGTTTTGATTTTAAAGGCCGGCTCCACCACTCCCCTTTACACGTGTCACACATGTAGGTGGGGAGGCTGCCAAATGCAGGTTGCGTTTTGCCTGTCAAACGCATGTTGCGTTTTGGAGTTTCGAGGTGTTGGCATGCAGGGGGCAGGGACACGTTTCGCAGTTTCATTCTCCTCCCATGCCAAACGCAAGCTGCGTTTTGCAGTGCATGCAGCTTTTTTTATATTAGCTAAGTCAAAATGTAACCTGCGTTTTGCAGGTTACTGACTGTAGCAGTTTCACATTTATAGATTACTCACCATGATACAATATACTTGCACAACACCTTTTTACGTTCCATAAATAAATTAATTTCTGACTAGTTTTATTAAGGGTTTGTCATTGTCTACTAGTTAATGAATTACTACATGAACAAAGGGAAATTTAAATATTCGATACTTATTTAAGTGAACGAGTGAGTTAACTATTTGATTTATCAAAATTGGTTAAATGGATTGGTTTTATAGATATTGTCAAGTTATCAAAGATTCTTCACAAGTCATTAGTAGCAAAGATGGATGTATATATAGAAATTTATGAAACATGGACACTTGTTTGATTTGTCGTATACCTGTGTCGGACATATTTTGAACACGACACACATTATCACTCATCCGACACGCGTGTTTTTTATGTCTAATCGTGTCTTAATAAAAAATAAATAATTCTTCTCTGGACACGTTTGGACACATCTAAATATCATCATGTATCAGTGTGTCCAGTCTTATTCTCCACATGTATTCTTAAAATGAGTTTAGAAATAATATATATTATTAATTATTAAAACAAAATATATTTTAAATACTTTATATAATTAAAAATATATTAAAAATAATTAAAAAATTAATTTATATTTTAATATTAATAAAATACTAAAATATTATTTTAATTTATCTAAAAAATACTTTATATTTTATATATATATTGTGTCTTCATATCTTATAAAAATTTTAAATTCACATATCTGTGTGTCCATATCATATCTATTCTATATTCGTATCAATATTTATACATCATAAAATAAGAATATATTGTCTAATAGTTGTGGAGGAATGTGAAATCACCAAAAGTAAAGCCTCTTATGTGGAGTGTGTTGAAGAAAGGATTACTTAAGGAGGCCAAATATTATTTTTTTGTGAATACTCACGTGTGATTACTTT
>NC_029785.2:6395880-6400895 GCF_000816755.2 Arachis ipaensis
TTACTTTTATATAAAATTTATAATTAAAAATTATTAAATAATAATTTAATTAAATTTGTCAACTACATACAAATTTTTACTTTATTTTTCACATACAAATTTTTGTTAGAAATTTTCGGTTAAATAATACAAATGGTGGGATATGCCATGGATTATGGTGGGAAGGCTAACACTTTTTTCTGTCTTGCACAAATGTAGGAAAAAGTGGCAACTCTCATATGTACTTGAAAAATGTTAAAGAACTAATATTTTATTATTAATATTAACGATACATTTGTGCAATGGGAATAGAATAGAAGTTTGCATAAAATGTATTATATCACTAATGGTCTTTGATGTCTATTAATGCCTGAAGGGTGATTCAAGGAGTACAACAGTGATTTTTTTATATAAATAAATATATGAAAAACTTTATTTCCAGGAATACGCATAGATTGAAATTTTGTCTGAAATACGCATGACCAACTCAAGGGCATCGTCCACGAAATGGAGTTGCCCATCAACTCATCCCTGGCACCCGCGAAATGAAGGAGACAGCTGCAGGCTTTGTAATTTCGTGGCTGCCACCAAGGAGATGAAGCATCTCATGGCCGGCGCACACGAATTGGGGCATGTCTAGCCCACCGGCCGCGAAATGGGCCAATTAGCTGGCGGGCCCACGAATTGGGGAGCTTCGTTTTTGGCGTCCACGAATTGGCTGGTCAAAGCGGCAGCAGCAGCAAGCTCACATGCATTGGCTGTGTTGGGTGGCAGGGGGCAGTTGGAAAGGGAGACAAGAGTGTTATAAAAGGGATGTAGGGAGGGACCTCATGCACGGTTCAATTGGAATAGGGGTAAAAAAAAGTTGTTGGAGTGGTAAATGAAAGCTGAGAGGTGAGTTTGTGGTGGTGAGTTTTAAAAAAAATTAACTTAATATGAGTGAGGGTGGGGTTAATGTGGAGGAGAATTTGAACCGGTTGGACGAACTTCATATAGCGGCACATTTATTCCATAAGGTTAGTTTACATCATTAATCCGATTGCTATTGTTAGGGATTGTTAGAACTAATTTTTTTGATATTTAAAATTTTTATATAGTATTTTTAACTATTGTCTTTCTTGGCTTCTTATGTTGTAGCCCACACGTGTTCTTACTCCTCATGGCACGCTCGTTGAAGTTTTCATGTTAAAGCCCAATGATCCAACCATGGAAATTAGGCGGGAAAGGCTTGAGCCTTATTTGAGACGCACCGGATTTTATCATGCCTCTTTGATCAAGCGCTTCGAATACGACAATCCACTTATTAGTGCTTTTGTCGAACGATGGCGACCAGAGACTCATACCTTTCATCTCCCTTGGGGTGAGTGTACTGTAACCCTGGAGGATGTAGCCATGCAGTTAGGTCTACCTGTTAATGGTCAGCCTGTTAGTGGTACGTTGAGGTCATGGAGTAAGTTTCACCGAAGAGATATTTGGGAATGGTGTCATGAACTTCTAGGTGAGGTTCCCGCCGGCCACGTAGGGACAACTAAGTACAACATCAAGTTGAAGTGGATCAGAACTCGTCTTCAGCAGATGCCGCTTGACTTAGATGATAATGGCCTCATGCAGTATGCACGTTGTTACATACTTTACTTGTTGGGAGGCGTGCTTCTTTCTGACAAGGCCAACAACACAGTCCATGTTCGATATCTGCCTTTATTGGCTGACTATGATGCCATCGGTACCTACAGTTGGGGTAGTACCGTCCTCTGTTGGTTATATCGTGCTATGTGTCTAGCAACAGATTACAGTGTTGAGGGTATGGCCGGGTGTCATACATTGCTCATGTCGTGGATATACTACAGATTACCGTTCTGGGCCCCGAATGTCACGACACCGTACAGTTTTTCTTTAGCCACGAGGTATGTTATCGGTCTCCACACTTTCTGACTTTTATCATTTTTCCTTTCATGTTGGAAATAGATTTTTTTTATTATGTTTGTCGTTGTCCAACAGGTAGACAGGGAAAAAAAGGACAAAATGACTATGCTGAGCAGCGCCTACTTAGGCACCGTCTGCGGTTGGATAATCTGCAGGTGGACGAGGTTGGTGACCCTTGTTATTAATATGTTTCTAATAACTGCCTATATGGCTGTAGTGACGGGGTTCCTTTTCTTTGTAGTTTGTTTGGCAACCATACATGGAGCCCCGAATTCTGTCTAGAGTTCCTGTTGAATTCCTCGGCCACCCACATGGAGATTTCTATACCGCCATTGTACCTCTAATATTTTTCAGATGGATTGAGATCCTAAATGTTCACCGAGTGTTGCGACAGTTTGGGGGAAAGCAAGGACCTCCAAACCCTCCCCTTAATATTGATACCTTCCACCGACAATCGGCCCGTAATGATGACGGATGGTGGCCGGTTCGACTATCCGAGTGGTTTGAGGTATGGTCCAATCGGCGCACTGACAAACCCCAATTTGACGGTTTGTTTTGTATTGATTTTTGGGGATTTTATCACCTTTTACCCATATTTATTCAAGAAATAGCATGGTTTTGTATATTCTCTTTTAATTGTGCTTGAATGTGAAAACATGCTTTTTAGGACTCAAAATAGCTAAATTTAATTCACCTTGATTCTATTAGATGCCTTGATATGTTTGTTAAGTGATTTAAGGCTTAGGAGGCAAAGATTGGATCAAGGGAATGAAGAAAGAAAGCATGAAAAGTTGGAGAACTCATGAAGAAATGGAAGAACCGGAAAGCTGTCAAGCCGACCTCTTCGCACTTAAACGACCATAACTTGAGCTACAGAGGTCCAAATGATGCGGTTCCAGTTGGGTTGGAAAGCTAACATCCGGGGCTTCGAAAGATATAAGATTTGCCATAGTTGCATCGCGCATAGGGGCGCGCACGCGCACGGTACGCAGACGCGCCGTTGGTGGCACATGACTCACTTAATGCAACACGTGGCCAGCGATTTTAGAAGCCTTGTGGGCCCAATCCAACTCATTTCTGATGCTATTTATGCGCCGTTGCCAGGGAGTTGCAATGGTGTTATGTTATTGGTTATTGTATATATGTGAATATTGTGAATAGCTTGATTTTTGGATTGCTTGTTAGTTTTTGCTAGTTCTAGGACTTTGTTTCATTATTTCTTGTTAGCTTTTGTTTCCTATTTTTACTTTTCACTATGAATTCTCACTTTGGCTATGAGCGTGATTACAACTATGTTGTAGAAAATGGGAACTTCAATGGAGATGTGTATCAAGGATGGGACAATCAAAGGTGGGAGGAGTCATATGCATATGATCAATCCCCATGGCAACAACCTCCACCAATGCACTATGAAGAAGAGCCATTCTATGATGCATACCAATCCAATGGCTATGGTGAATCTCCTTGTGACTTTCAAGAACCACCACCATATGCCTATGAGTCATATCCTCAACATGAACCTCAACCACACTCACAAGCCTATTTTCAACAAACACCTCCATATGACCATGATCCTTACCTACCATAAGCATTGGTGGGAGTTCCAAGATGAATACAAGCACAAGCCACCTTGATGAGGAGCTCCCCATAAGTCCAACTTAAGGACAATAAACAAAAGTGTTAGGTGGGAGACAACCCACCATGGTAAAATCCTTTCATTTTCTCTTTTGTATATATTGGTAGAATTAGCTTAATTTCATGTTTTGTTTAGTTAGTTGAGTATGTTCGGTAGTTTAAGTATGTTAAATAAGGTTTTATGGTGTTTTGGTAGCTGTTTGGAGGTTTGGAATGCTTGGATTGGTGCAAAAAAAAAAACATAGAAAAAAATTTTGAAAAACAGAGCACCATCCACGCGTACGCGTACATGGCGCGTACGCGCACTTACAGCATTTCCGACCCTCCACGCGCGCGCGCCATGCGTGCGTACGCGTGGATTGAGAAGTTCCAACCTCCATACATTTTCCAGAGAGTTGTGCCTGCGCCGCGCCAACGTTGTGCCTTTCGCACAAACCAACTCGCGCGTACGCGCACATGACGCGTACGCGCTACTCTCGAAATAAGCCAACGACGCGCGCGCGCCATGCGTGCGTGCGCGTGGATGCCCTTTCTTCCATCCATTTCTTTTCTTCTCCTCCTTCCATTTCTCCCTTTTTCCTTTCTTCTTCCCTCCTCCTACCCCTCATCCAACACTTCCAAACACCATTGACAACCATTTATTTTAGTTAACAAATTAGTTAGTTAGTTAGTTGATTAGTTAGTTTTAGTTTAGTTTTCATTTTATTTTCTCTCTTTTCATCATAAGTGTTGGAGTATTGACTTTGTTTACTATACATTGCTATATCCGTTATTGCCTAAATGCTATTTTAGCATGAATATTTTTAGATAATCTTTGTTGGATTCTATGATTGAGGTTATATTTTGCTACTTGGTTTTGAGTTCTTCATGCTGACCTTTTGAAAAATACCAAGTGATGAGAATTGTCTTCGAGCTTATAACTCTTTTGAATTGCATGTTGTAGCTAGCCACCATGTGATTTGGATCCTTTTCCCTCGATTAGGCAACCTCTTGATGGATGATGTTGTGCATTTACCTTAATGCATTGTATTTCATGATTATATCCATCCATATGTTTGACTTGAATGCTTTCATGCTCCTCTAATGCTTGTCTTACCTTACAAGCTTACTTAAAGCATCTCAAGCACACTAGGATAAGTGAAGTGCATGCTTCTTTTGTGACATAGCTCTTTATACTAATGTGTGTTCTAAACTGCGCAATTTAGAATTCACACACCTAATATTTCTTAATGTCACACTAATTCACTCACCTCATTCTAGTGATTTACCTCATTCCAACAATGTATGCTTCCTTACTTTTATATCTTCTCATCTTATGGTGTTGTATTTTTGTTTTTTCATGATAAATACACCACAAGCAAACATGGAAGCAAGACTAAGAACACGCAGCAATCTGGAGATTCGCCGTACCCCCTTGCTCATCTTTGAGTACACCGAGGACGGTGCAAACTTTTAAGTGTGGGGAGGTCGTCCGACCG
>NC_029785.2:6401101-6402358 GCF_000816755.2 Arachis ipaensis
AAATCTTGGGACATTGGGTGAATAAAAGGGTAGTTTTGTAATGTTATTGGAAATATTGGGAATTGGGTACATACTCATGCATTAATCAAATGTAAAACCTTATGCATTGAGGTTCTTGTATATAAAAAGAAAAAAAATAAGAAAAACAAAAGAAAAAGAAATAAAAGTGAAAAAGAAAAACAATATGGAAAAGAAAAAAAAATAGAAAAAGAAAGAAAAAAATAATAAAAATAATAAAAAGGGGACAAAATGCCCCAAAGTGAAGCTCAATAAGATCAATGCATAAGTGCTGTGAAATGAAAAGAAAATGCATGAGTATGTGAAAAAGTGAGAAAATGGGTAGTTAGGTTAGAACTTAATTGTATAGGATGTCATAGGTTAGGTGGGAAGTTTAAGCTTATCAAAGATTCAAATTTCAAGCTCACTTGACCAAATATGCATCCTACCTTGACCCTGGCCCCATTACAACCAATGAAAAGACATCATGATACTTGTATGCATGCATGAAATAAATGTTGATTGTTAGAAGAAAAACAAATCTTGGAAAGCATGAAATAGAGGAGAATTGAGTGAATCAACCCTAAACACTTGAGCGAATAGAGTGCAAACACATCCGGTGAGGGTTTGATGCTCAATTACATGTTTTCACCTATGATCATCATTTTTCATGCAAGCTTGTAAAAATATTTAATAACTCAATTCAATTGTGGATTAGACTTGCTAGTCCTTAGCCCTTGTGCATATATGTTTCTTGGGAATTGATTTATTTTGACCAAGCACTTGCATTCATTTAGATAGTTGCATATAGGTAGATTGCATTTAGTTAGTTTCCATTGAATAAATGCCATACCCTTACTTCATTCTTGGTTTAAGCATGAGGACATGCTTGGTTTAAGTGTGGGGAGGTTGACAAACCCCAATTTGACGGTTTGTTTTGTATTGATTTTTGGGGATTTTATCACCTTTTACCCATATTTATTCAAGAAATAGCATGATTTTGTATATTCTCCTTTAATTGTGCTTGAATGTGAAAACATGCTTTTTAGGACTCNCAAGAAATAGCTGTATATTCTCCTTTAATTGTGCTTGAATGTGAAAACATGCTTTTTAGGACTCAAAATAGCTAAATTTAATTCACCTTGAACCTTGATGATGCCTTGATATGTTTGTTAAGTGATTTAAGGTGTAGGAGGCAAAGATTGGATCAAGGGAACGAAGAAAGAAAGCATGAAAAGTTGGAAAACTCATGAAGAAATG
>NC_029785.2:6403263-6410508 GCF_000816755.2 Arachis ipaensis
GGGGCTTCGAAACGATATAAGATTTGCCATAGTTGCTACACGTATGGTGGCGCGCACGCGCAAAGTACGCGCACGCGCCGTTGCTGCCACCTAGTTCACTTAAAGCAAAACGTGGCCAACGAATTCTAAAGCCTTGTGGGCCCAATCCAACTCATTTCTGATGCTATTTAACCCAAGGAGTGAAGAGGGAAACATGTGTTAGTTACCATTAGTTTAGTTTTAGCTTAGTTTAGTTTTTAAAGTTAGTTTTTAGAGAGAGAAGCTCTCACTTCTCTCTAGAATTAGGATTAGGTTTCAATAATCTTAGATCTAGATTTTAATTCATGCTTTCATCTCCTTCTACCTCTCAATTCTTTGTTGTTACATTCATTCTTCTTCTATTCTTTTGTTGTAATTTCCTTTATGTTGTTCTTATATTTTGTTGTAGATCTACTATTGTTCCTTCCATTTTCTTTCAATTCAATAAGAGGTAATTCATAATAATTGTTCTTCTTTGCTTTTCTATTGTTGATCTCTTGCCTTTGTAGTTGTAGATTCCTTTAATTCTTGCATTTAATAATGTTTACTCCTCTTGCACTTTATGTGTTTGTTGAAATGTCTCTTTTAGTTTTAGTGTAGATTTTGTTCCTCTTGGCCTAGGTAGAGTAATTAGTGACACTTGAGTTATCTAATTCCGTTGTTGATTGGTGATTGGAGAGATTGCTAATTGGTTTGGAGTGCACTAAAGCTAGTCTTTCCTTGGGAGTTGGCTAGGACTTGTGGCTCAAGTCAATTCATCCACTTGACTTTCCTTTAATTAGTAAGGGTTAACTAAGTGGTAGCAATGAACAATTCTCATCACAATTGAGAAGGATAACTAGGATAGGATTTCTAGTTCTCACACCTCGCCAAGAGCCTTTTATAGTTGTTAGTTCATTTTCATTGCCATTTACTTTTCATGCTTCTTATCCAAAACCCCAAAATAACTCATAACCAATAACAAGACACTTTATTGTAATTCCTAGGGAGAACGACCCGAGGTTTGAATACTTCGGTTTATAAATTTTAGGGGTTTGTACTAGTGACAAACAACTTTTTGTATGAAAGGATTAGTGATTGGTTTAGAAACTATACTTGCAACGAGAATTCATTTGCGAAATTCTAAACCGTCAATAATCCATTCGTCATGCTCATGTATTGATTAAATGTATAGACCTTATGCATTGGTACTCTTGTATATAGTTTGAAAGAAAGAAAAAATGAGAAAAAAAAAATATATGAAAAGTATAGAAAAAAATGGAAAAAGAAAGAAAACGAAAAAAAAAGAAATAAAAAGGGGGCAAAATGCCCCAAAGTGAAGCTCAATAAGATCAATGCATAAGTGCTGTGAAATGAAAAGAAAATGCATGAGTATGTGAAAAAGTGAGAAAATGGGTAGTTAGGTTAGAACTTAATTGTATAGGATGTCATAGGTTAGGTGGGAAGTTTAAGCTTATCAAAGATTCAAATTTCAAGCTCACTTGACCAAATATGCATCCTACCTTGACCCTGGCCCCATTACAACCAATGAAAAGACCTCATGATACTTGTATGCATGCATGAAATAAATGTTGATTGTTAGAAGAAAAACAAATCTTGGAAAGCATGAAATAGAGGAGAATTGAGTGAATCAACCCTAAACACTTGAGCGAATAGAGTGCAAACACATCCGGTGAGGGTTTGATGCTCAATTACATGTTTTCACCTATGATCATCATTCTTCAATCAAGTTTGTAGAAATACTTAATAGCTCAATTGTGATTTGGCATGATTGCTAATACCTTTAGCCCTTGTGCATATATGCATCTTGGGAATTGATTTATTTTGACCAAGCACTTACATTCATTTAGATAGTTGCATATAGATAGGTTACATTGAATAAATGTTGATGCCCTTTGCTTTCTCTTGGCTTAAGCATGAGGACATGCTTGGTTAGCTTGGAAACGATATAAGATTTGCCATAGTTGCATCGCGCATAGGGGCGCGCACGCGCACGGTACGCGGACGCGCCGTTGGTGGCACATGACTCACTTAATGCAACACGTGGCCAGCGATTTTAGAAGCCTTGTGGGCCCAATCCAACTCATTTCTGATGCTATTTAAGCCAAGGATTGAAGGAGGAATGAAGATACTTTTCATACTTTTCATACTTTTCATACTTTTTCATACTTTTCATACTTTAGAAGTTAGTTACCATTAGTTTAGTTTTAGCTTAGTTTAGTTTTGAGAGTTAGTTTCTAGAGAGAGAAGCTCTCTCTTCTCTCTAGAATTAGGATTAGAATTAGGTTTAGTTTTTAGATCTAGGTTTTAATTCATGCTTTCATCTCCTTCTACCTTTCAATCCCTTGTGGTTACATTCATTCTTCTTCACACGGATGCATTTCGGCTGCAGATTGATCGTGCAGATACATTGCGTCCCAGCCAGGATTACTATAGGTGGTACTCTCAGAGAACAAGGAGGTTTTTGTCTGCCCCTGATGCATTGCATGACCCGCGGGGTGACGTTGTCTCCCCAGACGCGTCGGTATAGTATGGAAGAGTCTCCGTGGTTAATTTGCCTACGGTTCCCCGAGACCATCGGCGTTGCCGTCCCCGCAAAGGCAGAGTTGAAGGTCATGCTGACGTTTGGGAGGATGAGCAAGATTTGCCAGAACAAGACCAACCCAGTTTTGAGCCAGACATGGGACACCATATTCCACCGCATGCTCCTCCAATCTCCGGGGACTACTACTACCCGCAACCTTTTGTACCAGCGGACCCCCCATCCTTCTTCCATCCAGCAGTTTATGCCATATCAGAATAGCTACGAGGTGGGCGGTTCATCCCAGGGAGGTACGCAAGACTTGATTGATTCTATGGACAGAGTTAGGTGGACAAATTTTTCTTCGTTATTCGACGGGTTGGATCATTTCATTCCTCAGCAATCATCCCCACACACACCCATAGATCTTGCACTCACCCTGCCTCGCTCCGACACATACACGCAGCCTGCTGTTGCGGGGAGGAGATCCGCTTCCATTGGTGACACAGCCAGTTCTGCACTTCGACCATATGACGCCATGCAGATGCCTGGCCGACGTCTTTCTTACACAGAGGCTGATGCTACAGCGGATGAGGTTGAGGGACCGGCCGGTCGTCCCCGCAGGGACACTCAAGCCCCTTTGTGTGGCACAGGCGGCAGATTGGGTCACCACCACCATTAGTCTTATGTTAGTTTCCTTCTGTTGTTGGTTTCATCGTTTAGTATTGTTGTGAGTTATTCTTACTTGTTTACATTCGCTGTTTGGTTAGTTGTTTAAAGTTTATGTGCTGTTTCGTTACTTGTTTGAAGTTGATGTGCTGTATCGGTACTTGTTTTAAGTATGGATTTACTTTGTTGTCATCTTTTTACTCACGATTATAATTTTAGTAATGTTAGCCCCACATTTTATTATCATTATACCAAAACGAGAACGCAAATGTAACAGACACAACATCATCAAGCATCATTAAATAAAAAAAAGACGAAACATTTGGGATTTTTCCAGTACAGGGAAAAAGAAACACTCGGAATAAAAATACATTATAGCAAATTGGCTGCAACTTAGGTTGCAAAAGCATGCGGACAATGTCGCCTGGTATGTCCTGGTTGCCTGCAAAGGCCGCACCTCTTACCTGGTCTTGGCTCAACCTCGTCCATTTCATTCCGTATCCTAGTAGACACCGGACGTCCTTCCATTATACGTCGTAGGAGGGGGTTGGGACGGATACGTTGTCCTTCTGAAGGGGGCCACATCTCCTCATCCGGCAATGGCTGGAATTCCATTTCATAGACCCGAAACACGCTCTCAACACGGTAGACTAAATCAACGTACTGTTTCCAGTCCAATCTCGCATATGCGCAGGCGGCCAGAGCATGTGCACAAGGGTAGTGTAACGCCTGGAAGTAACCACAATCACATCTACGGTACTGAAGGTTAACCCGGAACCGTGACTGCACCCCTACAGCAGCTATCTCGTCGACTGTGAATATAGTAGTAGCTCTATCGTATGACGTCATTAACATCTGGGAAATTCCCTCACGGTTCGCTAGTATCGCTTTTTGCAAGAACTGTGAGAACACCTGACCGCTTGCAATCTGTGCTTGTGCTTGCCGACCCTTGAGGACGAATAACTCATTCAGGCGATGGTACATAGACTTGACAATTGCACAGACTGGTAGATTTCTAGTGCCCTTGAGGACGGAGTTGATACACTCAGAAAGATTCGTCGTCATGTGACCATATCGTCGGCCCTCATCAAGGTGCTGCAGCCATTTAGGTGGCTCTAACCCTCGGATCCACTCCATCATCTGCAGAGATGTTACCGGATCCTCGCTACTGATTAGCTCCAAGTAGTACTGCGACTGCTCTTGTGTCTTCGAATATGCAGCATTAACCAGGTATCTTTTGGCTTCCTTACTCTTGAAACTGGTTGCGAAGTTGGAGGCAATATGTCGAACACAATACACATTGTGTTCCCTACCACACCCCTCACGTTCCAATGCGGCCTTTATGGCCGCATGCCTGTCGGATATAAGCACAACTCCTGGCCGAGTTGCGACATGCCTCCTCAAATTGGTGAGGAAGAAGTACCATGAATCTGTGTTCTCTCTTTCGACAATTGCGAAAGCGACGGGTAGAATGTTGTTATTGCCGTCCTGTGCTATGTCCATCAGAAGGGTGCCTGCGTACTTACCATACAGGTGTGTTCCGTCTACTGACACCATCGGTTTACAGTGCCTGAAAGCTTCAACACATGAAAAAAATGACCAGAAAACCTGGTGAAACATGACACTATCACACTCTAGTGTGTTCCCGACATAGTACGGTGGCGTTTGGAGGTCAACAATTGTCCCTGGAGCGAAAATGCTTACTTATTGAAACATCTAAAGGACTAAACGGACAATTAAAAGCAAAGACCGTTCGATAATAAAATGCAAGTAATACCTGGGACGAACGCTTGCAGAGCATTGAGGTATCTACGCAGCTGGTGATACGATTCGTCCCAATCACCATAGATCATTGCCTTTTGCTTTGCGTGCCAAACCTTCTTGTAAGACACCTTGTAACCGTACGCTGACTCTACCGATCCCTGCAACACCTTTACACAAATTGTCGCATCAGCATGCACCATGGGGAATATGTGCTGACATATGACATTGCTATCGAGTTGAGCGTGGTCTTGAGACATTGAATTTGCCAAGCAACTGTGAGGCCCTTCGTACTTTCGAATTTTCCAAAATCTAGAGGACCTTGTCTTTGCAACCCATACCATCCAACGACATTGATCCCCGAACTGCTTGCATCGACATACATACCTACTTTGGTCTGACTCTACCACCTTATATTCTGCACTCCTACGGATATTGTAGTTTTTTACTACTAGCATCGCTGTTTCCCGGTTAAGAAATTTCAACCCAATCTCGAACTCCATCTCGCCTGACAAAGGGTAGCTGCTCGGTTTGTCCTCTGCGTTACTCGAATGCATTGCTCCAAGATTTAAAGACAGGTAGTGTGCTGGTGTGGAGGAAGATACACCACCACCTTCCGGTTTGACCCGTGTTGGAGGAACAACATCAACATGCAGAGGCTGCGTCTCCGGCACGGCTTCTGCCTCATCACCACTAAAATCTTCAATGTCATCCTCGTCAGAAGTACCTGCAATAGCAGCATCAGGAACTCTATCGAACCCAACATGTGTAGAAGGGGCGAGGCGTGCTTCACGAATAGCTACATTTTGTTCCCGCGGAACGAACGCGTTGAAGCTTGGACTTGGGGCCCTACTGGTATCTCAAGCCGGAACAAAATCAGCCGCTCCAAGATTTCTGACACCCTCCACATTATTCGAACTGGACGAGCTTCCACCAATATCTTGAAGATTCAGACAAAGCTCCAACTAATAGATGCTTCCTATGCTGCGATGATAAGAAAACATCATCGACACATGCTGATCAGATTTTATCTGCATTTTTTGATACGCAAACGAGTTGGCCACTGCAATTGGCATCCTGTAAGTCAGCTTCGTGATTTCCTTTTTTCCAACCATTCCGGTATGCATCAGAATCAGATTCTTCAAATCTTGCAACGATGTCTGTGGCGGAATCATTATCTACAGTGGATCGTCGCAAACGAATGTAATACCTTCTGCTGTATGAGAAATTTTTCCATTAGGGTATATAATCACGTAAACGTTCCCCGAAGCCATACAAATAGCATACCAATCTTAATACCCGAAAATTTTTAAGAAAGAAAGAAAGTGATGAGGTTGAGAGCAATTTTGGAGAGTAGGAGGAGAGTGTAGATAATGGCTTCTTTCGGGGATGATCCAGGAGCGTTTATATAGGCAAATTATGGTCCCAATTCGTGGGCGGTACACATGAAGTGCACCAATTCGTGTCCGCCGCCCCTGATTTCCCCATTTCGTGGATGGCAGCCACTAAATGGCTGTTCCCCCATTTCATGTCGCCGCAGGTGAATTGGACCCTGCAGCTGTCCCCACCATTTCGCGGGCACCGGAGGTGAGTTGATGGGCAACTCTATTTCGTGGGCGACGCCGTTGAGTTGGCCATGCGTATTTCAGACAAAATTTCAATCCATGCGTATTCCTGAAAATAAAATTTTTCATATATTTATTTATATAAAAAAGCCATAAGAAATGGGTAGTACCAAGTTATACTTCAAAGAAGCTGATACCACGAAAATTAAGATTTTGTAAAATAATTTTTCTAGCCATTTAATTCTATATATATTTAGTCCAGATTTATGTAATAATCTAATTTAATAAAAATTAACGAAACTACTTGATTCACGAATAATAACACTCACAATTCACAAGATCCTTGTTGGTATACTTTATACCCTCCTTTTTGTTTTTCTTAATCTTCTCTCTATGATATACAAGAGTTAAAAAACTTTTATCATTAAATATTGTATTTGGCCACTCTAATTATACTCACTTTCAACCTGTACTTATATACAAATATTCATTCATATTCTGTTCCACTTGTAATGGATTTACCTTTGTTCATAATTTACTACTGCTTGTCACGAATTTACCTTTCATCATGATGCTTTCTTCATGATATTTTCACAATGGTTTATTCAGTGTTTCAGTTTGCTTATAAATTATGACAGAATCTCGAAAGAATTATATAAATTAAAACAGAACTAAAATATTTTTTTTTTAAATATAAATAAATAATATTAA
>NC_029785.2:6410642-6420849 GCF_000816755.2 Arachis ipaensis
TTAAAGGAAATTTATGTTATTTAAGTAATTTAAAAGTGGAAAGAGATGACAACAATCTGGTCAATTTACACTACTTTCAAAATTTTACTTGAGTCAATTTGTGTTATTATTTTTTAATTTTAAGAGTGAAATGCCCATGATGATCTATATTTCAGGATGTAAAGTACATTTTGACTAAAAATTATTCTCATTCATCAAACAAGGTGGAAACATATAATTTTTTTATCATTTTAAAGTGTTGTGGATATGCTGAGAATATTGAGAAGAAGTTGATATCCCAATCTTTAGTGTACAAGATTCAGATGCGCATATGTATGTATCTTAATCTTAATATTAGCCTCTTTCCACTTTTTGTGGACAGGAAGTAACATCTCATGCATCATAAAAGTATCATATGTCATATAACACACATCAAACAACAGTCCAAGGAATCAATATAGAAAAAGGTATATCAATAGTTTAATATAATGTGACTTTTTTCCCGTTGAAAAAGTTACCCCTAGTATATGATTTATAAGCAAATAGGCTTTGGGTTTTTTTTTTTAAATAAATAAAAATTCCATATTTTTCCGATTTGAACAAACATATTGGTATTGACGATTTCGCATAATTTGTTACAATTTTGTATTCACTGCAATTTCATAGGCTCAAACCGCAAAATATAGAGAGAAAGCATTTTCACAATTTGAGTCTGCAAAAATTTATTGTGAATGCAAAATCGTAACGTACTACGAAAAAACATCAATATTATCATTAATACGTTTGTTCAAATTAAAAAATATAATTTTTTTATTTATTTAAAAAAAAGTCGATTTTGGGAGTATTTATTAGATCTTATCTCCGATTTGTATTGGCAAATGCAATGTGACATAATGGATTAAAGAAAAGAAAGAAAAATATGAAGAGAGAGGAACACTATGGGCCTAATGGTTCAATCCTTACACGAAAAGTAGGTAGTCACTGCCTCCCTGCTTTTAATGGCCACACCTTCCCCCCACGCGTGACCCCCCTTTCCCTTATTCCCTCTCCACTCTCCACTCTTCCCTCTTAGGTTGTTTTCTTTTTTTTTATTTTTTATTTTTTTTATTTTAATTTACAGTTATAAATACACATAAATTTATGTTTATACACTTTATTATATATTTTATCCTCAATAAGGATAAAATTGTTACGAACGTATCTCATCCCCTGTCATAAACAAAATATTAGGGGGTGAGCACGGGTAGCGAGTACTCGATTACCCGTCTAAATCCGAATCGAACTAATTAAATTAGTTCTAAAATCAATGAGTAATTGGGTTCAATTCGAACCAAACCGATAGCTTTTGTTGGTGATTGGTTCAGGTATCGGTTTTGGGGGTGCGAAACCCGAACTAACCCGCAAATTCGATCATATATTAATTAAATAAAAAAATATATATGACTTTTCTATTATTCATTATTAATATGTTTGGATTTTAATGAGTTTAGTTTTTAATGTATTTGGTGTTTAACATGTTTGGATTATTTCTATTGATGTTACATGTTTATTGTACTGGTTAAATTTTTAAGATAAAAATTTGGTTTTTTTTATGAATTTCAAAGTCATCGGGTACCCAATTATCCTAATCGAACCAATCCATTCTTAATCGGTTTGATTTGGTTCGGATACATATACAAAAAAATACAAATTCGAACCAAATCGAACCAATTACATTTTGATCGGTTCGGTTCTAATTTTACTATAAACCCGAACCAAACCGACCGTACTCACCCCTACAAAATATATAAGAAATTATTAACAGTATTTTTAGTTTATAGATGAAATAAGACGATGTGATTATACACTTTATTACATATTTCATCCTCAGTAAGGATAAAATTGTTATGAATGTATCTCATCCCCTTGTCATAAACAAAATGTATAAAAAATTATTAGTAGTATTTCTAGTCTGCAAACGAAATAAGACGATATGATCCTTTTAAACGTATCTCGTCTATGACAGGGACGAGATACGTTCATAACAATCCCGTCCTTGCTGAAGACAAGATACATATTTAAAGAAATTGTTATATGTGCAGACATGATATATATAGGATAATAATTTTCAGCTATATAAGGAGCTCGTTCATTTCATTGTAACTCCAATATCCTTTCTTCAATTCTCTTGACATATTCAAATGTCTAATAGTGAGTACGTTGTGTGTGTTTATGTAAATAGTTGTATTAGAAACAATGACGAAGGAATTATATTTGATCGTCTAGATTCAGTCTTGTTTTGAACCCTTTGGCTTGACACTTTGCAGGATTTGAAGAATTTAATATTAATGAAGATGGAGCCATGGAGGTTCAGGTTCAAGGGAGGTTACCAGAATTGGGTACAGGTTCCTCGCTCCTTTAGCAAACGAAGGCTTCGAGTTCAAGCTTTTCTGGATCGTAGGTGATGAACACATGCGTGCGATATTTGAGGCCCATGGGAGAATCATAGCACACAAAATCATGGAGTTATACACAGAGGTCTTTGATATTGTTGGAGGTGGAACTAGCCCGTATACATCCGCATCCTTAGGGCCACCGATTACTGCATATTCGTTGCATTACAAATACCAAAAGATCACATGCAGGGGGACTCTAAGTCAGATGAGGAGTATATCGCTGAGACTGAGGGTTCTTCCGGTAGCTTTGAGGAGGATGAATATGTAGCGGATATTCTGTTGGGACGAGATTTTCTCTTACCTGCACTAATTGTTGTGCCTGGTCTATCTAGTGTGCCTAGCCATTTTCACACACTGCATCTTGATGCAATGGAGGAAGATACACTTCGTTGGTGCGTTAGGTGACAATTACAACCTTGACGAGAGTGTTGAGTTTCGGGTGAGCTACTGGTTCAGGAGTAGAGAAGCTGCTCATATAGGGGTGAAAAATTATAGTATTCAACGGACTGCGGAGTACAAATTGATTGAATATGATTATATGAAATACCATTATCGATGCAAGCAAAGATCAGTTGGGTGTCCGTGGAGCATACGCGTGTCAATTACGAGATGGGCGTAGATATGGTCATATGATCACCAATCTTTCTAAGTGCATTAACATTGTTTTGATGGGTAATTAAAACTTACCAGTTGGTGTGATTGTCCGATCCACTTACGAGAGGTTACAGTAGTTGTGGATACAAAAAGGGTTGTGAGGCACAAGCGCAACTTGCAGTTGGCCAACAATTTTCACAATATTTCCTTGTAACAGTGGAGAAGAATAGGAAAAATCTATCGAAGATGCGTGTCACACATTGTGATAGATGATCACAGGTGTTTAGTATAGAGGAGCTTGACCCGCTAGAAGGGTAGAGCCAGATATCGTATCGTGTTCGACTAAAATGAATATTTATTTTTGGGTAATTTACCTTAATAAAATGAATGGAGATCAAAATTATACAAATGTACGTAACAAAAAGCTGGTTACATGTCTGTCCTAAACATATTTATATAAATCGAATCAGTATAACTTGATGTAGCCATTTACACATAAATTGAATCATGCCAATTCGAATTATCATGTAACAAAGTAAATCAAAATATGGTAATTCAATTTAGTATAGGAGGAGCAAGAGAAAGCTTGGTCCCAAGTAAATTGAATCATGTGAGTTTGAATTATAAGATGATACATATCTCCAGGGTAAATCGAATTACCTTGATTAGAATTAGTTATAAATATAACACATAGTAAATCAAAATTAGTTAATTTGATTTAGTAATAGGTATGTCCTATAAATACAACTAGAATGTATGCTTCTGATCAGAGTGGCACTCATAATGGCTAGTAATGATTGTTTTTAGTTCTTGTGCACTACAGAAGGACGATTAAGAAAAATGGGAGAGGGAATAAAATTTAGTGATAAGGATCCAATAAGTTTCTTTATCAAACAGTTCACGAATTTTATTGAGCTACAAAGTACTACAATACTGAAATTGAAAGTTTAAGGCATCAAATGTGTGGAAAATTTATTTTATAGGATTTCAATTTCTATGCGGATTTTGCGAAGAACGATTTTGTAATAGAGAATGATAAAGATTTGCAAGTTTTGTTTCACTGTCATTGTCAGTTTTTCGATGTGAGAACCCACGAATTATCGGCCAAGTGTGGAGATGTGGCCGTTAGTTCTGGAGGATAAAATCAAAATGCTCAATCTGTAGCAATGCCAGGAGCCTCTAACTCAAAGCCTATTGTTGCTTTTACATCTATGACTACAGTTGCACTCAAAACAGTGTTAGTGGCATATCCGTCCTTCGCAGTTGATCTAAACTGTGTTAATGATGGAGAAATTAGTAGGGCCGTCAAAATGGGCCAAATCCACCGGGATGGCCCGTTTGTCCGTTTAAATGGGTGGACTTTTGCCTCCAATTAAGCCCCATTTAAATTTCGGACTAAACGGGCTGAGCCCAATTAACCCGAAAAAAATTGCGGGTTAAACGGGGGCCCGCATAAATTTTTTTTTTAAATCGAAATTTCAAATTTTGGCCAAGCATCATTCGAAAAAAACTGACCCGACCTATATAAAAATAATAGATTTATAGAATTATTAAGCCAATAAATCATGGACTATAAGCCCAATTAACCAAATACCAATAGTCAATATTATGCAAGATAAAAAAATCCAGCCCAAAAGATAATCCAACCCATATATAATATAAGAGTACAAAATTTAAAAAAAATTCTCTCTAACACTCACTAAAAATTCAAACGTACAAAGGAAAAAGAAAAAGTACTTTAGAGTAGTCATAACCCATATGCCCATTAGCCCATATACCCTAAATGCTAAATTCCTAATTCTTCAATCTTCATTTCTTCTACACAATAAACGTTCAAAGAAAAAAGAGAAAGCACTATGAAGTAGCATAAATCCCTAATTCTTCTGCATAACACCACAGTCTCACAAATTTATTATTTATGTGTGTGTCCATCCTTCTTCCGGCGACAGTAACTTCTTTGTCGGTGTCATCATTGAGTATCCCCATCATTAGAGCCTTGCGAGACTCTCATCACCGTTAGCCCTTTAATTTTCGTTACTTCATCCATTCTGCAGTTTTCACTCAACTTCTACTCTTCTTCAGTTTTTGTAGCCTTTAGTCATCACACTCATCAATTTTCAGTCAACTATTGTAAGATTACTTTCTTATCTTAATAATAAAATATGCATGTTATTTCTTTTCTGATAAATCTTAGGTTCTCAACATTTAGATGAATATTATAATACTAATATCAATTATTTATTTATTCTGTTTTGTTCTGGGTTATTTTGAGTTATAGTAAGGATTAATCTGATTCTATATTTTTATTTTTTGTTAGTGATTTAATTTGGAGTTATGAATGACTATGCAAGAGATATTGTTGATCCAAATGCTGAGGTAGAACAAATTTTTTTGGACTCAGACTCTGATGATGACTTTGATGATCTTGTTGACGACAAAGTCTCGCCGGAAAGAACTCAAGCGACACCTCTTGTAAGTATTCCACCTACTGCTATTGATGGGTCAAATTTTAAAAAGAGAAAATGGTTAACTACATCTAATGTCTGGGATAGCTTTATAAAAATAGTTGAAGAAGATGGAAAAACAAGGTGCAAATGTAAAGGGTGTGGAAAAGAATACAAAGGTGAAAATTGTACTCATGGTACCTCTACATTGAGACGACATATCCCTGTGTGTCGTGAACTCCCCAAATTTCATGATTTGGAAAAAATGATGCTTGATGAAGTTGGGAGGTTAAGGACTAGACAAGTTGATCCTATGATTTTTTTTGTCAATTAATTGCAATAGCAATCATAGAACATGATTTTTCTTTCTCATTTATTGAGTATAGAAGAATTAGGGATGTTTTTAAGTACTTGAATCCTGATGCTAAGATGTTTTCTCGAAACACTGCTGTAGCTGATATTTTCAAATTTTATATTGCTGAAAAAGAAAAGTTAAAATGCCAGTTAAGGAAACTTCGGAGTAGAATATGTTTAACTACTGATCTTTGAACTTCATGCACAACAGAGGGTTATATGACTTTGACTGCCCATTATGTTGATTCACGATGAAAATAAATTCTAAGATACTCTCATTTTCTCACATGCCCCCTCCACATACGGGACATCAATTAGCAAATAAAGTGCTTGAGTTGTTATCTGAATGGGGAATAGAGAAGAAAATATTTTCAATAACCTTAGACAATGCTTCATCTAATGATAGCATGCAAACTTTACTCAAGCGAAACTTCCTTTTAAGTGATGAGTTATTGTGTAATGGGGACTTTTTCCATGTGAGGTGTTGTGCTCATATCTTAAACTTGATAGTTCAAGATGAGTTGAAGGTTGCTAGTTCTACTTTTCATAATATCATAGAGAGTATCAAGTATGTGAGAGCATCGGAGGCATGAGCTATCTAATTTAGAGATGTTCTTAAGTCACTTAAAATTTCTGACATTAGAGTAAACTTAGATGTGCCTACTAGATAGAATTCTACTTTCTTGATGTTGGAGAGTTCTTTGAGATGTGAGCGTGATTTTGTTAAACTCTCTTTGAAGGATAACAATTTCAAATATTGTCCGTTGGAAGAAGAGTGGAAAAGAGGAAGAGAAATCTGTAAATTTTTGAATCCATTTTATAAAATTACTATTTTGATGTCTGGTCAATCTTATCCTACTTCAAATTTATATTTTATGCAAATTTGGAGGATTGAGTGTTTGCTGACAGAATACTCCATTAGTGAGGATGAGGTCATAAGAAAAATGGTGCAACAAATGGAAGCCAAATTTGATAAGTATTGGAGCGATTATTCTATAATTCTCTCTCTAGGAGCTATTCTCGATCCTCGAATGAAATTTCATATTTTGGAATATTGTTTGAATAAAGTGGATCCATGTACTACTAATGAAAAATTGACCACCATCAAGAAAAAGTTGTATTTGTTGTTTGAAGCATATTCAAAAACTTTGTCACATAATGCCTCTTCTAATACTTCTGGTGGTCAAATAAGAATTCCAACTTCTAGAGAAGATGATTCACTTTCATTTGATGTGTCTGATGTAAGTTTTATTTCTATTGTGCATTATGTTAATATAATTTTCTTTTATATATTTCTGTCAATATGTTACTTTCTTAATTGTTTTATTATTTTTTTTTTGAATATTGTAGGAGTTGAGAAATATAAATTTTTTAACTAATGCTTCACAAAGAAAGTCTTCTTTAGATATCTATTTGGAAGAGTCAACTCTTGATATGAACTCTAAAATAGATGTCTTGCAATATTGGAGGTCTCAAGCCCATCGCTTATCTGATTTAGCTTCCATGGCTTGTGATGTGCTTAGTATTCCAATAGAATCAGCCTTTTCTATTGGTGCACATGTCCTAAATAAGTATAGAAATTCTATTTTGGATAAGAATGTGCAAGCTCTTATTTGTGCTCGTAATTGGATACATGCATTTGAAGATTATGGTAATTCACTTTTTAAATTTATTTTGTTAACTTCTATTGGCAATAAATAATGAATGACTTGCATATTGTATTTATTTAATTTTCTACTAACTAACTTTAAATTGTAGATGCTAAATTTGAGTGTCAAAATGAAAATGACAAAGAACATTATAAAAACTAGTGTATGACCCCGTGCTCAACACGAAAAATTTATAAAAGTAAAAAAAAAATATATGCTTCGATATTTAAAACAAAAGTACAAAATAATTATTATTTTAAGAAATTTATAAAATTATTATTAAAATCAAAGTTTAACTTAAAAAAAGTGGGTAATAATTATTTTATATTTTTTATGGTAAAATAATTATAAACTGATACAGAATTTAAAATAAAATTAAAATATTTACATTAGAATACTATTTTTTCAAAGACTTTTCTATAAACAATATTGATGGTTGAATTTGCAGATATTCCTACATGATTCATAAGTAAAACTTTTAAATCTCTCTTACTCTTAACTCTTGAAAGTGCCACATATAGTTGGTCATGTGTAAAAACTGGTTTGGGCAAGCACAATCCAACATGAGATAAAGTTTGTCCCTAAAACTTGTTAATTGTCATGACAAACGATACTATTATAAGAAACTGTCTTCGTTAGAATCTAACTGGGACGGTTTCATTTGTTGGTACCATATTCATTCTTGGAATCAAAGCAATATGACCAACATTGTTACCCGTTAAGACTTCACATTCTATAACATGATTTCCAAACTTCCTAACTTGTAGCCTTGTACCATTACAAAGACCACTGGATTAGTCAATATTCCTCAGTAACATCACCGGAATACCAATCTTGAGTATTAATTTATGTGGAGGCAAATCAGAGTAATTTATGCTATTCAGTAATTCAGGACCATAGAGATCTAGCTGACTCTCCATATTCCCTTTATCCATACAAATGGAATCCGAACTAAGATATAATTTTTTCTCTCCAGGAATGATAGCCATCAGATGGTTGTTGACCTCTTTAACGATGTCTAGTGTGGGAGCCAGTATAGTTCTTGCTTTGAAAAAATCTTTTGAGGACATATTTTCTAAAATATTTGGATAAGAAAAATGAACCAACTCATCAAATGTCTGGTCCGAAGAAGGAATAACAATATCTCCTGGAAGACATATCTCAGATTCACCATCCATATTGTCACCTATTAGACCATCACTAACTTTCAATAACCACTCACCAAATTGCTCTGTCTCATCTTGATCTGAAGTAGTCGTCCTTACAGAGAGTCTCATATTTTTTGTTAGTTTGAGCACCTGACAAAACTTCCAAAGGTAAGACGAATTTACGGTTGAATGAACGATATCTTGTCTCGGTCCTTGTGAAATGACAGGAAGAATTTGTCTAAAGTCTCCACCTAGTACAACCACTTTTCCTCCAAAGGGCAAATCTTTGCTATATGTTGGAGAACACCTCATGATATCACCCAAGCATTTATCAGGCACTTCATAGCAGTACCTACTAACCATTGGAGCCTCATCCCAAATTATAAGTTTGGCTTTCAACAGCAACATTGCTTGAGGAGAACCAGGTTTGATGTTACATACAGAATCCTCAGTTACATTCAGCGGTATTTTGAACCTTGAGTGTGCCGTTCTTCTATTGGGAAGAAGTAAAGATGCAATACTACTCGAAGCAACGTTTAACACTATATCACCCCTTGAGCGAATCTCAGCAAACATAAGGTTCCAGAGAAATATTTTTCCAGTACCCCCATGACCATACACAAAGAAAAAAAACCCCTTCATCACAATATACAGCTGTAACAATTTTATCGAATGCATATCTCCACTCAGGTGTTGCGATGGCTAACATGTCTGAGGCATTTTTCTTTAAATCATCCCTGTTAAAGTTTAGCTCTTCCCTAATAACCCTTTCGGTTAACAAAGAATTATCAACTTCAGTTGCTAAAGGCATTGGAGGATAGTCTTTCAAGGTTTTACCATAGGAATGTAAGATCTTATCTATATCCATTAAGCACAACTGCTTAATCTCATCATCTGACATTGTTAACTCTGCATATTATACGATACTGTAAAAATTCAATCAAACTAAAAATGATCAATAAGGAAGAACTTTTATCATTGTAATTAATAAAAACTCACCCCTATGTTCATCACAGCTCTTTGTCGATACAAAATATCATCTGAGAGTTCATGCCAACATCTATCTCAGACATGTTCTGGTCTTGAGATATTGTTGGATGTTAATAGAATGACAAATAATCTCCTAACATATGATCCTGAGGCCCATGAGCTTGCTTCCTTAATTGCATCAATGAATTCTTTGTCATCTTGCAAGAGTCCAAGGGCGAAGCATGCATCTCTATACATAGCATAAATTGTTCCTCCTACTGTTCTTATATCTCGAAAACTCATATATCCTCTCTGAGTATTCAAGAGAAGTCGTTGGTAATATTCTTCAATATTTGCTGCAAAAAACTTGGTTAAAATCCCACTTTTAAGTTGTTAAATGGATTAAGCTATGCTATTTTAATTATTATGTAGCTACACATCCGCATAAGAATAATTTTCCTAAAAAATATAGAAAAATAAAAAATTGTATAATCTACAGATTATAACTGTTGAAAGTTATTTGAACATTTATTTTCTAGTGTAGATAAATCGAATAAAATGGACATGGGGTACAGGCTGTTAAGATTTTAAATTTAAATCATTAAATAAGTAAGATCAAAATTGAATATAAACTC
>NC_029785.2:6421091-6422983 GCF_000816755.2 Arachis ipaensis
AAAAACATGGACTTATGAGATATTGCTCTTTCGACGATATCATTCACATTAGAAGTTTCACCATAAACCACAGGTTGCTCAATCACCAAATGGAATGGAAGTCTAATCACAAATGGTTCTTTCTCTTGGATTTTGTATCCAAATAGACGCCAGACTGCCTCACATGCCGAAATGTACCTACAATCATAGTAATTCCTAATTTCGTCAACAACTTGTGTGGCTTCTGACGGATCACCAGCATTGTATAGAGTAGTTGTTACGCGGTCATTACCCTCGTGTACATACTTAAACAGATACTTAATAGAACTTGTTTGGCATGTGTATTCCACATTTATGTGGCACCCGAACTTGAGCAACAATTCTAGATTATATGAAACAATGAATTTATTGTCTAGTACACATTTCTTTTTCTTCACTGTTCGACCGTTATAAGTACGCCTATATTTGGAAAATCCGACCTCATCAATGAGTGTTCGCTGTCTAAACTCTTTAGGATAGAACTTTGAACATGATCCATTCTTCATGCAAGGTGAATTCTTGTTGTACGGACCACATGGACCATGTACCATGTAATTTTGAATAGCTCCATGTAGATTTGGCCTTTCATTTTCATCAAGAATCTCAACTGTTATAGATTTGGCCTTTCATTTTCACATCAATTTCAGAGAGGAGAGGAGAGAAGTGTGGGAGTGGAAATGGGTTACGGGCTTAAGCCGTTGGGGATTCAGCTTTTTTTTTAAGTCAAAATGGCACCGTTTGGAGGAATTATTAACAAACCGAAAACCTTTTAAAAAAACCAACCAGTTCTAACGGTTCACCGATTAATCACATATACGACCGATTTTGTAATGAATTTTTTTGTTAGACGATTTACTCATAACATCTGTTAAGCCATTTTTAAATTTTATAAAATTATTTATAATAATTACAAAAAGTGCTCATAATAAAAAATTTTAAAATTTTATAAAAATATTTTATTTAAAATTATTAATAAAATCTTAGTTGTACTTTGTTTCAAAATAAATAATTATAATGATATTAGTATTTTATACAACAACCCATACAAAAAAAATTCAAATTTTATACAATATTTTTTCGTTCATTTTTAATAACTCATAAATACAAAAAAAAAATATTGTACAGAATTTAAATTATTTTTGTATTAATTTTTATATAAAATACCCATAACATTATAATTATTCAGAAGTTGCATATAATTCGAACCTTATGAATTTAATTTACTACGTATTTGCCTAAATCAAATTTATTCAATTCGATTTATATAGAAATCAACAATAGGACTTTAACGTTGTAATTTTCGGTTTGGAACATTCATGACATATTAAAATGCACTTGATTTAACCAAGTCATTTGCCCTAATAATAATGAGTACTAGATAAAAATTAATGATACATTATTAAAAATTGTAACAAATATTTCTCTAATTATTGAGATACATTTAATAGACAAAAATAAAAGAATTTATCGAGACATCAATATATTGTATAAAAATTTTGTAAACTATACTGATTGTAAATCTAATATCTTAAACGTGTTACAAAATTTATCCTATTAGAATTATCTTCTAATACTACAAGAAATAGTATAATTATTGACGCCAAAAATCGATCGTCAGATTTTTTGTTGATATTTTTGGACAGCTTGTCGTCGATAAAATGAAAAAGAAATTATTAAAAATAAAATGTTAAAATCGTCGACCATAACGTTTATTATTTTTGCAACCTTCTAATGCCTTCCATCTCATCGTCACATTGTCGACAGAGTAGTGGGTTAAAAATTAAAAAAAAAAAAAATCGGCAAAAAAAACTGTGGAAAAAAACCGGAGGAGCTTGCCGAAGATGAGGTCATTACGGCTCGCCTTTAGGTGTCCT
>NC_029785.2:6423004-6431368 GCF_000816755.2 Arachis ipaensis
AAAATTTTATAAAAATATTTTATTTAAAATTGTTAATAAAATCTTAGTTGTACTCTGTTTCAAAATAAATAATTATAATGATATTAGTATTTTATACAACAACCCATACAAAAAAAATTCAAATTTTATACAATATTTTTTCGTTCATTTTTAATAGCTCATAAATACAAAAAAAATATTGTACAGAATTTAAATTAATTTTGTATTAATTTTTATATAAAATACCCATAACATTATAATTATTCAGAAGTTGCACATAATTCAAACCTTATGAATTTAATTTACTACGTATTTGTCTAAATCGAATTTATTCAATTCGATTTATATAGAGATGCAAATTCGATTTATTTAATTTAATTTATTTTTGTATGTGGTATGATTTGATTGAAAGAGCAACAATTTATAATTTTATCTAGCATCAATAAATGCAAATTATGATTTGTTTCTTCTGTAATTTTATCTAGCATCAATAAAATTCCACTATCACTGGTTTTAAAAAAATTAAAATCTAAAACGATGTTTAAAAATAAATAAAGAGGATAGATTTAATTCTTCTATAATTGTATGCGTTTTTTTCTCTTGATTTGCGTTTTTATCACAATCCACAAGTTCTATGTTTTATAACTTAACGTTAATTCATATATAGTATATAAATAGATTTCGAAGCATGCCACGTCAGTTTTATCATTAAATGCAAACATCCGATTTTTATATAATAGAATAGATAAAGTGGATTCAATTAATATGATGCCTGGTATTTTATTGTCTAATTGTTTCAAACTATACATTTTTTAATTCAATTATATTAAAATTATTTTTCTGCCACTAAGTCACTAACTTTTATTTGATAATTTATTTTTCTTTCTATTGCAGGTGTTGACTAATTTGGTGGATTGGATAAAAGATTTTGGGATTACATTGCTTGCTGCTTTTGTAAAATATTTGCATGCCATGTAATCTATTAAATACTTTTTTTTTCACTTTTGTGTGGCTTTTTGGTAGAATTATAATGTTATGTTGGTTTATAATACTCTGTTAACTATATGAGGGGAATCACAAATACTCCTTTAATTAGAAATATTAGAATTAGAAATATGGAATAACTAATTGGATGTGAATGTGGTTTTGTTTTGAGTTAAAAGAACAAATTTATAGCATAAAAGTTACTCAAATCAAATGTATTTAGTTGTTTACTAGAACTTTTATTTTATTTGTGCCAAACAAAATTTTTTTGTCCAAATATATACACCAGTTTTTCTCCTCAAAATTGGACTTTTTAATTTTTTTTTTTAAAAAAAATTTCAAAAAAAAAATTCCAACAAATAAACGGGTCAGCCCATTTAACCCGTTGGGCTGGCTATAAACGGTCCAGGCTATAAAATTTAGGCCCGCGAACAAAGCGGGTTTAAATGGACTAGCCCGTATAACCCGTGGGCTAATTGGTCTGAACTTAAATGGGCTGGGTTGGCCCATTTGACAACCCTAGAAATTGGTGATAATTATTTTTTTGGTGAACTTATGATTATGATGGCTACTTTTTCTGGGATGATACCAGTTTCAGTCGGGGTGAAGAACCAGATCCCATGAAAGATGTACTGTGAGATGATGATGATGTAGAGTCTGCCAAGATAGCTGAGGATAGTGATGATAATTTAGGGAGGAGTATTCTAGTTGGTTAGGGTGTCCCATCGAGTTTTGGAACTTAGCAATATCCGCTGCACTTTTTGACTTTAAATTTGGAGGCCATGTATAAAAATATGATTTTCGGTAAACTAATTTTTCTGGCTATTTTGTAACTTATTCCACAAAATCTTGAACTACGGCCCAAAAACTATTAGTAAGATAGGCCCAATGATAATAAAAAAACAAAAATAAATTAGAAAATAGTAATTAATAGGTCAAATTTGACTTTTATGAGAGTAATTAATTCCTTTAAGTCAAATTTGACTAGTAAAAAGTAAACACTTGCTTGTCATTAGTTTATTTTCCTCACTAGAGACTTTTTGAGCTAAGAATTCATTTTTAGTGACGATTTTGCATGCGCCGAAAAAAGTTAGTAACCGAAAAACTCGAAATAAGTGGTAAAAATCATTTCTACCTTGGTAATTGTGTTCCAAGATTAATATTAGTCATTCATGATTTATCTCTTTAAGAATAAATCTTAGCCATTAATTATTTTACCACACGGTAAAAGTTATCCCGAATCAAATTTCTGAGTAGTCTTCTGCAAACAACTTCTAGAGACCCCGGATTTTTTTACTTGCTATCCAAATAACTCGCTCCCCTCTCAGTCTCTGGGCCGAGAATATCTCAGCACCTCACCCCTCTCTGCTATATTTTTAACTCCGAGTAACTAACTGCAATTAATTGTGGATAAGCTCAACACGCAAGCGCTGACCAAGCTTTCTCGTTTTCAAGCCCCTTCTTCATTAATACCTATCTGTTGACCACAAAAGGTTTCAGCCTTTTACCATCATAAATTCAGCCAAAACTCTGAATTTTTATTTAAAGAAATCCTGCTCACAAATTTTATTACAAACACTTATGCATTTTTACCACCTTTTTTACCAAATTCTTGAGAGAAAAATACTGCACCTTCCCACTACATTTCAGCTTTGATTCCAGCAGCTCTTCTATTATTCTTCACGTGTTCTTCAAGAATCCAAACCATACAAATACAATTCCTTACCATTTTTACCAAAAATTTAGCAAGGTGAGCTCTTGTTCCTTCTCTATTCTTTTCTGTTTTTTCAGCAGTGATCATGATTAAATTCTAACACTTTTTGCGACGCTTTTGGCCAAACGTGTTTCAGCCTTTGTGAGAAAATTTTTTGGTGTTTGAGAGGTCTAGTAATTGAATTAAACAAGAGGTAAAGGTTATGATTAGTTAAAATATGTTTTTGCTTATTTTTGGTGTTCATACGAGCCACTTTGTGGTGAATTTGTGCTTATTTTGCAAATCTAAAAATTCTGTAAGTTATTTCTATTTTGACTTGCTAAATATGTGTAATATGAAATATATTTGCTTGTAAATTTTGTGTGATAACAGCAAAAAATATGAAAGCACTTGAAATTTAAGTTTTAAGCCTTAAAAGTCACTAAAAGGGAAGAAAAAAGATAAAAATTGCACCTCCAAAAATTTCAACCACTAAGAGCACAAAAATAGGATAAAAAAGAGTTAAAAATAAGTTATAAAAATAGTTTTAATCATATGAAACAAGTAGGTAACAATAAAACGGGTGTTATGGTCATTTTTGGATAAAAAGAGGGTTTAAAATGTGATTTAATGAAAAGAACATAAAATTCTAAAATTAGTGTTATCAGAGGTAAAATAATAACTATATAAATTATTTGGATCAAAATCTATTTTTAAAATAAAGTTTTAGGCCTAAATAAAAATTTTAATAAAAGTTAGAAGTAAAATGGTAAAAAAGCGATAATTAGAACAAGTAAATAAATTAATAAAGGGTAAATTAGTATTTTAGATTTCTAGTGGTAAAAATTGATATTTAATAAAAATATTAGGAGTAATTTGGTCATAGAAAACTATTAGGATTAATCCAGTAAAATTTTGACGCTAAACAAGGTTAAAGGTAAAACTAGAGTACTTAGGGGCAAAAATGGAATTTTTAGGCATAAAGCACAAAATTAAAAATGATTAATTAACTTAATGAAGGTTAAAAAGATATGTTAGGACGGATACGAGGGTAAAATGGTAAAGTAATAACATTAGTGGTGAAAGCATCACTAAAAGCCTAAAGAAAATGGTAAAAAGAGAAGTTATGTACAAAAGGGCAAACTTAGAATTATATAAAGACACTAGGGTCAAAATGATAAAATGTGACAAGGTTGAGACATTTTAAGAAAAGAGTTAGACACAAAATTTTATAAAAGAAGTGCAAAGAAGTCCCTTAAAGAAAAAATTTATTTGAAAAGTGTTGCGGAAAAAAAAATTGTAAACCCCAAGATGCTAAGAGATTATCTGGGAAGGAGGAGCATCTGCTCCGACGGAACTAGAACTATCCTAAGAGATTATTTGGGGAGTAGGAGTTTCTGCTCCGACAGAACCAGAACCATGTTAAGACGTGGGGATGGCTACTTTATGTTGAAACATGTTTCTCCAACTGTTAGCATACTATGGCGTCAAGCTCTGTGACAATTGCTAATTACTAGAATGCATGTGGCTTTGTCCACCAGGCACGTATGCAGAACGTACGCAATTAGAAAAATCATATACAGGCTTCGTCCCAGGTAACGTCGGGTTGCAGGTAGTCAACTGACGCGTGAGCTCATGGCCTACATAGGACCAAACATGCATCATACTTAGTTACTGAATTTCTCTGTGATTGTGATTTATTTATGTTTCCTGTATTTTGTGCTTGTTTACTATTTTGCAATATACTTGTACTTGTACTTGTTTGTGTGACTTACCGACACAACTGCGCGAACCCTTAGACTTAGGCTGTGGAACCCCTTAGGTTCTCACCCCCTTACTTTCCCTCATTTCGCAGATGGGAACCAGCGTGATCTTCTTTGAATTTTCCGCATTTGGACAGGTGAGCAGCAATATTACAAATGTGTCTGATGACTCTCTCCTTGCTTCAGCACAATGTTTTCTTAGCTACTAAGATATCCATGAGCAGCAGTAATAGTAGCTATAGTAGTAGTAGTCTTTGCCCTCGCTTTGTGTAGACTTTTAGAGGATTAGGAGCTTTTGTAAAGATCTATATAAATAAGTTAGAACGGGTCCCAGACTAGGGTGGCTTTTGTAAGTCGGGACCTGTTAGTATAAACGATGGAGTCTGTAGATATTTTCATGAATAAGCAACGACATAACTTGGCATGAACTATGATGTACTAAATGAGCTTTCAGGAATATATGTATGATATTACTATGTCTTCTATGCTTCATGTAGATAGTATCTATTTAACTATTACCTACTCTATTATATTTATCTAACACGCATTCTCGACTAGCGCTACAAGCTCATATGTATATTGAATATAAAGTCTAGAGTCTCTAAGGAAGCCGTGAAGTAGCGCCTGGCGGCTAGCATTGGTCAAGACGTGATAGAAGTTGGGTTGTTATACCACGGCACAACAGGATTTTTCAAACGTAGAATCCAAATTTGGAAGCAAAGATACACATGATACATTAACTCCATCTGAGTTCTAAGTTGGTCAACAATTTCGAAGTAAAGAGAAAGTTGTGTTAAATATCAAGACTTATAGTATCCATCATGGGGTTGAGTAAAGAGTGTTGAAGTCAGATTACATCAAGTACCATGGAACATGTAAAATTTTTGAAAAAGGTTACAATTGGTTTATTCGGATCACTCTTCGCCAGCGAAAAGATATTTGGGAGGTTAGAAAATATAATGGTCCTCATACATGTTTGACCATAGAGATTTCTAATGATCACAAAAAGCTTGATTACCATGTCATATGTTCTTTCATCTTTCCTATGGTCAGAGCTGATACGACTGTGTCGATTAAGGTGTTGCAAAATACGATAGAAGCAAGTTATGGTTTCAGATCGAGTTACAGAAAAGTTTGGTTGGCTAAGAAAAAGGTTGTTGCACAGATTTATGGAGATTGAAAAGAATTATACAATGAGTTGCTAATATGGGGTTTAGGTGTGCAGACAACAATGTCGGGTAGTATTGCAGTGTTGAAGACGAGTCTTATGTGAGTTGGAGACCAAGTTGACAAGTTATAAGTTTATTTTCATCGGCTTTTTTCGACATTTCCACCATGCATCGAGGCTTTTAGGCATTGTAAGCCTCTGGTTAGTATTTGATGGAACCCACTTGTACGACAAATATGGGGGTACCTTGATGGTGGCGATTGCACATGATGGGAATTCTAATATCATCCCTATTGCTTTCGCACTTGTTGAGGATGAAACTACAAAGTCATGGTCAGTTTTCCTATCTCACATTTGATAGCATGTCACACCTCAACCAGGTATTCTAGTTATATCAGATAGACACATCGGAATCAAGACTATGTTGGAAGCTCCCACCCCCACCCCCACCTCCTCTGTCACCACCGTCTCCTCTCAATGGATAGCTTCTCCATCGCTATGACCACCATCCTCTCTCTGACCATCTCCACCTCTACCTTTAGCTCGTCTAATACGTCATCTAGGGTGAGCCGCCCCTCCAAGCCAACAATCTCCTCCTCGATTTACCTCCATTCACAATCACTCGATCGCTTGTGTAAATGTCACGTCGTTGTTCTACACGATGCCTGACTGGGACATCAGACACAGGTGCCATAGGAGGTGCTTGTCCTCTACTCCTAGGGGCCTTCTCTGTCGAAATTTCCTTGCATATCTCTTTACAATCTCCTCATATGCATCTGAAGAAAGCTCACCGAATGTCTTTAGAACTACGTGCACTTCAGAGTGAACTACTGAACTTGTCAATGTAGTCCGCAGGAAGTAGCATATCTAGTAGCTCTTCAAACCAAGTCCAGGCAGGTCTGCCGCCCTCAATAAACCTCTCGAAGTCTATTAGGTACCCACGCACATAGTCATCATCGATTGGAAGGCCTAACTGGTACGCCACATCTTGTAATGTAATGGTATACTCCTCGAATGGCATATGAAACGTATGCGTCTCAGGACGTTATCTCTCAACAAAAGCGCTGACTAGTGATTGTTGAGTCTTGTATGATGCCATGATGGTATAATCCAACAGTCTGCAAATATGGTATAATCCGGTCGTCCAGGGGCATATCATACTGCCTCCTCATGTTGCTAATACATCGAATCCACTACATAATGGTAAAAAGATATTTATTAGTAATTCATAACAAACTTGACATAATCAACAAATAACTCGATTACAAAATTTTAATATTATTCATAATTCTTTAAAAAAATTAAATAATAGCCCAATTCATAATCCTATAATTTATTAAGTAACTCCTTATAAAAAATAATGACAAATTTACCCTAAAAAATTAAAGCCAATCATATCATATATGCAAAATCCAATCTTAGTATCTCTACTATATATGCTAATTTAGTCTTATCCATAGAAATCAAATTCCCATAAATCTACATTCACCTACAATTACTACCTATCTAAATTTAGATATGATCAACAATTCTAAATCACTATTATCACTAACATTTTTAACTTAAAAATTCTAATAAAAAAAATTTTCTAAAACACTACTCTAACTAACATTTATAATCTAATAATTCTAAGTTACTAAGGATCACCAATATTTCTAATCTAACATGGTAAATATAAATTTTATGTACTCACCTCTTAATTGATGTTACCCGCAATATAGGCAACTCCATTCAATTAGTAGATACGATATGGATCGTCCTTCATGACCACAGTTTTGAATTTTGTCACTTTGTATTCTCTGGATTCTCTCTGGCATGGGTTTTAGGTGGGAGAGGAGTGAGTGCAAATTGTTCAAAACCAATTCAATCCTTATATAAAAAAACGAATAATAAATTGAATTAGAAGCATTTGATTTATATAGACAAACATGATGAGTAAATTGAATTAAGGTGATTCAATTTATCTAATTCGAAAGCTTTAACTAATTCGAATAATGGTGATTCAATTTACTCTGAAGATATATATCCTCTTATAATTTGAACTCACCTAGTTTGATTTATTTGGGAACTAGGACAAAATTTTTTCTTGCTTTTCCTATAGTAAATTAAATTATCCTATTTGATTTACTTTGTCACATGATAATTCGAATTTATGTAATTTAGTTGCTAAATCAAGTTATATTGATTTAAATTTAGAGAAAAATTCAAAATAGTCCATGACAATTATTTTGAAAGACAACGAGGTCCTTGACAAAAAAAAAAATTTAACCCGATCCCTGACAATTACCTCGAAAGAACAACGAGACTCCTGTGCCAAAAATAAAATCAATATTATTTTTTTTTGGCACCAATTCTAAAAAAAGATCAGGAGTCGGATTGGGTGTTTTTTTTTTTTGGAGGTCTCGTTGTCCTTTCGAAATAATTGTCAGGAGTCAGGTGGGGTATTCACTCTTTAATTTATATAGATATATTTAAAATAGGCGTGTAATCAATTTTTGTTCAAGATATTTACGTAATTTTAATTTTTATTTATTTTATTAAGGTGAATTACTCTTTATTTTTCTTTTTAGATTTAGATTTTGTAAGTGGTCGAATTTAGTTGTAATAGACTAATAGTCAGTGGTTGTGTTGTTAATTTTCTCCCTGAAGTATCTCTTTTAGGTTTTAGGATGCTTCAGTTGGTAACAAAATAAAACAAAGGTTGTCCCATATTTTAAATTAAATTATTAACGTTAAAGAATATTTTTCAAAATTAATAAAACTCATTTTTTATTCAA
>NC_029785.2:6431408-6434718 GCF_000816755.2 Arachis ipaensis
TAACTGTGACAAAAAAAATTTAATTAAAAATTTAATAAAATTATGAAAATTAATAAAATAATTAAATCTAATTTTTAATATGCTTTAATATTGAAAGGAGGAAGAAATAATATATACTGTTATGAAACATTCCATAATAGTTTTATTGAATATGATGCTAAGCTACGAGCATGGTGAATCCATGTGGAATGCTGATCTTCCTTGTCGTAGTTTCATTTTCCTTTTTGTGTTGGACCTTTGCTCTTTTTACGTGGATATGCAGAAAAAAAGAGAAAAATTCAAAAGGATATTCTTTACCCCAGTCAGCGCAACGACGTCAAATTAAACTTTTGTTAAAGAATTATTATTTTAATGTGTTGTTTATAATTTCTTCACAAAAAAGAATTTCGATCGCACATTGGATTTCCAACATAATACTGTATCATTTAAACTATAACACGTTAACGATATTATACCTTTTTAATGATTCATTTGAACTCAAATTTCACCAACTTCATTTTTGTTTTCACTGTTTTCTTTTTTATTTTAAATTAACATTAACTAACACTTTATTATTTTTTTATTAAAACTTAAAAGTGTTGATTTTTTAACATTTTTCATAACTCACCATATACGTATTATATTTTATAATAGCAAAAATTTGAAAAATCATAAGAATCTTTTTGTTGTTTTTTAAATTAAGATTTAAGACTTTTTAATCAACGTGTAACATAAAATACAAAAATAAATTAACAGAAGATAATTTTAAGAATTAAGTACGATTTTAGGTTTTATAATTTTGGTAAAAAATCAACTTAAATATTTTTTTGATTCGAAATCGTTCATAACAAATTTGGATTTAAAATAATTTTTCAAATAAAAATATTTTTATATTTGTTTTTCTCTTTTTATCACATTTTTTAATTTTTTGAAAGAGTTCTATTTTTTCTTTTTCCTCCATCTTTTATATTTGTGAGATCTCCTCTATCTCTAACAACAATAACCATATAATTGTTAACGTTGCAAGTGTGAGAAGTGTTGAAAGTTAGTCTCACATCAAAGAAAGTAAGGAAGAGTGAAGAGTTTATAAGATGAGAGATCCATTAACTTGACAGGTTAAGGTTTTGAGTTGGATGTGGTGTCTTCTTATCTTATGTTCTCTCGCTTGATTCCTCCTCGAAATCTCCCCGGTGGTCAAGGGCGGCGTGTCCCGCGGTGTTTTACGGCGGTGTGATAGATGCGTGATCTCCCCACGGGTTGGCCCAACAATAATTACTATCCTTTTAAAACTCTAATGAATGAAAGTGATAGAAAGTATATCAAATCGAAAATGCGAAAGAGGGGAGTATTTTTGTCCAAAAATTAAAAAAATTATGATTTTTAAACAAAATTTAACATTAAAAATGATTTTAAATGCAAAAAAATTTAAGAATAATTTTAATTTTTGACCAAATTATAAAGACTAAAAATCATAATTAACCCTAATTTTAATTAATGTGAACATAACAATATTAATATCTTGTTTACTAAGTTAGGCATATCTTTTTTGCCAAGCAAGAAGATGACTTATACTGCATTGCATTAATATTAAATTTCTTGAAAGGTCAAATCAAAGCACGAGTTTACAAGGTGAATGAATGGTGACAAGTATATATCAAATTTTATTTCCTTTTTAGTCATACTTCTTTATCTTCAGTAAAATGATATATCCAAAGCATAATTGATCACCCCAAATGACACCTTATCTCGTGTCACAAACTAAAGAAACCATATTTTGTCAGAAATTATTTTTAATATGAAAATAGAGATGGTGTTTTGATTAAATATTGATATTTAACGTATATTATAATACTGTGAAAGTCATTTAACACACTCTTTATATATTGACTAATATGTTACTACGTGTTGGTCAGGATGCTGCCACGTGTTTATCACATTCCTTACGTGGTGTAACACCGCATATTACCCACACCTCCATCCATACGTAAATACACTAGGTTTATCTATTCCCAACCAATACACCACCCTAAATCCCATAACCAAATTTTTGAGCCATATTTTGTCGTTGAAGGCCATGTTATTTTGTGCGGCTACTGCTACTAATATGAAGTTGTTTTTAGTGAGATAATAATTAAAAATTGTTAGGAGATAATTTAATTAAATATGTTAAATTATAACTTTTAATTATTATTTTTACAAAAAGATAATTTTAGGAAAATAAAGATTGACTAAAATATTAGCGAAATTATTCAAGTATACATATATGTAACAATACCAATATCAATTAAACCAACTAATTAAACTACATTAAGTCAATAATCCATAATTTACAAGATTATAAACCACACATGTAATAAGCAAATAAGCAATGAATTTCTTACTTGTCACACCTCACGCCCACAGATTCAATGCCAATGTAAACGCCAAACTCTACACCTTGGCTATTTCCTTTCTTCTCCAACAATTAACAATAAATAATTAATAATAAAACCCACTCACTATTATTTGTTTCGACATATTTGGGTATGAATATAGTTTTATATCATTATTTAATTTTACCTAGTAGTAAAGTTGAATGATGTGACGTAAGCATTAAGATACAATTTTCGTATTCATAAAAAATATATAATCAAAATGATAATAATTCATTGCTAAAAATGATTTTACTCGAATTACGTAAAGTTATTTGAATTGCAACAATTTTAATCTAAATTGTAACTTAATTTTATGGCTAGGAATAAAAATTTTATACCACCAATAATTGAGTTAGCACAATTTGTATAATATAAAAGTATTTTTTTTCCAACTTCATATAATTTATCATTTTCTAAATTTTCATTGGATAATGATATGAAATTATTTTATCTTGTTATTATATGAAATTCTTTCTTTAGATAAATATATTCAAGTAATGAGTATAAATAATTAGTTTTCATTGATATATTGATTGTTTTACTTTTTCTAAACAACTCGCACAACAAAAATACAAGTCCAATAAATATTCAATTTGCTTTTTAATTATTCTTTCTTATAGACAGTCACATCCTAACTAAAATAAAATAATAATTTTTTCTAATTACAAAAAGTGCAAGATTGATCAGCCATTGATAATTTATTTTCATGATTAAGAGTTGAGTTGTAATTTATTTTGTTTAGAATAAAAAATGGTTAGAAACTAAATCAAGCATTTACTTTTATTTGTTATTATTGTTAACAATGGATATAGTGTTCTTAACAAAGACAAAAATTAAATTATAAAATAATTCTAAGATTTTCACATATTAATAATATAAATTTTTGTGTGTAAATATTTAGTAGTCTATTGTACATT
>NC_029785.2:6434894-6436137 GCF_000816755.2 Arachis ipaensis
ATTTTATAAAATAATATAAAATTAAATAAAAATTCACATATAATTAATTATTTTTAAATAAAATTAATATTAAAAATGATTAGATAATAATTTAGTTAAAGAGAATAAATTATTGAATCCCGCTAGAAAGTCAATGGATTATTTGTACAATGTGTATAATGGGCTATTTATTTGGCTTAGTATGAGTTAAAAAATGAATATTCAAAATAAAATATTACTAATTTCTCAAACATATTATACCTATACTATCCAGAATAACCATCAAAATACCATAGATAATAAACATATGATATCCTACGGAATAGAATCTCTCTAAACTCTATAATACACATTATAGTATTGTACGGATACTCTATTCTTGAATATAAAACTTCACGAGAAGATAATAGTGAATTTTTGCCAAAAATTAAATTTAAAATTTATAATAATATAAAAAATTAATTATTACGATACATTATGCATTATTCACATACACATTCTGTGTCTGAGACACCTCTTTCTTGTTGAGAAAGGCTGTACTCTCTCTCTCTCTTCTCACCATTTTCAGATCTATCTATCTCTATCACTCTTTCTCTCTCTCTATATATATAGGTAGAGAGAATCACAGGACCCAATTACCGAAAGCGTTCTTTTTGTGAGTGCGTTTTTCTTATTTCTGCCGTGACATTTTGGTCAGATCACTCAGTCTTCGCTTACAGTTACAAACTATGCATCTCTACAATGCATGGCTTCCACCGCCGCTCGCCGCCCAAACCGCCGCCGAGAGGGACTCATTCCGCCGTGTCATCTCCGACGTCTCCGCCTCCTTCCGCCCTGACGATCCCGAATCCGTCTTCTCCACTCTCAAATTCATCTCTGTCCTTGACCTGTCAGTTCCATTTTTTTCCCTCTCTTATCTCTTTCTTCTTCCACTTCCTTAGTTCCAATTTTTTACACCTCAATTTCTCTCTCTGTCACTCACTTCAATCAAATTCGGGTTTTTGTGGTTGTTTATTCAGCTTTTCGATTCAAGTGTGTGTCTTTCTCTATCTTTGACCTTAAATCACTGCTAATTTTCATTTTTTGTTTGTTTGAAGTTGTTCTTATTATTTTTGTGGATGCCTTAACTAAGAAAATCTTGTAATCTTGGTTTGATGCATTTGGTTTTTAAGAGATTTATCATTTATGCTGTTGCTCTGTGTAGTTTTGTGTCTTTTTTTGTTGATTTAGTTATATATTTTGGTGTTTTAGGGAAAAGTAAAGG
>NC_029785.2:6436574-6458319 GCF_000816755.2 Arachis ipaensis
AAGAAAAGGCAAAAGGTTTTGCTTGTGATCGTGGTTATAAATTATTTGAGTTGGAGATGTAAGTCACTGGAGAGGAAATGATTGTGTTTGTGTTTTTCTTATGGTTCTAGGAGTGTTGGATTTATGGTTGTGTAAGCTAGTTGCAATTTTGTTAGGGGGAGAATGATGTATGTTGGAGTTGTTTATGGATATGAGTTTTTCTGTTTTCTCTGTCTTGCGGTGGTACAGGATTTCTGTTTGTGGTGGGTTTTGCAAAGTGAAGCAATAAGTTGAAGAGAGAGAAGGAATTATTGGTCTCAATATGTGATAATGTTTTTTATTGTTATGTTTAGCTAGTTGAGTGGGAATTGAGATGATGAAATTGGACAAATTGAAATGAGAAGTGCAAGAAATGCTGTTACCACTTACTAGTCAATAAGACCCTCAACGTTTTCATCCAAGTCATGTTGCAATTATACTAATTACATACAAAAGAAAAAGTTTTGAGCTTAAAAAGGAATCTGCTAGTGAATCACTCTGTTTGAAAGTTATATGCTTGATACTGTTGTCACCTAAACTTTAACTAGCTGTGAATAGGCAAAAGGTGACCTTGTTTAGCAAGTGTATAATACTGTGTACTGCTTATCTGCTATCGAGTATCGACTAGTCCTGTGAGATTCTTATTTTCATCCATTGCTTATTTATCGTTTCAAAAGCTACGGTATAACTAGACAACTATTTTTATTTATTTATTTTCCCAGTTATGGCTTGTATCTGGGTGGAGTTAGTTGCCGGATGGAGGGGAATGAAACCTGACTTTTGCATGTCTTGTGCAGTTTTATAAAGGCCAAAAGTGATGTAGCTTTGGAAGATGTCGAAGCCCTTATTCAGATGGGCCTTGAACTATTTCACTTGTCCCGTAACAAGCTTTATGCACAGGTGCTGCATTCTGTCTCAGAGATGTGGAGTTTTTGCATTTCAATACATCTCTTCATGCTCTTAAACGATAATCTCATTTTTTTGTCCATTAGGTTAGATGGGGAAATTTGTTAGTCAGACTACTCAACAAATATAGGAAAAAGATTGCATTGAGTATTCAGTGGCGGCCTTTGTATGATACGTTGATCAGCACACATTTTACTAGGTAAGTTCATATGAATATTGTTTATTAGTTGTTTAAGAATATCCTAGAACCGGAATCTGTCATTTCTTAGTTAACTACTTAACTCATTGAAAGCAAAGGATAATAAAAGAAAGGAAGCAGAGTCTTAATACTTAATCACCGATATGTGGATGAACACCTAAATTAGCTGATTTGAAATACTAGGATATATATTAAACGATTGATTCTTTTGTATTTATAGTAGATTATATTAATATTTGGTGCTGATCGCTTTTATTGTTTTCTTGTTACAGAAGTACAGGTCCAGAAGGTTGGAGAATAAGACAACGACACTTTGAAGCTATAACTACCCTTGTTCAGTCCTGCCGGAGATTCTTCCCATCAGGTTCTGCCTTTGAGATATGGTCTGAGTTTAAGTGAGTGCTCTGGCATTGTTTCTGTATAACGTTGATTTATCCTCATGAAAGCTTTCTCATTCTGATTTTATTTTTGTATTCTATGTTGATGCTTAGCTAAAATTGTTATTAAAGTGAATTGCCTTGTTTGAGCCATCAGCCACATAAGGATTTATTATTCATTTATTTGTTTTTTAAGGTTGTTTTTTTACTATATTATTTATTATCTAATGATGAATTTTCTTGTGCTTAATGAATAAATTTATAGATCTTTATTGCAAAACCCATGGCATAATTCATCCTTTGAGGGATCTGGGTTTGCAAGACTATTCCTTCCTATGAATGTGGACAATCAGGATTTTTATTCACAGTAAGAAGCATATATTTCCTTCTTTCTTTTTTTCTTTTTAATTTTTTTTATTGGCTTTCTGCGGAATTAACTTTTATAATTGAGTTGGCAGTGGTTGGATTGAAGAATGTATAGACTTGTGGGGATCTATACCAAATTGCCAATTCTGGAACAGTCAATGGGCAGATGTGGTAGCCCGGGTCATAAAAAATTACCACAATCTTGATTTGGAGTGCTTTCTGCCTTTGCTTTTTGCCAGATACTTGAATATGTTTGAGGTGAGCATATAAATTCGACTAGCAATGCTTGTCTTATGTCTTATTAACATTAGGTTAATACTGGCACTAAGCAGATTAATTGAGAATGATCACAAAGTATATATACGCCATCTCTGTCTCACACTATGGAGATTGTTTCTTGTTTTATCCTTTTTTAACTTATTGATAATCTCTCTGTTATTACAACTAAGTTATCAACTACAGAACACATAAAAGATGCTTTATACCTTCCTTTATGTGTTATTTTGATATTGCAAAAAAAAAAAAAAATCTTGGTGGTCTTTTTTATCCGTTGTTCTCATGGCAATAAAGAATTTCACTATTCAATTGTACCTTGTATGCTATTCATACCAAACTTTTAAAGGTATTTAGTGAAAGTTTTTCATAATTAAGTTATAGATAAATGGACCAGTGGGAGTAACACTTTGAAGCTGTGAAACGATTAATTTTATTCAAGTGTTGGTTGTGAATATATATGTATATAGATTTCTTGTAGGGGTTAATGCTGAATGCCACGTCTTTGGATGATTATGTGTTCCAATCAGTAAATTGGGTGTACCTGCCATGAATTAATACAGGTTATGTCATGGTAGATACTCCTTGTGATCTGACAGTTACCCACACAAATTGTATTAATACACCAAGGACACACTAAGCAAATTCCCTATATTTCACTCCCCAAAACTCCAAAATTATCCCAAGGTTGCCAGACTGCCTGTCTGCTCTCCTGACCACGATCTCCGACAACATAACTTAATCTCAACAGAAATCAGTATGCTCAGTATACAAAACAAGCTTTGAACCCACTTCAATCACAATCTTTTATTATTCTCTACTCGGCTTCCTTTGCTACCACCTTGGAGTAACTAATAATTTCACATTTTGCAACCTAGATTTTTATTTACTATATTTTTCTTGTTTTGAGAAGAAAAGAAAAAAGAATAGGCCTTAAAACAAAACCAGAATGGCGTAGCCTTCAGTACCAGCCCAAAACCAAGCACACCATACATGGAGGATTAACATTGTTACACCGAAGAATGTCGTAGAAGCTAATGGAATTTGCGACCCGTGTTTTATTTTGTGAAATAGAGGGAGTAGTAGAACTTGAAGAACAGCTAAGAGGGGCAAAGGGGTGGAGTGAAGTGGTTATTGTTTGCCATTTCCCATGAGTGGAACTGCGGCTACAGGTTGTGGATGGGGGAGTGAAATTATGGAATAGTGGATTTTGGGGGGTTGGGCATTGGGAGTGGAGGGGAGGGGCAGGGACTGTGTGGACTTCAGGAGAGAGGGGTTCTGGGTTAGAGAGGGAAGAAAAACTTTACCATGAATCACATGTGATTTGGTGTACCTATACTCTATCATATCTTCTCAGTTGGATAAGGTGGTTCATCAAGCTCCATTTTTAACTTGATGCATGGCATCACTATCCTTGACTGCTAGATTCTTTTACTTAATTTCTGATTACATCGAGGGTAAAAACAAAAATGCACAGTTTCAATATAGCATTGTTGACTGTTGGCATGTGTCACCATGCTACTGCATCTGCCAAAGGCCATGAAACAAACATAGTTGTACTGCAGCAGATACTATAATTAGCTTCTCGAGTCCTCCACAATCCTTCTCATGCATATATGCAAGCATCGAAAGACAATGAGTCTTGTGATGTATCATTATGCCAATAGGAATTCCAATACTGTTTCTGAATTACATGACCAAGAAATGCTAATCTTAAACTTGTGCAGTTATTATGTTTCTCCTCTGTTGGATATAAAAATAATTCATCTGTCTCCCCCCTGTAGCTTAGGCTTTTGGGAGAGAGTTTATCGGGTTGTGTTAGAGCTTTTCTATTAAGAGGTCTCAAGTTAGATTCTTTTTGTTCCCCTGATTTTCTAAATAACAGTCAAAATTTTAACACATGAATTTGGTTAGTTTTTGGCATTAGCTGATTGCTCGTTTTATGCAAACTTGTAGTTGGTTCATTTGCACTGCTCCCTACATTTCATGTTTGTACTTTGAATCACAGGTTCCTGTGGCAAATGGCAGCGGATCTTATCCCTATTCATTGGATGTCCCAAGGAACACGAGGTTCTTGTTCTCCAACAAAAGTTCCACTCCTGCAAAGGCTATAGCCAAAACAATTGTAAGCAAATATACTGCAGCATACTTTTGTACGATTCTAATATTTGAAGTTTTGAACCGTGATACCACTTTCTTTTATTATTTTGATCTCTTGCATTTGCGATTTCAGGTATATTTATTAAAACCTGGTAGTTCATCACAACAGCACTTTGAGAAGTTGATCAACATTTTGGAGCAGTTAGTTTACTCACTCAGTGCTCTCATTATTCTGGTTTATTCAAGTTTTCCTTATTTTCTTCAGTTTGTTCTAAGTGTTGTTGTCGCCCCCCACCCTCTCCTTTTTTACCCTGCATCTATTTGTTCAGATACTATCATCCCTCGAATGGTGGTCGATGGACTTACTCATTGGAGCGATTTTTGTTTCATTTGGTGCTTCAGTTTCAGAAGCGCCTGCAGAACGAACAGTTGTAAGAATGAAGTGTGGTTTATCATCTGTTCTTCTATTACTGTGACATGCCTGTTTTATGCAACTGGACAAGTTCTGTTTGCAGGGGCACAAAAAATAGCAAACCAATTGAACAACATCTTGGGAAATCAGAGAGGGTCTTCTTTGTTAATTCTGTGCTAAAGTTAATTGATCGGGGACAATACAGCAAGAATGAGCATCTCTCTGAGACAGTAGCTGCAGCAACTTCGATATTATCCTATGTGGAACCCTCTTTGGTTCTACCATTTGTGGCATCTCGGTTCAGAATGGCCCTTGAGACGGTTAGTAGTGCTGGATGTGTTTCTTCTATGGTCAAATTTCATGTTATTTTTGGTCAATGATTTGTCCAAAGTACGTCATTCTTCAAACAAACAATATTTTATATTAGCCTGCCTTTCTGACCACATTCATTCTTCATTGCTAGATGACTGCCATCCACCAGTTGAAAATTGCAGTTATGTCAGTGGCATTTGTTGGGCGTTCACTATTTTTTACGTCCGTATCAGCTTCCTCAATGAAACAAGTTGATCTTGGTGGTGATGATGAAACATTAATTGATCTTATGGGGGTTTCATTATCGAATGCATTACTTGGCATGGATGCTAATGACCCTCCGAAGACCTTGGCTACCATGCAGTTAATTGGTTCCATCTTTTCAAATGTGAGCTTTCAACTTTTAGATATATTGGATAAACAGCTTTTTATTACTACAAAGAATATTTAATCGGCCCACACTGTAATTGCAGTTGGCTTTATTGGATGATAAGATTGATGACTTGTCATTTATGCCGATGATACGTTTCTCTGAATGGCTGGATGAGTTCTTATGCCGTCTCTTTTCCTTATTTCTACACTTGGAACCAAGCAGTGTTATGTAAGTAAAGGTGCAATATGTTTCTTTATTTGGCAATGATATTGTTTAACTGTATTTTGTGTATGTTCCTTGTATAATTGGATAAATGGTTTTGGTATATTAGAAATGAAGGTCTGCACTCTTCAGCAGCATCAGCGACTTTTCTGGTTGATGATGGTCCATACTACTTCTGTCTGCTTGAAATTCTGCTTGGGAGGCTTTCAGAATCACTTTATAATCAGGTTCTTAAAAGTATTATAATACCTAGTTTTTGTGGAGGAATATATTATTAGCTTACACATCATTGTTAAACAGGCTTTGAAGAAAATTTCCAAGTTTGTGAGGACAAATATTCTTCCTGGTGCTATTACTGAGGTTGCACTGCTCTGTTGTGCATGCGTACACTCAAACCCAGAAGAAGCAGTTAGTCAACTCGTTGAGCCAATATTAGCATCTGTGATATCCTCCTTGAAAGGAACACCACACACTGGATTTGCAGGAGGAACCTTTTATGCTTCTTCAACCAAGGTATCCTTTTTTGTTTGAAGTGATTACTTCCTCTGCAATTTTGCTGCAGGATTCTTTTGAAATCTGAAACAGTGAGAATTCTCTTCTCAGAATAGATCCACAATTTCACCAGCTCTTGAGGCTGCAATCGACTATCAATTAAGAATAATATCAGTTGGCATCATTTTTGGCGGTCCGGCAATACTCCGCTATAAGGATCAATTTAAAGAAGCTGTCTTCTTGGCTTTTGACTCACCATCCTGGAAGGTTTTATTCTCTCTCAACCTTGTTAATAATGGTCTACTAGTACATATCTGACCTTGGTTATTCTTATTCTCAATGACAGGTTAATGGGGCTGCTGATCATCTTCTCCGATGCCTTCTTGGAAGTCAGGTTTATTATTATCCAATAGATCAGTACAGGTATGTATATAGCTGGTTGTGTGAGTTTTGTTGTGTTTTATTAGGGTGTGTTTGCGAATTCTAGGGGAAGGAAAGTGCATGTTTGGTTGGCATTTCTGTTTCTATTTTCAGTTTTCATTTTCAATCTTCTTTATTTTTAAGATTTGTGAAGGAAAAAGTGAAATCAGAAAACAGGATTTTAGGGCCTGTTTGGTTGCAATTTCAATTCTATTTTCATTTTCTGTTACATTTCGAGTGTTTTTTGTTTTTAGAATTTTGTGAAGAAAAAAAAAATGAAAGCATGAAATGGGTTTTATTGTTTTCACAAACAGACCCTTATTGTTTTCACTGTTTTTTATTCTTTTTCCACAAAATTTGGAAACCAGAGAACACTGAATATGAAAACAAAAAATAAAAAACACAAACCAAACAGGTTTAGAGGAGAAGTTGGGGAAGTGAAGGAAAGTCAGCAGGTGTTTAAACCTCCTTTTGTTCATGATTTTAATATAAATAAGGAGGAAAATGAACGGTTTTATCATATATATCTCTTACGATTCTATCGATGACTAAAATTTATTGTAATTAATATATATGGATATAGATGATATTACAATAATTTGTTAAGGATAAAAGGTTAAATTAAATTAAAATCTAATGAAAAACTCACCAATTTTGAGGAACTTGAAAATAGGGGCCTTGGGGTGGCAAATTGGGGTTGGAGGGTTAATACTTACTAGAACCTCCAAAACACTCCCCCACCAAATAATAGAACTCATGAACAAGGTCAAATAATTGAAAGGGTTTCCCTCTGCTTCTAAACCAAACCCGCAAAGACACCCTTAGTTTTCTTTTTCCTTATTCTGTGGTTTTGTTTTTCTTTTATCTGAATGTTATACATTTGGTTTTGTAGATGTGTTCTCAGTCATCCTGATGCTGCTGCTCTAGAAGAATGGATTAGTACAAAAGATTTTACTGCAGATGAAAGATTGACCCCGAAGTGGCATATTCCTTGTGATGAAGAAGTTCAGTTTGCAAATGAGCTTTTAGACATTCACTTTAAGTTAGCTTTGGATGATCTGTTAAGAATATGTGAAACTAAAATGCATGTGGATCAAGGTATATTACACATGCACTTACCTCGATTAGTTATGCATCATTCTTAGCTCATGATTCAAGATTTCTTATTTGCATTCCTTTTTGACAGAGTCAGAAAATTAGCACAATAACTCATATTATGTATTCTCAGTTTTTAAAATTGTGGAGTTTGTTGAAATATAATGAGAGATTTTAATGTTAAATAGTGGTTAGTAGTTTAGATTGTGCGTTTATGGAGAATATTTGAGTAGGTGTTCCACATTTATTACTCTTCTTTCTATATATGTTAGCATTCTCTCATGTAACAATACAATCTGCATACAATCTACACACATCACATAGGAGGAATGTATTTTTCCTCTCATTTCCCGAGCTACTATTTACTCTATTATTTTCATAGAAAATCATGGATTTTAACAGAGTTGCTTTTTTTACTCCTTGAGAGATGATGCTTTGCTGGTTACTCGACTTGATTGGATACTGGTTATTGTTATGGAAGTGGCTAATAAGTCTATCTATTACTTTTCCCACTGTTATCTTGAATGTCATGTCTTGTGCAGGGGATGAGAAAGAGCACTTGAAAGTGACTCTCTTACGAATTGAGTCATCATTGCAAGGACTTTTTTCTTGCTTGCCTGATTTTGTCCCAAATTCAAGGAATGGGATGGCTGATGATTCAGATCATAAGTTTCTAATTGCTGGAGCAACAGGTTGTACTGTTGGCAGTACCGCTTTGCGAGAAAAAGCTGCCGAGATTGTACATACAGCCTGCAAGTAAGGATCAACATTGACGCACCTCTGTACAGTGTACACTATTCCTTCAACTTGTGTGCTTGTACTTTTTCATATATCCCATTGATCTCGTTTACTTAACAGGTATATTCTGGAGAAAAAATCAGATGACAGCATCCTTTTGATACTCATTATACGCATTATGGATTCTTTAGGAAATTATGGTACTCAATGTTTCATTTCTGATTACTTATCAAGCACTTCCCAAATTCTGTGGTATACGCACGCCTAACTTATTCTGCTTCATTTTATAAACAGGTAGTTTGGAATATGATGAGTGGTTGAGTCACAGGCAGGCTTGGAAGTTGGAATCTGCTGCCATAGTAGAACCTCCGGTTAATTTCATTGTGTCAAGTCGTTCTAAAGGAAAGAAAAGGTTTAATACTTTCACACACTTTGATTTGATCACTGGAACTATGTGCTATGAACATTTCTAATAAAACTCTTGATTTCCTTCCCAGACCTAGGTGGGCTCTTATTGACAAGGCATTCATGCACAATACGTGGAGATCTTCACAAGCATCCTATCATCTTTATAGAACAAGTGGGAATTTCAGCCCATCAGATCATGTGACCCTTTTGGTGGATGATTTGTTGAGTCTCTCTTTGCATAGCTATGAAACAGTGCGCCTGTAAGTGAGCAACTTCCATTACTAACTATAATATAAAGGTTTTTATGTTCTAATTTTTGTTTTAGCAATTGATTTAGGTTGGATCATATTTATACTTTTTTTTTTTTAGTTTGGTAACCTATCTTTGATTATCTAACAAATTAGAATTCTATTAAAAGAGTAAAATAGAAGAATGAAATCATTTAACATTTTGTTCATTTACTACTAACTAGCCTTAGAAAGTTTTACAATGTCGATCATGGGTGCTTAGTATGATGTCTTCACTATTCTTCTTGTTGTTTCCTTATCTTCTCTGTTAAAATTGTGGTCTAACAAAAGTAATATAGAAAAGAATATTATGCCCAATGACATCATTGTAAAATTCAAAGTATGTTTTGATGAGCTTGTTAATGTTTATCTTGATCTAAAACTTTAGTCCAACAATTTTTTACTGTTACTTGATGTCACTAGTGTTTTTGTGGCTGATTTAATTTGATATATGGTGCTAGGCTTGCAGGAAAAGCTCTAGTGAAGCTAATCAAGAGATGGCCGTCTATGATCTCTAAGTGTGTTATCACCCTTACCAACAAGTTGCAGGATTCCAATGCCGAGGAATATGCAGTGCTGGGTTCTTGTTCGGTCCTTGCCTCACAAACGGTTCTTAAACATTTGACTACGGTGATGATCGAGCATTTTCTTTAAATTGTCTTTCTGGGTGGTTATTAGTTTCATGTCTCTTATATGCTTTATTTGATTCCAGGATCTGAAGTCATTCTCTTCATTTAACATGGCTATTCTCTCAAGGTATTTCCATTTTCATTGTTTCCCATTGTAGTTAGAAATTGTTGTGCTATGGGTAATTTGAGAGACTAATACGTTGCTGGTTTCTCCTTGAAGTTCTCATCATGAATCCTTGAAAGCTCAGAAAGCAATTAATGAGGTAGACTTATCCCCTTCAGATGATTGTTGACTTGTATTGTAGTTTTATTGTCTTGATATAATTTAATAGTTCCTGATTTTCAACAGCTTTTTGTAAAGTACAACATCCAATTTTCTGGAGTATCTAAAAGCTTTTTTAGGATATCAGACAAAGACAACCATACTTGTGGGCTGGGATTTTCAGATTTGGTTTCTCAGATTGGCTCTATGAGTTTTGATTCCACTGGCTTGCATTGGCGGTAAATGGCAACTCATTTGGCCTTCTTTCTTTTCATATTTGACTAGGTTTTAAAGTTGTTTAACACTCACGATAGATTGAGATGGCCTGACACATGCTTTAGGCTCTGTTTCTTCTCTACTTTTGTTTTATCTTATTCATCTTTAGTTTGCTTTCTGCTTTACATCTTTTTGACTTGTATATGCTTTCTATTTTATAATTTTGCACATTCAAAGCCTTGGCTCAATAAAATACTTTTCTCTTTCAGGTATAATTTAATGGCTAACAGAGTTTTGCTCTTGCTAGCTTTGGCTTCTCGGAACCACCCAAATTCATCAACTAGAATCCTGAGTGAAACAGCTGGTTTGTATTGCTTGTTATATACTTTTGAATCCTCCTTTGTGCTATCTTTTGTGCATTGTGTTTACTATTTATGCTTTTGCTCGTATAGGCCACTTTTTGAAGAATTTGAAAAGTCAACTTCCTCAGACAAGGATACTTGCAATTTCGGCTTTGAATACACTCTTAAAGGAATCACCGTACAAGCTGTCACCTGGTGAGAAATCTGCTGTACTCGAGGATTTGCAAGGCAATGCCAAGTCATCCCTTGAAGAAGCTTTAACTCACACCTTTCAGGAAGAGGGTTTCTTCAACGAGACACTCAATAGTCTTTCTCATGTTCATATCATAAGTGATTCTGAAAGTGCTTCTAGAGGAGGTCATGGAGATTCCAGTTTCCAAAGCTTGGCTGACAAATCTATAACCCGCTTCTACTTTGAATTCTCGGCTTCATGGCCACGCACTCCAAGTTGGATCTCATTTTTTGGGAGTGATACATTCTACTCAAGTTTTGCACGTATTTTCAAGCGGCTTGTACAAGAATGCGGCATGCCAGTTGTAGTGGCGCTAAAAGGCGCTGTAGATGAGTTTACAACTGCCAAGGAGAGGTCTAAACAATGTGTAGCTGCTGAAGTATTGGCGGGTGTGTTACACTCTGATGTTGATGGTCTATTGGGAGAGTGGGAAAGCTGGCTCATGCCTCAGTTGAAGAATATCATTCTAGCACAATCTGTTGAATCAGTTCCTGAATGGGCCACTTGCATACGGTATGCAGTTACTGGCAAAGGGAAATATGGAACAAGAGTTCCTCTGCTGAGGCAGAAAATTCTTGATGCTTTGATGACACCTTTACCTCCAACAGTAGCTACCACTGTAACAGCCAAGCGATATGCTTTTCTGGCAGCTGCGCTGATAGAAATATCCCCACAGAAAATGCCAGCTGCTGAAATCCAGCTCCACAATATACTCTTGAATGAAGTTCTTGGTAATATGTGCCACTCATCAGCCCAAGTAAGCATTCCCTCTGGTTCTATTTAATTAGTTGATCACCTGATTAAATTTTCCCTTATGTAATTGTCCTAAATTCTTTTCTTTTCTTTTGGTGAGAAAATTTCTTCTATTTACTTTTTCAGAGTTCTCCCTTCTTTACAGTATATGTACTTCAACTATGTAATTGATCTTTTGTGGTTGTCCGTGCAATTTTAAAGCTCGGCTTATTTATTCTGTAGTTTTAGGAAAATCATGCCACTTTTTAATAACTCCACATCTTGTTATGCCAGCAGTTGATATATTGGTATATTTATTAAACCCCTAAGCTCAATATATTCTTAGTATTTATTCATTTATTTATTTATTCATGATGATGTTCTTAGTATTTAATTTAGGACAAGGATGAATAGCTAATATTTTACAAGCATATTCAGTCAGTCATTTGGTTGGTTATTCAGCCAATATGGTAAACAAGTTACCTTAGGATTGTAATTCTAAGTCTTGTATATTTCACAATGCTATCTCTTTATAAAACTGAATATCGTGTTATCCAGTTTGATGTAATTATATGTTTTTGAATTTGATATATTTTTAATTTTATACCATGCTGTTGAGGTGCCTTCACTTTTTTTATACCAAAGCATGGTCAGGTTTTATGCGAACATATGAAATGTCTTTCTTTTACAGCTCCTCCATGTTTTAAGTTGGGGATCATGGTAGAAACTGGAATGGGTGTAATATGTAATTAATGTGAAGTGCAATCAAATTTTGTGAGTTGGTTGTGTTTATGATCTATTTCAATTTGTATATGTAACAGGTGAGGGAAGCTCTAGGTGTTACCCTATCTGTTTTGTGCTCAAACATTCGACTATATCATTCAAGTCATCATGATGATACAAGCAGCAATGTTGATACTCCGATGAAAGATGAAAGCTGGGTTCAGCTTCTTACTGAACGAGCTGCTGAAGCAGTTGTTAACATTCAGAATGTTAGCCAATCAGACAAAGTAACCAATCCCATAGATACGAGATCTCAAAATGGGCATGCAGACAATGATTCTCAAGATGATACGAAGTGGATGGAGACGGTACTAATGGAATCATATAGCTGAATTTTGCTTGTATTCGTCATTCCATTCACTAATTATTTAAATTTTGAAATTTGTGCAGCTACTATGCTTCATCATCTCATCATTGAAGTCTGGGAGATCCTCTTATCTACTTGATGTTATTGTGGGGCTTCTTCATCCTGTTATTTCTTTGCAGGTTTGTTGTATAGATTTGACTGTACTATAACATTTTGTTTTATATCTTTCATTTGTATGGTTGCTTTGTATGCTTTTAATTGTGTTTGAACTCATGATCATCTTGGTTGTATTAGGATTTAATTGCATTTTCTTAGCATCTGTCTGATCAGAGTATTACTGAAAACACTGACCTCAATTTTGAGGTTGTCATCAACTTTGCAAGAGTTAATTGTAGCATGATATATATTGAATTGGTCTCCAGTCATCCTTAATTTTCTTCCAAAACTATGGGTTCCTCTTCTTTGGGAAAACAGTAGTATGATTGCCACTTAATTATATAACCAAATCTAGACTACAAGCATCTGAAATTCATTAATTTAAAATTTGATCCCCATTTGTGTTTGTGCTACGCAAGGATTCCCTGGGACTTCCGTTCTTTTTTTTTTTTTTTGGTCGTAACGTGAGTGAAAAATATTCTCGAGACCAACAATCTTTCGTCTTACTTCTATACAATGTTGATCTTTTTCTTATTCTATTAGACCCTTGGTTGTGTTTATACTTGTGCATCTCATTTTCATTTCTTAACTCAGTTTCCTTTCACATAGAAGGTTTCACTTGAAATTTTTGTTTGGAAACCTAAAGCTCCTTAGCTGAAGTCTCAGAAATTTTCTCACTTTAATGAAGGCTACTATGCTTCTTGTAATGCACTTTAATATTTATTTAGATTTTTGAGAAGCTGTATTGGGAAAGTCATATAAGATTTTAGAGAAAATGACAAATAGGTCCCTGACCTTTTGTCCCGCGGACATTTTCGTCCCTGACCATTGAAAAATACTTTTAAGTCCCTGACCTTCACAAAACTTGGACGGATCAGTCCCTGACGGAGGCATTTGGACGGAGGGACTCGAAAATGTCCGCGGGACAAAAGGTCAGGGACCTATTTGTCCTTTTCTCAAGATTTTATTTTTATTTTATATATATATTTGATTCCCTTGTCAATCAAATAAGAAGCATGTCAATGATCAAAATTCTGAGTAATTTTATTTTTTTTGTAAGGAAACCTCAAATAAAGATTTAGCAACAGTAGCAAAGGCAGCTTTTGAATTGCTAAAATGGATGATTGTCTGGGAACCTCACCTCCAGAAGGCTATCTCTGTGATTCTTTCTGCTGCCAGTGATCCTAATTGGCGAACTAGATCTGCTACTTTGACATATCTGCGCACTTTCATGTACAGGTATGATGATCTTCTGACAGATTTGCTGTGGCTTATAGCCATGACTAGTAATTATAATTATTCATTGATCATGTTTTTCAAGTTTTATTAAGATTGAAATTTACAAGACTATGTAGGACAAGTGATCCCTTATAGAAGAACAAAAACTATTAATGAAGCATACCTTTCGGGTGTCTCATCTTGCTCATTGATGATTATTTTCTATGATAGGCACACTGGTGTCATTTACTTAATGTAATTGATTCTACCTAGTGGTGTAAAACTTAGTTGTTATTGTAATTTATCTAGTCCTCTGGTTTCAGCTTGTAGGGTATGTTATTTTACTTTTTGGTCTTTCATGAAGCAAGCACAAATGAAAATTTATCTTTCTGTAACAGGCACACTTTCATTCTCTCAAGTCCGAAGAAACATGAAATTTGGGGTACTGTTGAGAAGTTACTAGTAGACAACCAAGTTGAGGTAAGCTCTCGCCTAAATGTTATCGAATATTGCAAAATATCTACTTGTGTAACATCAATCATTGATGGCTGCAATTGATAATTTACTATTGTTATTTTGATTGTCTCTTTTTAAATTGTCTCATTATGGAAGATTTGATCTTTGATCTAGGTAAGAGAACATGCGGCAGCAGTCTTAGCAGGATTAATGAAGAGTGGAGATGAAGATATAGCTAAGGATTTCCGCAATAGAGCTTATGTAGAGGCAAATAATGTATATAAGAGAAGGAAGTCAAGGTCATTCTTTTCCCTATGTTCCTGGAAAGATTAGTTGTTTTGTAGGAAACTTAGCTGCTAAAATGGCACCAGATCATTTCTCTGAATCAAACTTTCTTTATCTAATGTGCATGGTCTTGCAAAGTAATATATAGCTTTCACCTTTAAACATACATGAGCGTTATATATAGTGAGATATATAGTGAGATGGGAGTCACTGCAGTTTGTGCTGTAAAAAAATGTGTTACTTGTATAGGTGTGAAGTGAGTATGTTCAAGGTGATATTTGCATATTTTATGAGTTATGATTTTTTGTATTAAATAACTAAATGCTAATGTTTATGTGTAACATGATGTGAAAATTTCGTGAAGCAGAAAATCAAGTTCTGGTTCATCCATGGCCTCTGTTCATGGTGCTGTACTAGCTTTGGCAGCTTCTGTATTATCAGCTCCATATGATATGCCCAGGTTTGTCCTGCTATAATATCCATGTGATATGACATGCTTAATGCTTTATTTAAGTAAAGTGATGAATTGATTTAATTGAACTTAAAACTGATAGTGAACTAGGAAAATTCAATAAATTTTCACCAAATCTTAAAGCACCTAATATAATTAACTATTTTTTCAGTTGGTTGCCTGAGCATGTTACATTGCTGGCTCGTTTCAGTGGGGAGCCCTCCCCTGTGAAATCTACTGTTACAAAAGCTATAGCAGAGTTCCGGCGCACTCACGCTGATACATGGAATGTTCAGAAAGAGTTATTTACAGAAGAGCAACTCGAGGTAATTTATTTTTTCTAAATATTCTGAAGAGTGCCTTTCAGAAAAAATATTTTATTATTTCCGCTTCTCATATTTTTTTTTACCTTATTTCCATATATTTACAGATCTTGGCAGATACATCATCTTCATCATCGTATTTTGCTTGACCTTACAGTCCAAAGATATTGCTGTGATAATACTAAAAATATCAGTTAGAGGAAAAAATACTTTTCATTTTGGTGTAACTATAATCTGTAAAAATAGCTCTTATTTACATTTGTACGATTGATTATCTTAATAATTTTATTTCTTATTCCAGTTTCCATAAGTTGAGTTTTTTTGACTTCCTCAGTTCTGTAATCTTTCTTACACCATTGGGTTCATTAGATCATCTGCTTGTAAATCCCACAAGACACAATCTGAGTTAAAAATATTGGATAAGTTTCTAATTTCTTTTGTAGCTTCGGAATCATCGCCATTTTCTTCAAGCTTTTCATGTAACTGGTTTTGCTGATCCACAGCTGTGCATGTGCTCCCAGTGCATACACTTTGGCTCCATGGTGAAGCATCCCCTTTACTCCCAAAAGGTACTGGGTTATACTGAAACCCGGGCATGGGTGGGAATACGCTGTATGACATTGCATAGCTTGCAGATGTAGCTGCACTGGAATCCCAATGCTTATTTGAGGGCATCATTTCAGGTTCTTCCTGTATTGCCTTTGATAATCCAAGCTTAATCTTTTCAACAGTGTCATCCTTTTCTTCCGGTTTACAGTTAATATAATCTGTGATGTTATTCCCTTGTGTCATAGTTGAGTGTTGGCCTTGGAAGCTAATTGGCTTCTTGGTCAGAAGGTGAAGTACCTCATCCTTGAAGCAGCCAAGTGCTGCTTCGGCAAGGTGCGCTGCCTGTGGCGGTGCCAAGGTTGTGGCGATTTCAGCCATTAGGTGTGAGAATGGCTTGTGTGTCACAGGGTCAATTCCCATGCCTGAAAGCTTCTTCTTCAGCTTGGTATTCCAGTGGTTTTTCACATCATTGTCGGTGCGTCCCGGCAGCTGTGCTGCTATCAGTGACCACCTGAAACATCAATTTAAGTAGATTATTTGTGGGCTTAAAGTATGATTAAGCTAAATCACCTGAGTTAAAGATAACCTTGATGCACATGTTAAACGTTCAATGTACCTGTTGCCAAAAACTGAGTGAAGCTTCACAATAGTTTGTTCTTCAGAATCAGAGAATTGGCCATGTTTGAGATCAGGACGAAGGTAGTTTGTCCACCTTAGCCTGCAGCTCTTTCCACATCTCTGGAGACCTTTATACATAATCAATTAACTATTAAAAGGGTTGTTTACATCAACATTATTACATGTTAATACCAAATCATTTGTTTTGTTAAGATTTTAGAACAGATAATTCATGACAACACGAATGGATTTAAGATAAGAACTAACCAGCATTCTTGGGGATAAGGCGCCAATTGCGGGTGCCATGTTGAGCAATGTAGGAGGAGAGCTTGTTATCTTCCTCCGGAGTCCATTGTCCCCTTTTCACATTGTCCTTCTCACAGCATGGAATGCGTCCCATTATTTTCTGTATTGGAATTTGTTAAATTGTTTTGAGAAGGGGCAGGTAAAGGGACTATAATAATGATAATGATAAATAATAATAACAATAATAATGGGAAGTGTCAAAAAGTTATAAGAATTGTCTTTCTTTGTTTCCCACACCAACCTCTTAGAGAAACACACTCTACCAGTCTTTCAATTCTTTGAGACAAGGCAAAAAGGAAATATTTTCTTTTGCTTTTTGTTTTCTTGTGTGCATATTTTTGGTTGTAGCTCCCTATTCTTTTTATATATAAAGGGGGTTATGTTATGGCAATTGAAATTGCATGCAATAGGGGTAACATGGGTAAAGAGGCCCAAAGAGCATCCATCAAAGGCGCATGATTATATTAAAGAATTCAACGCTATATTGTGCGTGTGAGAGAGGCAGGTAGCTCACCCACAAGATGCCGCAGTCAACACCTCCCTTTCTCTTTCTTTCTTTGTTGACCGCTTTGTGATCATAGTTTGTGCGCTTTTTTCAATGCACATGTTGGGTAGGTTTCTGCTTTGATCACACAAAACCACCTCATCTTTCGGTTCTTCATTAGCAAGAGTGGCATGGCAGGGTTAGATCCAATCCCCATGCTTGTTAAGGTTGTTTCACGTGCGCTGTCTCAATCATTCTTTGAGCAAACTCCTAGTTATGGTTTTGGATTTTTTTTTTAAGTGGTCATCCTATGCTTGCTCGTGTGTTGGATGATTGGATCTCACAAGTAGGGTTACGTTGACATGCATATCACTTCTCGATATATCTTGGATGTTCATTTTCACCATTAATTGCTTAGTGCTTACTACCTTGTAGCTTGTAGTGTAGGCTCGTGTTTTACATCTTATGTATACTTTTAAAATGATTGCCATTTGCCAAAGGATTCCAATAAAGTCGTTAGTTAATTTTGTTCAAAATTATATTTTTATGTAATGACTATGTTGAAATACAAGATACATTAAAAATGGCTTAAACAATATATGTATATACCTATGAAGTATGGACATTTCGCTGAGTTGCCGTGTTTGGGTGTCGGATATATTTCAAACACGACATTTACCGACACTCGTCCGACACGCGTGTTTGTTGTATTCCGTGTCTTAAAAAAAATAGAAAATTTTTTTCCAGACACGTAGTCTAGGGCTAAAATTTTTATATATGGATAATTTTAATGTGAAATGCAAAAATATTTGATGATTTTGGTGTTCTACAGGGTTGTGGTAGTAGTACAAAACGTCACTGACGTTTTGCAATAAAATTTTTTTTTTAATCATCAAAGAACAAAACGTCACTAACGTTTTGTAATAAAAAATATTATTTTAATTATTAAAACACAAAACATTACTGACGTTTTGTTAGAAAAATATTATTTTAATTGAAGAAACACAAAACGTCATTGACGTTTTGTAAATGGCCATAGTTGTGTTCAACACACAGTTTAATTCATGATGAAGGATTTCACCTCTAATAATACAATATTAAAAAGAAAAAGTTCCGTAGTCTAGTCTTATTTTTAACATATATTTTTTAAATAAATTTAGATAATATAGTATATATTATTAATTATTAAAACAAAAAATATTTTAAATATTTGATATAATTAAAATAAGACATTAAAAATAATTTAAAAAAATTAATTTATATTTTAATATCAATAAAATATTAAAATATCATTACGGTTTATCTAAAAAATACTTTATATTTTATATGTATGCGTGTGTGTTCAACACACAGTTTAATTCATGATGAAGGATTTCACCTTTCACCTCTCAATATTAAAAAGAAAAAGTTCCGTAGTCTAGTCTTATTTTTAACATATATTTTTTAAATAAATTTAGATAATATAGTATATATTATTAATTATTAAAACAAAAAATATTTTAAATATTTGATATAATTAAAATAAGACATTAAAAATAATTTAAAAAAATTAATTTATATTTTAATATCAATAAAATATTATTACGATTTATCTAAAAAATACTTTACATTTTACATTTTATATGTATACGTGTCTCTGTATCTTATAAGATTTTAAAATTTGCGTGTCGACGTGTCCCGTATCTACAAATCTACAGTAATTGGTTGACTGATTTTTAGTGGGCACATATTTATTTGAATCGATAAAGATCTTTAACTATGGTTTTGGCTCGAAACTACATTTGGGATTAAGTAAACTCCCTAAATATTCCGTACAAGCGACAAATATTCAAATATGAGAGGAGGTCTGTTTTTAACAGAGTCATTGATTCACCTAATTTTTCTTTCAGAACATTTTAAAGCATAAGATCTTTGGAAGTAATAGGGGACTTGCGGAATCGATGTATAAGTAAAGCGATAAGTTTTGATATTAACCGCTGAATCGTGACCCTATATTGCAAATTTGCCATGTTAAAAATAATAATAGCTTATAATATGCCATTTCTAAATCAAGATGCTTGGTGTAATTGGCGTTTGGCTGGGTTTCTTAACCATCTAGTTAACGGGTTTAAAATTGTGTATAGAAATAGTTATTAATTTTTTACTAGTAGTCATGTTCTTTTACTGGTTGAAAAGAAAAATACTAGGTGTACAAGTATTTCTTAAATCAAATTTTTAACAAAATTTTCGTGGAATTTTTTATTTTTATAAATAAAATAAATGTGATAATTATCAAAATAAATAATTTAAAAATTATTTACCGTTTTAAATTTTAGGTGTAAACGAGATGGCATTGCGTGTATCTCGTTTACATTGTAACCGAGATAGGACACGTCAGCTGCCACGTATGTATTTCGTTTACACTATAAACAAGATACATGAAATGCTCATCTCGTTTATAATGTAAATGAGATAGATAGAAAACAAAGTGGCAGCAACTATAAAAGAATGTGTAATCCTTAGTATTTTTTACGAACATTTTCTATCCTTTTTTTATCTGATTTTTCTCACGAAAACAAGCTATTAATGGCCAGTAATAGTCCATACATAATTGTGCTTGTTTATGTCGTATGAGAAATGGGGACAACGAGGTGACCTTTGAGTGCGAGGATCCGATATTGTTTCGCACTCAGCGTGTGAATACATTGTCGGAATTGAAGAGTTTGATATTGAGCAAGTTCAGTGGTACAAAAGTGAGGAAGATCGGAAGGATAGCGTATAGGTTGCTGGCACCCATGGGTAACGGAGTCTTTCGGTTTTGGCTATTCGGACTTTAAGGGGACGAGCATGTGCGCCTGATGTTTGACATCCATGGGAGGATCATGGTGGAGCAGGTAATGGAGCTTTCCACCGAGGTGGGACATAGTGGTGGTGGTGGTTCGGTACACGCGACCTATGTACAAGACGACCGACCTCTCGCACTACCGTCGATTCATGTTGCCATTCCAGTGGATGAGACAGAAGAGGGCGAGGAGGAGTCGGACGAGGATTACGTGGCGGACAGTGCGAACGAGAATTATGGTGCGGACATGCCTTATCTCATTTACACTACGTGGCAGCTGACGTGTCCTATCTCGTTTACAATGTAAACGAGATAAGATCCTGAAATTTAAAACCGTAAAATATTTTCAAATTATTTATTTTGATAATGATCACATTTATTTTATTTATAAAAATAAAAAATCTAATTTTTGTGTGCTTTTTTTTCAATCCTCTTCCTCTTTTGTTATTGTCGTCATCATGTTCTTTTTTTTGTACGCTTCTTTCTTTAACGTCGTTGTCGCTGCCGCCACCGTTGTCTTGTTGTTTAATTTTTTCTTTTTTTTCTCTTCATCCTCTTTTATTATTGGTCCTCGTTGTTTTCATCTTCTTCTTCTCTTATAAATGTTTAGAAAAATAGAGTATAGAAATTTGTGCGATGTGCAAAAAATTGTATTATATACAGAAATTTGTACACTATACCAATAAAATATATACAACACATAAATTTTAATGTATAGTACAAAAATCTTGGTGTATAGTATAAAAATTTTGATGTGCAGCATATAAACGTTTGGAGAACTACATACAAAATATTGACTCATCCATCTAATAAAATATATTCACAATAAAAATTTGTGTACTATGTGCAAAAATTTATGTCTAGGATTAGATACCCAATAGTAGCTGGGTTGTAGTGAAATTAGAGTATGTGTGTGAGTGGGGGTGTGTGTTTGAATAAAAAAAGGTTATTTATCATCTCCTCTAATCATCTCTATGGTGGTCATTGCTGTTCTCTACTGAATCCACAGTTCCACACAAAAGGGGTGGTTTTTCTCTTTGATCTTGCCTCGCTTTGTCACTTAGTATCCTTACAAGTTAACTAAGATCTTAAGTTTTTAGTTTATTTCTGAAATACATTCTAAGAAACTAGATGGGATCAAGGTGACACATGCTCATTGCAATGAGCACTCAACAGATCCAGCAAATACAACTACAACTGCCATTTACCATTGTTTTGTATGCCTCAAGTATACACCTTGCCCTTTGATATTAGAAGACAAACTTTTTGTATTCTATTTTTTCTTAACTTTCAGTTTAAATACTTAGAAAAGAAAGGTACACAAAAGTTTGTGCATATAAACATTCTTCCTTTCAATTTGTTACCACAATGCTAAGAGTGAAGTGGAAGTGGAAGTAGGGTCATTTCTTTTTTTTTTTCAGTTAAAGACTTAGAGCCCTACAACGGGTCTCATTTCCAGGCTTCTGAGAGTGACATTTATAACATTGGGCATGTTCAACCTTATGCTTCTTCCATCACATAAAAAAAATGCATCTTATATCTATCTTTCAGTATTAC
>NC_029785.2:6458600-6458985 GCF_000816755.2 Arachis ipaensis
TCCAAAAAAAAAAAAACAATGTAATTTTAAGTTCCAGCAGCTCAATCATACATATTAATGAGACAAAAGCATCAAAACCTTCAATTCAATACTCTCTCTAATCATAATGCTTTATGCTTTCTAGTCCTATGTCTAATGACTAATGTTTTTTTCATATGAAAAGTAACGGGAAGAAATTTCCAATTTTGGGGAAAGATTCTCTCAGCTTAATTTTGCACTTATTATTCCTTCAATGGATCCAACAAGAGTAAACATTCCCACCACAAAACAAACAATGCTAAAAGTTCTAAGCAAGACCCACTTCGTTGTCCATGGTTGAATGTTGCCCTGACTCAAGTACATTTCCACTGGAAAATATATCGTTAATGGCCAAAAGATTATGCCA
>NC_029785.2:6459004-6461836 GCF_000816755.2 Arachis ipaensis
ACGGAAAAGCTGGCAGAAAAGGAAGTTTCAAGTTATATGTTTGATTCACAAAATCGCTGTCCGGGAATTTGAACCGAAGCCAATTTTCAACATTGGCGAAGAGTGGCTGGCTATACACCTGCAACAGATCAACATAAATGTTGAAGAATGTGGGATAACAGATGTATGAAATGGAAGCACCATAATAAAAACTTTGGGGGTGCTATCTTTATATGTACCTGATATGCACCAACAAGATGAACAACTATACAAGCATTGGCAAAGTCTACTAGCCAGTGAGGCCTTGCAAATTCAAACCCTGTTAAAAGGTTTCCCGGTGTGTCATTGCCGAAAGCTGCATATCCAGCACAGCCGCAACAGAGGTAGAAAAACGTCGTGATAATGACTGCTATTAGCGAGGCCCTCCTCATGGTTACGTTTTCAGGAGGAGGTGACTTCAAGGTATCCTTCAACAATTGTACGGATTCACATTAGCCTTTTATAATCATCAAGTTCTGCTAAAGGTAGCATGTTTTGTTATTGTCCTGAGACAAATGGGACTCAGATATTTGGGACAAACATGTTTGAAAAATCAATCATGCTACATGTACACAAAAAATTAGCTACCAAATTAGCCATCCATATAGAATATATGTTGGAATACAAAATACACACACACACACACACACACACACACACACACACACACAAATACATGGTAGCTGATTTTTGGTGTGTACATGGTATTTTTGTTGAACAATAAGAAAGACAAAGGGTTGTCCTTTTCTCAAAACAACTTTGAAGACAATCTCTGTACATTCAAAATAGAGGGAGATAAAAGACATGTCCTAGGGGCAATTTGAACTGAATTTATGAGCCCCAAAATAGAAGGGACATGAAGGTAACATCTCTACCATCCCACTGTCTCTGTTCTTTCTGTTCCAAACGCTACCCTAAGGATATTGTAAAGTTACATTCTGAGCATCTGATTTCATAAGGTGCGTACCTGTACTTCTATAAGAATTACTGAGAATGGATAGGAGAATGCTATGTCACCAAGAGCTTGAGCAACCAGCCACATCTTTTGAACATCAGTAGAAGTAGGAATTCCTTCAATGGTACCCTCAGCATATCCTTTTTCTGATCCCAATGTAATGGTTCAAGACAAATGTCATAAAGGGAGTCAAAGTAGAAGAAATTATTACTAAGAAAGATTGAATTCTAAATGGGCTAAACAAAAATATGATTTATGATAGGGCACTATTTGATCTATGTAGCCTACCCATTTAATGGTACAAGGCTTAATTGTTGTTGTATTGGTTCAAAACAAAATAACAAATAAATACTGATGAGCATACCTACGGTTTGCTTGATGGCGAACCCCATTCCTATGAAGGCATAAGCAAAGGACATAACCGCCGCGACAACCGAAAGCCACTGAATGTTATGGAAGTTTGGTATCTGTGAAAGAAGAATCTGGATAACTCCAAATATAAGCATGTAGTATGAATCCCCAAACTCACATGCACCATTCCCGTTCTTAATGTGACAGTTTGATTCTTGGATTGCTCTGCAGCAACAAATACAAAAAGCAGTCTAAATCAATAAAATTATTGTTTAGCATTTAGCAATATTGGTAGTCAGATTCTGTTGGAGTATAAATAACATATCATGCTTAAAATAAGTGGCACTAGCAAGGTTAACTGCATTTTATTCCCTGAACTTTACACCATGTGCACTTTAACTCCCAAATCAAAAATGTAAATTTGGGTCCCTTAACCTTTGCCAAATATGCAGATTACCCAACATAAGTGCATTATACTTCTTTTAAACTTTGAATTATGTGCAAATTGCTCCTCGGAGCTTTTCCTATATTTGCAACTTTGATACCTTAAATATGTGTTATTTTTGTTAACAATCAATAGAAAAATTACCAACATGGTTAAGTTGTACACCTTGAAATGTTTAAGGGATCACTTTATACTTTTGAAATCAAGGTTAGAATGTACTTGATGTAAATTTGAAAGAGGTAAACGCAATCAACCCGGCATTCGCATTCCTTGATTAAACGTAGGAAAAGTAAAGTAGAAGCAAGGAAATATGACAAAACAAGAGGAACCAGTATGATTAACCAAAGGACACACCTCATGCTGATAGCTGAAGTAATAATGTAGGCGATTCCAAAACCATATAAGCTCACATTCACGAAAACACCACAGAGCCTTCCAGTTCCAACTCCTGTAACCACAAAATGATCATCATTTCATGGTAATTTTGTATATACAGTTAAGAGACTCTTCTAAATGTTCTGTGACATTTTATCAAACATAATGTGTGCACTCAATAGTTCAAAAAGTTTACACTTGATACATTGAGACACAATGTTCTTGTTCTTCAGCTTATTGGTATTGATTAAAGAGGTCAAACGTAGAAGAAAACTTTGCTAATTGAATAGGAACACATAACCTACCATAGCTCCATCACTATAAATATCACCATGGTTCATCTACCATTGCTATCATCACCATTCACCAATTTCACCATGATGTCTTTCACTGCTACCTTTCCTTAATCATGTAATCTCAATGTTAAACTATATTAATAGAGCAATGATATTTATCATTATTAGATTAGCAGAGATAAATTGTATATTTATCATACTACTACTTTTTCTTGGTATCAATATGTGATTATTGAGTGTTAATATTATTATTATTTTCTTCCTTTTGTAAATAAAAACACACAATTATTTATATTACACCTTACAACATTATTCCTACTGTATAATTGCATCATTGAGGAATTATTGAATCTAATTCTAATAGTTCATGAATATATTTTATCTATAACATG
>NC_029785.2:6461914-6462633 GCF_000816755.2 Arachis ipaensis
TATTCTAATATTCTATCATAAAAGGACTAACACTTGATAGTTTAGAGTTGAATTTTTTTTCTTAAAAAAAATAATTGTACGCAGACAGATCGGAAATCAGAAATATATATACACACATAAAATTTTCACGTGACATGACCATGTGCATAGATTTGTGTTGATTATATTAGATTAGTCATATTAACGGCATAAAGGTTCTATCTTATAAATCAATTATAAAAAATGTACACATAATATAACTTAAGCCATACGAACAATTAATCTGAATCATAACAATCATTCATTTGGGTTTTCTTTTTTTATATATAAAGTGCTGTAACTTTCCAATATACTTTCGTAAGGAGGAGGAGAACTGTGAAGGCAGGGTCATGATCCATGTGGCAGTATTTAATATTATTAAAATTAAATAAAAATAAAAATAAAAATGAGAAAGAGACCGATGAAAAAAGTAAAACAACAGAAGCTGAAGAAATGGTTGCCGTGACATTAACGCATTAGGCGGAAAAAAGAAAAGAAAAAAAAAAGAGATAATTATTTTATATTCTTGCTGGAAAACTTGTTCTTCCTCCCGCTTATTTATAGCCATCCGATACGGCGATACCAAAATTAAAATGCCAAGTCAAAGGGCAGATTCGTAGATAACTATAATTTAGGCATTTAGCTTCGTGTTATATATTCTTTTAAAATAAAACTAACTAAAAATAGGTAACGGAGATTCA
>NC_029785.2:6462923-6464642 GCF_000816755.2 Arachis ipaensis
TTTTAATCAAAAGTTAAATGAAAGTAAAATTAAAATTTTAATGATCTAATACATATAAAAACCAACCATAAATTAAAGTCCGTAACACTTGATAAAATTTATTTAGATGATACGAAAAAGCGAAGGTTCACGGGTCTTGATTAAGAAGGGAATAAGCTTAGGTATGAAGATGAAATGGTAAAAGTAACAGCATGGAAGTGAAAGCATACCCTGATGAATATTAACGGCGTCAAGATAAGAAGAACTCCGTTTGGGTCCATATTCAGGGTCAGGGGAGCGATAAGTGTTGCTGAGAAGAAAAGAGGAAAGAAGAGTGATGGAAGCGAAGAGAAGCATTGCGAGAGGGCCTCCGATCCATCCAAGCTGGGCTATGCTCCATGCGAGTGAGAGGACTCCTGAGCCTATGACACCTGTCACTATGTGCGCCACTGCTGTCCACACTGTGCCTGTTCTTTTCGGCTCCGATTCCGCATACTGGGTTTGCAGCAGTGGTGTGCTGTCGTTTGATGCACAGTCATCTGCCATGGCGTTTGATGTTGTTAGTTACAACTGATTCATTCAGAATCGCTGGTTCGTGGAATTTGGGGATTGGAAGCACAGACTCCAATGGGTTACAGAAACGTGCAATAGCCCAACTCCAAAACTTATATATTATACTAACATCTCTTCTCTTATCATTCCTTATGGTTGCGTTGCGCTTGCTTTATTATTATTATTATTAGAGTAAAGTAATATTTCGGTATCAAAATTTTGGTTAAATTTTAATTTAATTTTTAATGTTATTTCATTTTAAGTTATAATTTATTGATATAAAATTATAGATTATGTATCTATGTTTCTCTTATTTGAGCTAGCTCGTGAGCTCGAGCCAGCTCGTGAGCTTTTGGTGAGCCGAGCTTGAGCTTAAGAAATAAGCTCGATTGTTAATGAGTCGAGCCGTGAGCCAAGCTCAATTTTTGTGAGCCGAGCTTGAGCTTGGTTTAGCTCGGCTCACTTCCAGCCCTACATGTAAATTATATGTAAATTTCAGTTCAGCCCTCTTTAAAATTTTATTTTAGTCTTATTTTATTGTATAAATATTTTTGGCCCCCTCTAATATTTTATCTAGCTCTGTCTCTATGAATTATCGTATCTGCATGTTGGACACATTTCAGACATAATACTCGTCGATATTCGTTCGATACGCATATTTGTCATATTTAGCCGTATGTTAATAAAAAATAAATGAATTTTTTCGGACTTTTTTGGACACATCTAAATACTATTACGTATCGACGTATCTAACCTTATTCTTAACATATACTTTTGAAATAAATTTAAAAATAATATATTATTATTTATTAAAAAATATTTTAAATGTTTTATATAATTAAAAATATTAAAAATAGTTAAAAAATTATTTTATGTAATATTAACTTAATTCGATTTACTTCTTTTTTTTTTTTTTGGTGACTTATTCGATTTACTTCTAATATAACATATAAATGCAAATCGAATTTATTTGATTCGATTTACATTGAAAAAGTGTAAATTAAATTTACATAAAAAAATCAAATAAAACATACATATAACGAAAATTAATTTAAAATATTTGTGTAATTTTTTTCTCATGCAATTTATCTAAATAAATTACCCTTATTTAATGGGTGGAGTATTTTTGTTGTGCATGTGGTGTTATTATATCAATTATGTTCAATTATATTATATAGATCCTAAAAA
>NC_029785.2:6464901-6490622 GCF_000816755.2 Arachis ipaensis
TATGAATATTCAAAAATATAAAAGAACTCTTTTTTTGTATTCGTGAAGGATTTTAATTATGTTTATGATATTTAAACCAATACGTGAATTTGAATCCATTTGTAATTTTACAATAAATCAAAATTAAATTTTAAAATTAACTTCGATTGTTAATGAATTAAGTGATCATCCAATATATATCCAGCTTGGCCATCACACTAGACTCAATTTTCATTCTTATCCATAGTATCATCATGTTCATGTCAGCATTTAGCAAAATAAACTAACAATAAAAATTAAAATCAAAACTTTGAAATATGTTTAGGATTTAGTAGGAACTAAAATAAAAATTTAACTCATTTTATGATGATTATAAATTTATTTAAGCCTAAATGGAATTAGTATCAAACATTAAACATTAGTATAAATGTTCAAACCCAAGCTCCTATATATATATATATTATTATTATTAGAAACATTTGGGAATTCCATGAAGATCAAACATATATAAACAGAAAATGAAGCCGTTAATAATAACCGAAATAGGGGTGCACATGGGTCGGTCAAACCGGATTTGATGTGACTTATATTCGATCCGAAATATACACTGGGTCTATTTATTAGACCCGAACCCGATCATAGACCCGATGAAACCAACACACTTTCGGGCCATAATTATACCGAGTGAAAATCGGGCCGTTAACGTTACATTACGTTGATACCTTCTTGTAAGTTAGGGTGTAAAAATATCCAAATTTTCAAGACTCAACCATTATTTGACATGGTAAAATTCACTTAGAAAAATATAACAAGAACCAACATTTCTTCAAAATTAAACCATAACCACAATCAATATTAAAGCATAACCACAATCAATACTAATATTGTCTAATAACACCAAATATTTACATCAATACAAATAACACAATATTATGCATTAGTCTAAAGTCTTATGCATTCTAAACATAAAATATTAACTTATAGTTTTATAATGACTAATAATACAAAATATTAAAGTTTACAATACTTAAATTCCACATAAGAATAGTCATGATCCATCACTAATAACACAAAATATTAATTGTGTAAGATGACCGGGCCACCGGACCAAATTCGAGTGACCCGAACTATGGCACGGATCCGACCCGAAATAATGATTGGGTCTATTTTTGAGACCCTTATCTGATTCTAAACCCAATAAAATCACACTAAATTAACTTCTAAAGTGTTCATAACCGAACCGAATCTTTAAATCGGGCTGACTATGTACACCCCTAAACCGAAATATGATGAATTGCAAAATTTAGAATTAATGTTTCACTTCTCTTCTTCATGATTGTGGAACATTGCAGAAGCATCTATCCTTTATAAATGCCATTCAAACATGTTAAAACCTGGAACATACTCATTGGTTGATGTTCCTTATCAATTTGTTTTGTCTGCTCTACGATGTGGCATTATTTGCCTCGTCACCATATTCTCTTTGTCAATCAACAATCATAATTAATAATAATTATACAATTGGTGGCTATAGTGTTACTTAATTCAATGAACCTCAAGGCTCTTCACATACTTTCTGATCACACTCATCAGATCCCATGTTTTGAATCTCGATAATAGATTCTTTCAAAATTTTATACTTTAGTTTAATCATCTATTTTCGTACGTTAGGATCTAGGAGTTTAATTTTAATATAAAGATTGATAAAATTGAATAGATCTAACCTAAAAAATAATATTAGGGATCTAGTTCAAATTTAGTATAATGATTAATATAATTTAACCTGAAAAAATTGTTTATAAATAATGTTTACCATTTCATGTTTCATATTTTTATTTTTTTTATTTTATGTAAAATTTTAGTTTTAAGTTTTAACCACTTTATTCCTCATATGTATACAGAAACGGACAAAACAATGGGAAGATAGTAAATAGTTTGGCTTTTGCTTCAGATAGGTGCATGATTGGAGTTGCTTTTTTTTTAATTTTCTTCAATTTATTTGGAGGATCAAAGTTTTGAATTTGGCTTCTAAATAGAGGGTTTCAGTTTCTGATAAGGATCTCTAACTCCAACGTGTTATTTTAGGTCACAAATTATGTAATATTAATGGGACCCTTTCAGTGATAAGTTCTTCAAAGTTACCAACAAAGCAAAACAAAACAAATCTCAAACAGTAGTATAATTTGTAATTATTAATTAATTATTATTAATATTTTTAATAGTATAAAATTATATCTTATATCTAAAAATTATATATTTTTTATAATTAAATGTTAGTTACATTTTAATAAAAGTACTGATCTAAAAAATTGTGCAAGTATTATTGATTAGTCGAGTTCTTTTCAGTTATATAGACTATTTGGCGATAGAATGATGTCATATTTCAAAACAAGATAATAGGGGGTAAATAATTCATACTATTGATGGCTATGTTGGAGATGACACAAGAATTCGTTTGTTTTTTATAGTTCTTGTCTGTCTTTTTTTGCTTTACTTTAGTGTTTTGATCTTTTTTTCAAAAAAATAAAAAAAAATAAAAGTACTGACCTAAAACTTTCAAAAATTATTTTTAACGTGGGAGTGGAGATAATGTTTTAGTTAAATATTGATATTTAAAATATTACCGTATTATAAAAATATTTATCACGTCTTATATATTTACTAGGATATTGCTACGTATTCAACACGTCCTCACTTATTAATTATTACAACACATCCTTCACATATTAACTTCTCCTTTACAAAATTCATCCACATATAATTACGTCAAATAATTCTATTTCTAACAAAAAATACTAATATTTTTTTCATATAAAAAAAATAGTGTAAAACTTTTCCAATCTCAAATTAATGAAATTATGTTTCACTGCGATACGCAATTGTAGTTTTCAATTGCCATGTCAGGGTGTTCATCGTTGTTTAGTTTCGTTTTTCACGAATTCTGTGAAAGTGGAAAAAGAAAATTAAAATATTTTTAATTATTCTACCCTATTTGGGTTAAGCATAATTAATTAGTTCATGAAACAGTAATTCTTTCTTAATTACGAAAATAGGATGAGCGTGTTTTGTTAATTTTTAATTATAATGCATGTTATGGTGTTTATATTATAGTGGTTATAGTATTTAAATATTGTTAAAATTAAAATTATTTTATTTTATTATTATTTTAAAAAAAATATGATTTTAATTTTAATAAAATTTGTATAGTCACTGTAATTATTATTATTATTATTTATGAATTACAATTTTTTTAATTCGATAGGTTAAAGATTAAGTCGTCGTAAATCTAAATTTTATTTAAAAAATTTTTGTTTGTTAATAAATTATAAGATATAAAGTGAAATTCAAAATTCTAACATTTATTTAAACGAAAGAATAAATTAATCATTGGACTAATTAGATGAGCTTGTATAAACTTAGCTTTTCTTTTTGTGGTATTGGGACAGAATTGGAGTCCAGAACTATAGAATTACAGTTTTACAAGATAAAAGTTTCATTTGGTTAAATATGACTGACTTGTTATTATTGTCCATTAAGATAGTGTTAGATTTATCAATAAGTTAAGACATAAACACAGAAATATAGATATTAAAAATATAGATGCAAATTATCAGTGTATATGTATTGTGTTTGATAAAAATTGAACAAGACACAATAAAAATTGTAAAAAATCTATATTAATCCCATAATAAATTTTTTTAGAAAAAAACCATTCACCATCGCTGTCAGTAATCACTCTCTCTATCACCATGAATTCATCATTAGACACATTACCAAAAATCAATTAGCGGAAAATAACTAAAAAATTTCACAACAATCAGTATTTGAGAGTAAAGAGAAAGACAAGAATCTCATTTTTTTTAATAAACAGAACGAAAAACAAAAGGGGACAAATCAATAGTGAGGTAAAAATTAAGATAGATTGCATAATACAGAGTGACAAAAAAGAAAAAAAGACAACGCGAGAAGAATGTATAGTGGCGCATTATAATAAACAAAAAAGATGAATCCAGTAGTACTCATAATTATGTTATCGAACAAGCAACAATAATAGCACGTTGTGATCGACAACAAACAAGATAAACCTAAATTTGATAATAAGTAGAAGCGAAAAAGAGAGATATAAGGAATGATGGTTTGAAAAAGAAAAGAGAAGAAAGAAGAAAACAATACAAAGAAATAAAAAAAAAAAAAGAGAAAGGAAAAGAATATATCATGCAAGAAAAAAGAGAATTAAAATGAAAAAGAAGAGAAAAGGGTCTGAATCTCCGAATAACAAAGAATAAGAATAAAATTAATTTGTCTCATATATTGTGTTTTTGTGTTTTACATTTAATCTACTACACAAAATTTGTGTATTTATATATACTCGTATTTATTTCTGTCGTAAAATATTTTATGTCTTAACTAACAAAATAATATTCATGTACTACCGTCTATAAACACTAATCAAACGTGGCCTAAAGCCCTTTATTCTTCTTGTTGTCCGTTGGTTTTTTGGACACGTTTTAGTTGTCCATTAAAAGCCCAATAAAAATCACTAAATATGACTGAACCTTTTGTTGATCAAAACAATAAGACTTTGATTGGATATTGCAAAAAATAAAAAAAATAAAAAAAATAAAAAAATAAAAAAAAAGTTGAATTATTTATATGTTATTTGAATGAATAGAAAATAGATAGAAAAAAAATAAAGAATTTTTTTTTTTGTTTAGATGAAAAGAAAAATAAGAAAAAAGAAAATCATAATAATATAAAATTATATTAATATCTTAAGAAAAAAAATTATAATAGTCTAAAATTACATTAATACCCTTATAATAAAATAAAAAATATTTTTATTTATTCATATTTTATTATATTTTATAAATATTATAAAATATTATAATTTTATATATTTAATTTAAATTATTTATCTAATACATATAATGTTTAAATATAAATTTTTATTATAATAATATATTAAAACTAAATTTATATTAATATTTGTCAATAATAATATAACTAAGGATAGTATTGAAAATACAAAATTATAGCATTTTTTTTTTGTTTTCTTGCTTGTGATAGAAAAAAAAAATCTTTTTAATGAGACCCACACAAAAATTTTCTTTCCTTTCTATTTTCTTTGATAACTAAACAAAAAAAAAATATCATTTTTCATCTATTTTTTTTCTATTCATTTTCCATTAAATCAAACATAGTGCAAAAAAAAAAGTCGATGTCCAGCTACATGGTGAAAGGTACTTCCTTCGATTTTGTTCGGTAGGTCGGTTACCGGACGGTTCGGGTCAGGACCTGGGATGAAGGAAAGGGCTCGTCTGGTCACGGTCTTCCAGTCCGGGCTGGGGAGGTCCCGAGCACGTCGTGTGAGAGAAGAGGGGGGGGGGCACGGGGGTGCCACCTGCAAAGACACTCCGACGCTTTTGTCAGAATATGTGCAGGCGAAATGAGGGTGGTGTAGGGATGTGACGTACCTCGGGGGAAGAGCCATTCTTCCCCTTATATACATGTCAGTCCTGGGCCCCTCTGGAAGTCAGGCCCATATTTTCAGGGACGCTGTCCCATAGCTGTGTGTGAGCTGTATGGGACGCGTGTCAGGGTCGGTTGAAGGGCGCGTAGCCGGGCCGGGTGGAGCTCGGGTCGGGTTGACCCACAGGAGTCCTGGGCTGGACCGTAACAGTGCCCCCGACGCGCCAGTGATGGTCGCGAGGACGATCGGTGGCGCGTGATTTCCTTACTCGTGCGTTGTCGTCGAGTCGGCTGACTGTGGGAGAGACGCGTCTCTGGTGCGCGTGTCTCTTGGTCTGCTGAGGCGTTCGTTCGTCGCTTCGTTCTTCGCGTTGAGCATTAAATGCTCGTAATGATTTGAAAAAACCCCGTGCGCAAAGACCATTTTGCCCTTGCCTTCTTTCGCGCTTATCATGGTGGTTTTTAAACAGTTTTCTTTCCTCTTCCTCCCACTTTGCTATTTTCATCTTCTTTTCTCCCTGACATCCAAAGATTCTCTATTCGGGCTAACTTGTGCCTCTCTTTTACACTCCAGTTTCGTACTCCATTTTAGGTAATTTCTTGATCCTTCTCCCCCCATGTTTATATTATGCCTCGCTGTTGCGGTAGTTACTGTTTGTATGTTTTGGTTTACTTTTGCTGAATGGCCTTCCATTGGTGGGGTAGACGAACTAGGGGAGGGGTACCATTCCTGGGTAGGTTTTAGGTGATTTGCGTGATAGGTGTAGTTTTTAACTGTTCTTGGCCATGATCTAAGTTTGAAAAGGTGTAGTTTCTGGGTTTCTGTGGACTCCCGACCTCATAGTCTAACGGAGTGGTACCCCGATGTAGGTATGCCTCGCATCGTTTCCCGGTCTTCAGGAACTGGCGCGGCCTACGACCCGTACGCCTGGGTGACCGACGATATAAGGAGCTCACCCAACCAGATGGACTTGGAGGAGTTGACCGAGTTCCGGCAAGCCGGCTACTTGTGTGGGGGGAGTGACGAAGAGGCCAACTACGAGGCCATTGTCCCTGCCCCCATGAGCGTATTTATGAGCTCAACTTTCACTCCCCTCGTGTCCCCGATTGGATCTGGTTTTACAAGTCCATGTTCACACAAGTTGGCGTTCAGATACCGTTCTCCGAGTTTCAAATGGCGCTGTTGAACCGGATATCCGTCCCCCCTTCTCAGCTTCATCCGAACAGAGGTCGTCACCCCTTTTGGTTGTCGTTGGAGGGGGAGTGCCTTATCCAGACTTATTGGAGTTTTGGTGCGGGATCGAATCCTTTCATCAAGGTGACGTACAAGAGGTTGTCGGCTGTAGATAAGCAAATAGCTGACGTACTTTTTGCCATTTTTGAAAAGAACCCCGTGAACCCACATCTTCTTATGGGTGAACGGGAGGCCGCCAGGAGCTATATTCGTGAGTTGTCTTCTTTGTTTGCCTATGTTTCTTTATCATTGTTTTTTCTTTTTCTGATTTTCTTTTTCTGATCTAACGACTAACGTGCCTGTTGTTCGTTGCAGTGGAAATGTCTGCCACCGTGACCGGTCTTGAGAATCTGATGAAGACCTTTTTTGAGGCAAGTGACGACGAGAATGCCGAAGAGAAGGATGTCGGTAAGTCGGGGGGTCCTTCAGGGGAGAAGGAGAATCAGGTTGTGCCTTCTCCCCAGGATACCGACGTGTCGGGGAAACAGGCTGCAGGGGGCCAGGCTTCCCCTACCCGTGAGGAAGGGTCCGCTGAAGGGCACGCGACTCTCACCCCCCAGCCGGATAGTGATATGGAGCTTATCCATACTCCCAAGAAGCGAAAGATGTCTTCCAGCCCGGAAGGGGCCCTTACCATAATGGAAAGGAACTTTGATGCTACCAAATTTATTGACTCCTAACTGATACCCGGGACAGAGGAGCATTTTCACGAGACCGAACTGTCCGGGCAGGCGAGGTGGATGTATCGCACCTTGCTTCGTGGGGCCGTGATAGCTCGGAAGGCTGAATTCGAGTTATCGGGAATGGAGGCGCTCCGGAGGAAGCTTGAGTCCTCTGTTAAGGCGAACAATGACTTCAAGGCTCAAGTTGAACTCCTCCAGGGTCAGCTGTCCGAGATGGGGGGAAAGCTTAGCGCTGCTGAGGAGAAGTCGTCGTTTGTTGCGGAGAGGTTGAAGGCGTCCGATGAGACCGTGGCCCGACTTCTTGAGCGTGAGATGACATTGGAGGGTCAACTTAACGCCGCTCAGGGTCGGGTTGTCGCCTTGGAAAAAGAGCGGGAGCAGGCCGTCTCGGAGGCAAAAACCGCTAAAGCTGAAGCCGCTGAGCTTAAGAAGAAGCTTAAGGTGACCAAGGAGCAAGGGAAGAATGCCATCTCGATGACCGAAGATGCCCTGAAGGCTCAGCTGAGGATCGCAGCTCCTGATTTCGACACGTCGTCAATTGGCGTTTTCAAGACTATCCAGGACGGAAAGATTGTTGACATGCCGAGGAAGTGAGGTCTTGTAACTTAGAATATTTTGTAACGTGTTTGTTGAACAACTTATTGCTCGTTTTTTGTTTTGACTCTTTATAGGTTATACTTATTTGGTCATTTGGCCGGGTTGCCGTTTATTGTATTTGTTGTCGTTATTTCTCTTGGGGGGCTTGCGCCCGTTTTCCCGTTTTATGATTGTTATGGCTTGGATTGCCGTGGTCGTGTTGTCGTCGCAGTTGGCTTTGGCCGTAACGAAGATGGCCCACGGGGTGATCAGTCCCGATCTGCCGTTTTAAGGCGCGCTCGTGTGTGGCGCACGTAGAAAAGAGGTAGACAAGTACGAAAATTTTTTTGACAAGTATGAGTTAATCGTTAGCTAAGCAAATTAATCAATATGGCGAATATTTGACAAGATAAAAAGGTAGATTGTCATGCAAACAAAGCAGGTATTTACTATTTCTTTAGGTTCTCAGGACGGCGAATCGTCTGGTCATGGGTAGAACCTTCTTAGGCTACCCGCATTCCATGTTCTGGGCACTTCCTTGCCGTCGAGTCTTTCGAGCTTGTAAGCACCTTTGCCGAGTACCTCCCTTACCCTGTAGGGACCTTCCCAATTTACCGCCAGCTTGCCTTCCCCTGGGGTCGGGACGCCGATGTCGTTGCGTCGCTGGACGAGGTCCCTTTCCTCGAAATCTCGTTTGAGGACTTTTGCGTTGTAACACAGAGCTATTCTTTGTTTCAGCGCCATTTCTGTTAGGTGCGCCATCTCCCTTGTTTCCTCAATCAGGTCCTTTTCGACCGCTTCGCTCATGCCCGCGAGTAGTAGTCGGGGGCTCGGTTCGCCGATTTCGACTGGTATCACCGCATCGACCCCGTATGTTAGGCGAAAGGGAGTTTCCCCGTGGCGCTTTGCTCGGTTGTCCGGTAAGACCATAGGACGGAAGAGAGTTCGTCGGCCCAGCTTCCTTTCTTGTTGTCTAGGCGCTTCTTTAGACCAAGAAGGACGACTTTGTTTGCGGCCTCTACCTGCCCGTTTGTTTGGGGATGTTCTACCGAGGAGAACTTTTGCTTTATCCCTAGGCCAGAGAGGAACTCCATGAACTTCTTGTCTGTGAACTGGGTCCCGTTGTCTGAGATAACGACTTCCGGGATACCGAAACGGGTTATCACCTGCTTCCACATGAACTTCCGACAGTTGGAGGACGATATCGTAGCCAGCGGTTCAGCCTCCACCCATTTAGTGTAGTAGTCGATGGCGACAATGAGGTATTTGACTTGTCCTGGGCCGACCGGGAAAGGCCCCAGGAGGTCGACTCCCCATTGTGCGAAAGGTCGAGTAGTCGTCAGAGAATTTAGCTCGGAGGCCGGTGCCTTGTGGAAGTTGGCGTTTTGTTGACACTTTGTGCATCTTTTGACAAATTCCTTTGAGTCTTTCATCATTGTTGGCCAATAGTATCCTACTCGGATGAGCTACCTTGCTAGGGCTTTGCCCCCGATGTGGTGTCCACAACACCCCTCATGGACTTCTCTAAGCACGTAGTCCATCTGGTCGGGGTGCAAACACTTCAACAGGGGCTGGCTGAGTACCTTTTTGAATAGTTGTCCCTGTATAATTGCGTATCTGGCCGCCTCCCTTCTTAAGGCTTTGGCTGCCTTCTCATCTTCGGGCAACTTGCCGAGTTCCAGGAAGTTGGTGATGGGGTCTAGCCATGAGGGGCTTGACTTCGTCAAATGGAGGGCGACCGTTGGTTCCTTCACCATGCCTTGGATGAGGGACCGGTTACCCGATCCTGGCTTTGTGCTCGCTAGCTTAGACAAGAGGTCCGCCCGTGTGTTCCTTTCTCTTGGGACGTGTTGGACGATGACCTCCTGGAATTGACTCATTATTTCTCTAACCTTTTCCAAGTATTTTTGCAGGAGGGGGTCCCGGGCTTGGTAGCTTCCGTTTACCTGCGAGGTGACAACTTGTGAGTCGCTGCATACTTCGACCTTTGTCGCTCCGACTTCCCGAGCTAACGTTAGTCCGCCCAAGAGAGCTTCATATTCTGCTTGGTTGTTCGACACTGGAAACTCGAACTTAGTCGATTGTTCATAGATGACCCCTGCTGGGCTTTCTAGGATGACCCCTGCTACCCCGGACGTTTGGTTGGAGGCCCCGTCAACGTGGAGCCTCCACCGTGTGCCCGTTTCCTCGGGAGGGTCCCCCGTCACTTCAACCAGAAAGTCTGCCATTGCCTGAGCTTTGATCGCGTGTCGGGGTTCATATTGTAGGTCGCATTGGGAGAGCTCGATGGCCCAGGTCATCATCCTACCGGCCAAGTCAGGCTTTTGCAATACTTAGCGAATCGCCTGGTCCGTCCTTACGACTATACGATGGCTTTGGAAGTATTGTCTTAACCTTCGGGAGGAGACTAGGAGCGCCAGCGCCAGTTTTTCCAGCTTGCTGTATTTCAGTTCTGGTCCTTGGAGGACCCTGCTAACGAAATAAACGGGTTGTTGGGTCTTTTCCTCTTCTCTGACGAGCACCGTGGCCATTGCTTCCTCGGTTACCGATAGGTAGAGATAAAGTGGTTCTCCGGCCCTGGGTTTTCCGAGAACTGGTGGTGCCGCTAAAATCTGCTTGAAGTGGTTGAATGCCTCATCGCATGCTGGGGTCCATTCGAACGTCATTCCTTTTTTCATTAGATTGAAGAAAGGTAGGGCTCTTGCTGCTGACGCGCCGAGGAATCGGGACAAAGCCGTTAACCTCCCGGCAAGTCATTGGACGTCTTTGATACAGCCCGGACTCTTCATCTGGAGAACTGCCTGACACTTCTCGGGGTTGGCTTCCACCCCTCTTTGAGTAATCATGAATCCCAAGAACTTACCGGCCTCCATGGCAAACGCACACTTGAGCGGATTAAGCCTCATGCCGTGTTGCCGGAGGGACGAAAAAACACCATCAAGGTCACTAAGGAGGTCGTTGGGTCGTGTAGTCTTCGCGAGTATGTCATCCACGTAGACTTCTACTGTTTTGCCTATGAGTTCACTGAATATCTTATTCATCAGCCTTTGGTACGTGGCCCCAGCGTTTTTCAAACCGAAAGGCATCACCCTGTAACAATAGATTCCTCCTGGTGTTATGAACGCCGTTTTTTCTTCGTCAGGTCGGTGCATCGGTATCTGATTGTATCCTGAGTAGGCATCCATGAAGCTCAGGTACCGGTACCCCGCCGCTGCGTCAACGAGTGCGTCAATGTTAGGTAGAGGGTATCAATCCTTGGGACACGCCTTGTTGAGGTCAGAGTAGTCTACGCACATTCTCCACCTCCCATTGTGCTTTTTGACCAGGACCACGTTTGACAGCCAAGTTGAGTAGTCCAGTTCTCGGATGAATCCTGCTTCTAGAAGGCTGGCCGTTTGCCTGGCTACTTCTTCTGCTCTTTCTTGCGACATTTTTCTCCTCCTCTGGGCCACTGGCTTGGTTCCCGCCTTGACGGCCAGATGATGCGATATGAGCTGAGGATCTATCCCGGGCATATCGGCAGGCGTCCAGGCAAAGAGGTCGGCATTAGCCCTGATCATTTCCATCAATGGCTCCTTCATTTCGTGGGGGAGGTTCCTGTTTATGAATGTGAATTTATCGTCCTCCTCGCCGACCCTGAACTTTTCCAAGTCCCCTTCTGGCTCTGGTCTAGGTTTGTCGTCTATTCTGGCGTCTAGGTCAGCCAGGAAGACCCCAGACGCTTCTTTGGATTTTTTCCTGAGAGAGAGGCTGGCGTGGTTGCAAGCGACTGCCGTTTCCAAGTCGCCTTTGATGGATCTTACGGATCCGTCATCAGTGACAAACTTCATCACCAGCAGCTTTGTGCTAATGGCGGCCCCAGGTCGTTAATGGTTTTTCTCCCCAGGATGATGTTATAAGCCGTGGAGTCTCGTAATATTACGAAGTCCGCCATGACTGTTCGTCGCTTTTGCCCCTGTCCCACAGAGGTCGGGAGTGAGATGATTCCGTCCGGCTTGATGAAGTGGTCCCCCAACCCTACCACACCGTGCTGGTGGGTCGTCAGGTCGGCGTCCCTTAGTCCCAGGGCATCGAAAACGTTTCAAAACATGATGTTTGAGTCTGCCCCCGTATCTACCAGGATTCGTTTGACGAGGCCCGTTCCGACCCTGGCCGTGATGACCATGGGCGGACTCTCCGGTGCCTCGTCAAACCATTGGTCCTCTGGGCCGAAGGAGATGGGTGGGATACCTCGGAAACTTCTACCTGTCGAGGTGGAGACCGCTAGGACCTTGGCGTCTTTTTTCTGTGCTGACTTTGACCTTGGGGCAGTATTCCTGGCCGTTACCACAACACAAAATGACTAACTTATTATTATCTCTTACTTTATCATCAACAATCAAATAGATCAGGGCAAAATTATTCTTTATAGTTCAACAACGACTTCATTTTAAAATCTTCAATGCTATCTTTTTTATTCTGAAAAATTCTCACATTTTGTTCCAACCATATATTTTAAATTACTGCAAATAATTCAATCAGTCACTTTTTTTTTTGCTCATCTTTTCTGCTATGCAATCCTATCTAACTCTCAAATAGTTCTTTGATCTTATCCAGTATAATCCAAGTTCTATCAAAATATGTCAACTATGTGCACCACATCTACCAAGTAAATTCACAACAAAAAACAAATAATGAACAAATTTTACATCCTTTTTACACAAAACACAGATATTATCACTTTGATGAATGGCTTCTAATCTATTCAGTCTCTCTTTGATATTCACCCTTCCCACTAAAATAAACCATGCAAAAAATTCAATTCTTGGCGAGACCAAACCTCTCCAAATTAAACTAATGAAACTATAACTTGACAACTTGTGACCTTTTTCAAAATAGTCTCTGTCTGCAACACCTGCACAAAGGAGTTAGTAGAAAAAATATATTTTTTATCAAATTTTCACACCATTCTATCCTCTCTACTAGTTGATAATTTAATTGGCCTTAACCTTTTAGGAAGTTGGTTAACAAGTACCAACTCTCATTGGAACAACTCTCTCCTCCAATGGAAATTCTATATCCACTCTGACCTATCCTAAAATCCACAATTCTTATAACATATCCTTACTGGTTTGAAACAGAGAAAAGTATCGAAAAAATCCCTTTAAAAGACCCACCTTGTAATCAATTATCTTCCCAAAATCGAGTTCTTCTCCCATTCTCAATTTTCATAAACAGCCGACTAATCATCTTGTCTTTTACCTGTTGCTCCTTGAAATTCAATGACAGATATTTTTTCATGGACCACTTTTTGAAGGTAGTAACTGATTTGATAATATTATATTGGGATTTAAATCATTACAAGAACATATAATCTTCTTCCATAAAGGACAATCTTCCTTTGAAAAACACCACCACCACTTAAACAAAAACGATGTTTTCCTAATCATCGCATCCTCCACCTCCAATCCACCTAACTTTTTCGTCGTCTGCACTATTTTTCATTTTACAAGAGGCATACCATTGTTACTATCCTCTTTATCCCATAAAAATCTTTTTTGCAATGCAATAAGCTTCTCTACAACTCCCTTTGACATTTTATATAAACTAAGATAGTAGACTAACAAACTATTAAACACAGACTTGATAAAAACTAACTTTTTAACTTTGTTAAATACCTTCGCTTTCTAAAGACTAAGGTTTTGTTTCATCTTATCTATAATCGATTTTTAGATCTTCACCAATCTAAGATCTCCTAAGGAGATTTCTAGGTATCTCACAGGTAGAACAACTTCTGTACATTCTAGTAACCTACACATATTTGTCACCCACTTTGACTCACAATTTTACCGGGATCAAATTTGACTTGTCAAAGTTAATACTCTGCCTCGACATGAGTTCAAAATACTGCAAGAGCTTCTTATAATTTAAAATTGTCTATGTCTTTGGTGGGCAAAATAAAAGAGTATCATCCACAAATCGAAGATGCAACAGTTTAATATTATCTCTCTCAACCAACAACAAAGATATACGCTCATTTTTTACTGTCTCTCCCACTATCTTGTGCAATATATCAATAACAAAAATAAACAAAAATAAAAATAAAAAATATTTTTTTCTTAATCTTCTTTCCATCTTAAACGGTTTAGATGATTTAATTTTATTATTATATTAAATAATAATCAAATTAAGTAAATTAAGTAAATNNNNAAATAATTTTGATTCAACTTTAGAAAAAAAAAAGTATAGGGAGCAATTATAGTATAAGCTAACTCAATTAACTCCCTTTTCTAGTTATAATTTTAAAATTTGAAAAATTTAGTTTAAGTCATTTCCATATCAATCCTAAACCACAAATCACTCAATGTAGGTGTCTTTCGTCTTCTCTCTTCCGCCCCTCCTCCCGTACATCACACCTTGGCGTCTGCCTCCTCTTGCCCATCACGCCATCGTTGTGTCTCCGATGCACCACCTTTGTTCCCCCTCCCTCGCATGCAGCCGCCTCTCCCCGCACGTCCTCCATCGTAGTTGCTCCACCTAGTCCGCCGTTCACGCAAGGGAGCTCGCGAAGGAAGAAAGACGCCACCACGCCACCGTTGCACCATTCAAAGTCCGCTCGCCCCTCGTCCATGAAGGTCTCAGCCACAACCACTACTTCCACCGCCATTCACGCAGGGGGACTCGCAAAAGAAGAAATAGCGAGGAGATACTTGCACCGTCCACGCAGTGCCATCGACCACCTCGTCGTTGGCCACCTTGCATTTAGTTGTCGCCCTCCTCTCTGGATTACACCCACTAAAATGGTAACCACGTCCATGTAATGTCGTTTATAGGTTTTCTCTTTTCTTTTCTTTTTTTCTATCTCCCCTTCACGATTTATGTAAATCCCATAAAATTAACGAATAATTAGTCAATAAATTAATTATTTTAAAAAAATTAGAAAATTAAATTTTATAGTTTAAAGATGTAGAAATAATTAAAATATATGAATTTCAACACTAATTTTAAAGATTTTGGCTCAAAGTTAGACTAACGGACTAAACTGGTTGAACCGGACCCATATTGGGCCCAAGGCCCAACCTATATCAGCTCCATTCATAAGCCTTCAGCTCATTAATCACACAAAAGGAGGGGAAGCAACGTTGGATGAGAAGAGGGGGAAAAGGGTTTGGGAAGAAAACTATTCACTTCCGTTTTCAATCGCTCGTAATTTTTGATTTGGAGTTTCGATTGACGAGCCGTTTGCGACCACACATTTGTCTTGGGCTCCTCTTTAATTCTATTTAAATTAAGTGGTAAGTTTCTCTATAATTCATGCCCAGTTTTTTGTTTCCCCCTTTTTCACGAAATTAGTTTGAGTTTTGAGTGATTTTGATGATTTTGGTGGTTTAGGTACAATCTAACATTGGATAATTGTTGAATTATACTCCAATCATCAATGGATAAAGTAAAGAAACTCTAAATCCTTTTGGTTTGTCTAATTTTGTGTACCCTAGTGCTAATTTAGTGAATTGTATAAATTAGATCGGATTTATGTTAATTTGGAGTTTTAGTTGGTGAATTGGAGCTCTTGGAACAACCATTGGTGGCTGGAATTATCGGAGTTGATTAAGAATCTTGAAGATTGAATTTTGGTGGTTTTGAGCTTAGGAGAAAAATTGACCAAGGTATGATTTTGGTTTCTCGTATTTAATATATAATGTCTTATGAAAACTTAGGTTAGATGACCATAGGATAGGTGTGGATGCATGAATGTGATTAAATGCTTAGTACCTTGCTAATAATTGTTGAAATAGGTTGAGTATTAGTGGTGATTGGTGTGGTGATGAACATGGAATGCTAAATGATGATTTGGAGATGATTGATAAGGCGATAATGATGTATATGTGCATATGATGAATAAATGATGATTTTGTTGGTATTTTAGAGGGATTTATGTATGAGATTATGTAAAATTGAGGTATGATTGATTGTGGTAGGATGTGGGAATTGTGGTGCTGTGAATGGTAAGCTGTGGTGCTGTTTATATGTATAGAATGTTGATTTGAGTTTGTTTTGGTGAAAATAGAGGTTTATGAGCTTTTGTGAAAATCTAATTTTTGGCCAAAATTTGGCTTATCATAACTTGGCTTTCAGGCTTTCAAATTGTTTCAAACTTATTTTATAGGAAAATTGGGTCCGTGAAGTTTACGCTGTTCGAAGAACGAATGAAAAATATTTTGAAACGAAAAAGTTATGTGCATCGAAAGTTTGGTATGTAAAGCTGAAATTTTGCAGACTTAACCATTTTTGACTGATCTACAATGCATGCGTACGCAAACCCCTCCATACGTGGATGGACGTTTCTGTTTGGCATGCATGCGTACGCGGATGAGGTAATGCATATGCGTGATGGGCAAATTGCACTCCCACATGTACGCATGACCTTTGTTTTCAGCAAATGGAATGTTAATGTTTTAAACATGATTTTAAACCTCTAAACTTCTAATTTCACTCTTTTAATCCTAGATCTTAGTAATAGACCTAGTAATGAGATGAAACTAAGGTAAAGGAGGTCTCTTGGGGATGAAGTAAGGTTAGAAAAATGATGAATTTGATATGAGAAGATAGGTGGCATAAATATATGTATATATATACTTCTTAAATTATAAAACTGATTAAAGAAAGGAATGAATATTTCATCTGAGCACTCTTTCTTGAAAGTGCGACCCCAGGAGATGGTGAAAGGTGAGGATCCTCTTCTTTGTTCCTCCTGGTATTGTAAAATCGTTACCAGCGAGATGGTAGGGGGTTAGGATTTCCTTCTTTGTTCTTCCTAGGCATATGAGAACGTACTTCTTGGGTAGACGCAAGAGTTGTGATTTCGCCCTACTTGTTCGAAGTTGGTTAGTATAGAGGCTCCCCGAGTAGAAGCAAGGGTGTGGTTCGTCCCACTTGCTTCGGGTTATGATAAACTATGTATAAAAGTGCAAATATATGATATATAAGTAATGTTATGGCCATAATGAAAGATTATGAATGAATATGAATGAAATGAGGCTTATGCACTTATGTTATCTGAGATACGAGTGTCCCTGGGTAAAGTACCATGACTTACCACCACGTGTTCCAGGTTAAGACTCGATACTCTGGTGAGCCTACGACGTAAAAGGTGACCGGGCACTTATAAATTTCCGAGAAGGATACCCCCATTGAGCAATTTTATATATATGAGAAAAAGCTATGCATAGACTCTTGGGGATGCACGTCGGGGGACAGTCCAGGGTTTAGCAGCCGGACTTGTCGGGTTGGTTTGATAACCGATAGATGAGACTCATTAGCCATAGGACAGGCATGCATTATATGCATATTGTTTGAATTGATTGCTTGTGTATTAATTGGAATTGTCTAAGTGATTATAATATGCTATTTGTTATATTTGCTATCTGTATTACTTGTATTCTACCTGTATTTACCATTGTCTGCTTGTTTGTCTTTGTAATTTCATGGGAGATAGAGGAACAGAAGAAAGGCGGAGAGATTTTGGGTTCTAGTTAAGTTTTAGTTAGGTTTAGGAATCCCTAGAGGACCACCCATTCATGGTTTCTGTTTTAGTTCTTTAAGCTTTATAATTTGAGTGTCGACATTCTAGGATTGCCTCTGGTTTTCCCAAGACCTTATATCTTATGTATACGACACCTTTACCATATTGAGAACCCCCTGTTCTCATTCCATACGGATATTTGTGGTTTTCAGATGCAGGTCAGGCGGCACCTCGCTGAAGCATTCTGGGAGCTTCTAAAAGCGAAGATTCTTTTGTAGTATTTAGGACTTTAGTTTGGTTATGATGTATATATATTTATACTTTTATCTCCACTACATATGTATGTTATGTTTTATCCTCTTAGATGTTGTATTTGGAGAAACAGGTTCTGTAGGCTATCTTGTGGTCCTTTGGGATTCTAATGTGTATATCTATATATATGCTCTGTCCGGTTTTAATTTTGCGAGCCGGGTCAGAAGCTTTGCTATCTGTATCTTGGAACTCTTTTGCATATATATTTTCATGCTTATTTTACTCTTATCCAGCTTCGTTACGTTTATCGCTTACATGAATGATGCGTTTTTCTATTTAATGCTTTGCTTTAAACTTTCTTTCAAAGGCTCCTAGATAAACCTTCTTTTTAACTATATTATGTATATTTATATTTTATTTTTAGAGGTTGTAGCGCCTCGTCACATCTGTTTTACATCTTAGGTGTAAAGCTCTGTGTAGTAGGGTGTTACAATTCATACCACTACTGACCACCGCAGCACCTCTTCCTTCGCGAACGCAATGTCCTTTTGCAGTGTGTTTCTGTTTTTTTATAACTATTTTTCGGACGATTCTTTCTAATTAAATGGTGTTTCTTTTACAGGGTATCGAATATTTATTTCTAAATAAATGGATGATTTTTTATGTGAGTTATTGGATGTTTGTTTCCTAGATTTTGGATTTTTTTTTTTTGCACAGAAGAGGGGGAGGACAGCGTGTTTTTTTTTTTAATTTAAAAAATTGACTCAAGTTGGCTGATACTCTAGTTGCGGTGTTAAACAACACTAACATTAACAACAATAAAATATACTTTTAGAAAAAAGTTATTTAATTGCGTAATGTTTATTTTAATTTATTCTCACACGAAAGAAATGATGTATTATTGAATAGAGTGACCTAATAAACCTTTCAATGAATTTTCTGTCTTATGATTCCTTCAAGTGAGCCCACAAACCCCATTAAGGTCACAAGAAAGCAACCAAAGCTAAATATCCTAAGAACAATCCATTTGCTACTCCATACTTCAATCTTTTTCTGAACTAAGTACATCTCCACTGGAAAAAGAATTGCCAATGGCCAAAAGTTTATGGCTCCTAAAACTCCAAGAACTTGGTTGAAGTAAGGGAAAAGAATTGCAACTCCTGTGGTTGAAATCACAAAAATTGTTCTGAAACAGAACCTGAAAAGATTGAAGTTAAAAGGGGGCAAAAGGGGTAGTTTCACTTTGTAGAAATTGTTCACAAAACCATTGTTGGGGAACTTTCTTGATCTCCATCTATCAGCTACATTATATATTGGCTGACAATAAATCTGTTAAGAAGAACAGTAATTAATTAAGTTGCATGAAGGGAAAAAAATGGTAAAGAGATAAAAATTCTTTCTAACAAATAGTTGGATATCTATTTAGAAGAATATGTCATTTTATTTTTATTATTTTTTAAAATAAATTATACATTTTTCTTTATTCTCTCTGCACAAAAACCTCATCATCATAATAAAATTGTCCATTAATTAGTATGATGTAGGTGAGCAAACAATTAAAGGGTTAAAAAAAAATAGAGATAATAAGAATCAATTTGATTTCCGAAGTTTTATAATTATGAATTTAGTTATCTATCTGGTTAACATAATATTTGAAAATCTACTATGACAATTTAAAGATTAGTTAACATTTTAAAAATGAAATTATTTAAATAAAAATATTTTTATATAAAGATGATAGTTAATACATTAACACATATTATTTAATTAAATATATCATACCATTTAATGTGATTTTAGCCATTATTATACAAGGACATATACATGTGAATACTTCTCAAATTCAATTTGACGAGAATGAAAGTTATATACACATGTAAGTTCTATTAAAAACTTTTACTAATTAAGAAATTGATGCTAAATAGTAAATAGTTTAACCAAAAGCGTTTAAGGTGTGTTTGGAATATCTTGAGAATAGAGTTCTCATAAAAAAAAATTTTAAGTTTAAAATACAATAAAAGTATAATTTTTAATTCTCAAAAGAATTTCAATTCTTACATTAATATTCAAATTAAATCATACCAAAAAAATCTGATTTGTAATTCTGTATTACTAAAGATTAAAATGTTAAAATTGTCCCTAATAAACAAATAAAAAAAAGGCAAAAATAAAAAACCCCAAAAATAAAATAGTAAAGAACACAAAATTCATTTAATTCATGTAATTAATTGTTCTAAATCATTAATTTAAATTTAAAATAGAATTAAAATTTACTTCTTAATAAAAATAAAATTCTTTTCTCATTTTAATATTCAATGCATGCGTACGCAAACCCCTCCATACGTGGATGGACGTTTCTGTTTGGCATGCATGCGTACGCGGATGAGGTAATGCATATGCGTGATGGGCAAATTGCACTCCCACATGTACGCATGACCTTTGTTTTCAGCAAATGGAATGTTAATGTTTTAAACATGATTTTAAACCTCTAAACTTCTAATTTCACTCTTTTAATCCTAGATCTTAGTAATAGACCTAGTAATGAGATGAAACTAAGGTAAAGGAGGTCTCTTGGGGATGAAGTAAGGTTAGAAAAATGATGAATTTGATATGAGAAGATAGGTGGCATAAATATATGTATATATATACTTCTTAAATTATAAAACTGATTAAAGAAAGGAATGAATATTTCATCTGAGCACTCTTTCTTGAAAGTGCGACCCCAGGAGATGGTGAAAGGTGAGGATCCTCTTCTTTGTTCCTCCTGGTATTGTAAAATCGTTACCAGCGAGATGGTAGGGGGTTAGGATTTCCTTCTTTGTTCTTCCTAGGCATATGAGAACGTACTTCTTGGGTAGACGCAAGAGTTGTGATTTCGCCCTACTTGTTCGAAGTTGGTTAGTATAGAGGCTCCCCGAGTAGAAGCAAGGGTGTGGTTCGTCCCACTTGCTTCGGGTTATGATAAACTATGTATAAAAGTGCAAATATATGATATATAAGTAATGTTATGGCCATAATGAAAGATTATGAATGAATATGAATGAAATGAGGCTTATGCACTTATGTTATCTGAGATACGAGTGTCCCTGGGTAAAGTACCATGACTTACCACCACGTGTTCCAGGTTAAGACTCGATACTCTGGTGAGCCTACGACGTAAAAGGTGACCGGGCACTTATAAATTTCCGAGAAGGATACCCCCATTGAGCAATTTTATATATATGAGAAAAAGCTATGCATAGACTCTTGGGGATGCACGTCGGGGGACAGTCCAGGGTTTAGCAGCCGGACTTGTCGGGTTGGTTTGATAACCGATAGATGAGACTCATTAGCCATAGGACAGGCATGCATTATATGCATATTGTTTGAATTGATTGCTTGTGTATTAATTGGAATTGTCTAAGTGATTATAATATGCTATTTGTTATATTTGCTATCTGTATTACTTGTATTCTACCTGTATTTACCATTGTCTGCTTGTTTGTCTTTGTAATTTCATGGGAGATAGAGGAACAGAAGAAAGGCGGAGAGATTTTGGGTTCTAGTTAAGTTTTAGTTAGGTTTAGGAATCCCTAGAGGACCACCCATTCATGGTTTCTGTTTTAGTTCTTTAAGCTTTATAATTTGAGTGTCGACATTCTAGGATTGCCTCTGGTTTTCCCAAGACCTTATATCTTATGTATACGACACCTTTACCATATTGAGAACCCCCTGTTCTCATTCCATACGGATATTTGTGGTTTTCAGATGCAGGTCAGGCGGCACCTCGCTGAAGCATTCTGGGAGCTTCTAAAAGCGAAGATTCTTTTGTAGTATTTAGGACTTTAGTTTGGTTATGATGTATATATATTTATACTTTTATCTCCACTACATATGTATGTTATGTTTTATCCTCTTAGATGTTGTATTTGGAGAAACAGGTTCTGTAGGCTATCTTGTGGTCCTTTGGGATTCTAATGTGTATATCTATATATATGCTCTGTCCGGTTTTAATTTTGCGAGCCGGGTCAGAAGCTTTGCTATCTGTATCTTGGAACTCTTTTGCATATATATTTTCATGCTTATTTTACTCTTATCCAGCTTCGTTACGTTTATCGCTTACATGAATGATGCGTTTTTCTATTTAATGCTTTGCTTTAAACTTTCTTTCAAAGGCTCCTAGATAAACCTTCTTTTTAACTATATTATGTATATTTATATTTTATTTTTAGAGGTTGTAGCGCCTCGTCACATCTGTTTTACATCTTAGGTGTAAAGCTCTGTGTAGTAGGGTGTTACAATTCATACCACTACTGACCACCGCAGCACCTCTTCCTTCGCGAACGCAATGTCCTTTTGCAGTGTGTTTCTGTTTTTTTATAACTATTTTTCGGACGATTCTTTCTAATTAAATGGTGTTTCTTTTACAGGGTATCGAATATTTATTTCTAAATAAATGGATGATTTTTTATGTGAGTTATTGGATGTTTGTTTCCTAGATTTTGGATTTTTTTTTTTTGCACAGAAGAGGGGGAGGACAGCGTGTTTTTTTTTTTAATTTAAAAAATTGACTCAAGTTGGCTGATACTCTAGTTGCGGTGTTAAACAACACTAACATTAACAACAATAAAATATACTTTTAGAAAAAAGTTATTTAATTGCGTAATGTTTATTTTAATTTATTCTCACACGAAAGAAATGATGTATTATTGAATAGAGTGACCTAATAAACCTTTCAATGAATTTTCTGTCTTATGATTCCTTCAAGTGAGCCCACAAACCCCATTAAGGTCACAAGAAAGCAACCAAAGCTAAATATCCTAAGAACAATCCATTTGCTACTCCATACTTCAATCTTTTTCTGAACTAAGTACATCTCCACTGGAAAAAGAATTGCCAATGGCCAAAAGTTTATGGCTCCTAAAACTCCAAGAACTTGGTTGAAGTAAGGGAAAAGAATTGCAACTCCTGTGGTTGAAATCACAAAAATTGTTCTGAAACAGAACCTGAAAAGATTGAAGTTAAAAGGGGGCAAAAGGGGTAGTTTCACTTTGTAGAAATTGTTCACAAAACCATTGTTGGGGAACTTTCTTGATCTCCATCTATCAGCTACATTATATATTGGCTGACAATAAATCTGTTAAGAAGAACAGTAATTAATTAAGTTGCATGAAGGGAAAAAAATGGTAAAGAGATAAAAATTCTTTCTAACAAATAGTTGGATATCTATTTAGAAGAATATGTCATTTTATTTTTATTATTTTTTAAAATAAATTATACATTTTTCTTTATTCTCTCTGCACAAAAACCTCATCATCATAATAAAATTGTCCATTAATTAGTATGATGTAGGTGAGCAAACAATTAAAGGGTTAAAAAAAAATAGAGATAATAAGAATCAATTTGATTTCCGAAGTTTTATAATTATGAATTTAGTTATCTATCTGGTTAACATAATATTTGAAAATCTACTATGACAATTTAAAGATTAGTTAACATTTTAAAAATGAAATTATTTAAATAAAAATATTTTTATATAAAGATGATAGTTAATACATTAACACATATTATTTAATTAAATATATCATACCATTTAATGTGATTTTAGCCATTATTATACAAGGACATATACATGTGAATACTTCTCAAATTCAATTTGACGAGAATGAAAGTTATATACACATGTAAGTTCTATTAAAAACTTTTACTAATTAAGAAATTGATGCTAAATAGTAAATAGTTTAACCAAAAGCGTTTAAGGTGTGTTTGGAATATCTTGAGAATAGAGTTCTCATAAAAAAAAATTTTAAGTTTAAAATACAATAAAAGTATAATTTTTAATTCTCAAAAGAATTTCAATTCTTACATTAATATTCAAATTAAATCATACCAAAAAAATCTGATTTGTAATTCTGTATTACTAAAGATTAAAATGTTAAAATTGTCCCTAATAAACAAATAAAAAAAAGGCAAAAATAAAAAACCCCAAAAATAAAATAGTAAAGAACACAAAATTCATTTAATTCATGTAATTAATTGTTCTAAATCATTAATTTAAATTTAAAATAGAATTAAAATTTACTTCTTAATAAAAATAAAATTCTTTTCTCATTTTAATATTTCCAAACACATTTTTAATTTTGATACTTAAAATAATTTCATACGATTCATATTTATACATTTTAAGTAATATATTTAAAAAATAGTTATTTTTGTTTACGCGACAATATATATGGTCTATTGTCTATGACTCTATGTAAAGTTACACTAATAATGTAACAAAGTTAAATTTAAGGTAAAAACTCAGGTGAAGTCGACTTCATATGAAATTGATACCTAAAAACCATTAGATGAAATTTTAGTCAAATCAGTCAAATTATTTAACGACTCTCAAGTATCAATTTCACGTAAAGTCGACTCCACCTGAGTTTCCACCTAAATTCAAACATTAGCAATAAAGGTACCTGATACCCTCCAACCAAATGAACAATAATGCAAACATTAGCAATGTCAACAAGCCAGAAAGGCTCATAGAAGCCAAACCCAGTGAGCAGGTTTCCCGGCGTAGAGTTTCCGAAGGCGGCGTATCCAAAGCATCCGCAACAGAGATAGAAGAATGTTGTGATCAAGATTGCAATCATCGACGCCTTCTTCATGGTTTGGTTTTCCGGTGGAGAAGACTTCAGTGTGTCCTTGTAACAACAAAATTCAACATTTTCTTAATTTCAGCATTAAATTGCTGCTTCTTTTTTTCAAAAGTGGTACCAACCACTAATAAGTAATAATTACTACCTAATTTGAATATGAAATACCTGAATCTCAAGGAGGAGAAGAGAGTAGGGATAAGAGAATGCGATGTCGCCAAGTGCTTGAAACACTAACCATATTTTGTCTGCAACGTTATTAGTTGCTACCCCTGTTATGCTACCCATAATTCTTCCATTTTCTGTAAGTGTCACCAAATTCCAATCATACATTGTTATTTGATTAAAGTTATCAAATCAAATTACCTCTATCCAGGGAATGGATCTCTCAATTTTTTTTTTAATATTGTTGTAAAATAATTTTTTATTATACACTTTTTTAAGTCAATAAACATATAACATTAATATAAATAATTCAAACATGTTAAACACCAAATGCATTAAAAATTAAACACATTAAAATTCAAATATATTAAACACTAAAGACATTAAAATCCATACATATTAAAAGGTATATATATTTTAAATTTTTATTTAATTAATATATGGTCAGATCTAAAAGTTGGTTTGGGTTCCGCATTCCCATAACCGTTACCCCAACTAATTACTAGAGAGAGTCATTGGTTTGGTTTGGGTTAGACTCGATTACCCATTAGTTCCAGAGCCAATATAATTTATTCGGTTCGGGTTTGGGACGAGTAATCAGGTACCGCGACATGTGCTCACCCCTAAGTAGTAAGTTTGAATCTCCGTCGAACTAAATTTCAGTTAAGAAGAAAAAAAAAAAGTTTAATTACTTTGTTGGTCCTATAATTTCACCAAATTTTTAATTAGGTTCTTATACTTTTTTTCTTTTTAATTGAGTCCTTACACTAATTTTTTTTTAATTGGGTCCTTAAACTTTTTTTTCTTTTATTTGGGTCTCTACACTAATTTTTTTTATTTAGATCCTTATACAATTAAACCAATTACTGTCAAGAAGGACTTAACTGAAAAAAAATTGGTAGAGGAACCAAATTAAAAAAAAAAAAGTATAAAGACCTAATTAAAAATTTTACAAAATTATAAAAACCAATAGAATAATTAAACAAAAAAAATCATAATATCATCAACAATTGAAAATAACTGCTCCAATATATATTTTTTCACCATATTTCCTACCCAATAATTAATTAATGCATTAATTTGAATGAAATTAATGGTTTCAAAAGTCAATGATGGGTATACTTCTCATATGAATTTAATTTTAATGCATTGTTAATGTAAAATAATTTTACACATGTATCTAATTATGTAACATTATATTAATAAAAATAACTATTTTTTATATTAACCATTAACTA
>NC_029785.2:6490738-6494180 GCF_000816755.2 Arachis ipaensis
GTGTGCATATGTATGTGCACCCGCTTAATTGAGATGGGGTAAAATCTATGGATTCTAGATTAACCCAAACAAACTAACAAGTATGTAAGATCTTTAAGAATACATGAAGTTTCTATAATTTAAAAGTTTGTGATCTCATTTAGTTGAAAACCGATGAGATTGTAGACACTTTGGAAATAATGAAACCAACATTAGCAAGTTAACATTAAATAGTAATAATAGAAGAGATGGTTACTTATAACTGTGGCGATGCCAAGTCCAAGTCCTATGAATGAATAAGTGAAGGACATAATTGCAGCAACAACTGAAACCCATGCCATGTTATGAAGATCTGGTATGAACGACATCACAATCTGGACCAACCCAAACATCACCATATACAAACTATCTCCATACTCACAAGAAGCCTTATGTCCTTCCTTATGATAACAATTTGATTTCAGAATTGCCCTGCACAAGTGACGTTAGTCACATCCGTTCTTTTTAATAACCATTCAAGCCGTCAATATTAAAAAATATATATTTTTATTGATGTAAAATTATTTTATGCATAAAACATTGAATTTCAAATTTCATATACCTTAGACTGGTCGCTGTGGTTATGACATATGCTATACAAGTCCCATATAAGGCCAAAAATTGAAGGAAACCAGCAAACCAAGTACTTTTATTACCTGGAAAAAAATTTAACATATACACCATATGAAATCATAATTTATAATTACCAATGTAGTTCTTTTAAAATTATTATTAACAATTAATGCTATATAAAATTTTGATAGTACCAAGATTGGCTCTAACAGCATCCATGTAAGAGTAGTTTCTTTTCCCAGTTATAGGATCCGGAGTTCTGTAACAATCAGATAAGAGACATGAAGAAACATAGGTTATAATTGCAAGACAGAGCAAGGTAATTGGCCCTGCAATCCATCCTAGCTGTGAAGTGCTCCAAGCAAGAGACAGAACGCCGGAGCCGATCACCGCCGTGATGATATGAGCCACGGCACTCCTTACGGTTCCTGGGTTATGAATTATGATACATTTAGCCTCTATCTCAGTGTCTCTGTATTCTCTGTTTCGAGACATTTAGAAGAAAAAGAAAAATTTTACCTTTTCTTTTGACATGTCCATCATCATCATAAGCACCTGTGCCACTTCTTATTTGGAGAGAGTTCATCACATCCATCTTTTAACCAAGCTTATGGTTATGGAGTTTAATTAGGCCTAAGCTTGGAACATTAAAGAGAAATTGAAGGTGGGGAGCACTATATATGAAGTTGCATGAGATGATATTAGGAGCTGATTATAATTATATTTTACCATCCTAGTTGAGTTTGGGTTTACGATTTAAGATTGTAATGGAGAGCTAGCTATCATTTTTCTAACTTCAATAATGTTTTTGTTTTTATTTTTATTTTTATTTTTGGTAGATACATGTTTTTTATTTTTTAAAAAGGGAGTGCTAGGTAAACAATGACTATTTTGAACAATATAAACAATCACCAATCAAATAAAAATACACTACACCATAATTTAATGCTACTAATTAAATTTAGAGTGAAGTACCAACCCGGTCCCTGTCCATTTTCAAGAATGACAACACGACCCCTCAAAATAAAATCGATCCACTTCGGTCCCTGTCCCTTGATTCCGTCACACAACGCGGTCCTTGTGGATATTTTTCTGTCAACTCTGAACGGAAAATGCTGGCGTGTCATGTTCAGAAATGGACAGGGATCTAATTATCTCTAAATTTAAATTGGTTAGGGGTTTATTTGTCCTTATAATTTTTTAAACAATATTTTTTTAGATTATTTTTTTATTTATTATATTAATATTTTTTTCAATAAATTATTAAATATATGGTATAATAAGTACAAACTAATGTATTTTAGTACAAAGATATTAAATAGAATTATTAATTTAGTTTAAAGAGATAAAAAATTAAATTTGTTATTACTCAAAAATATTTTACTATATATCAAGTAATGTGTTCATTAGTTTTTACTTTATTGTGAAAAATTTTCTAGATCATAATACTAATAGTATATCATAGGGTTATTATTATTAATGTATTAACTGAATTTTAATGTTTATTATTTATGTATTTAAAAATTATATTTGAGAATGATTTATTTAGTTTGATAATAAATGATATTTTTAAATTTGAATAATTTATTAATTAGTTTGTACTTATTATACTATATATTTAATAATTTATTGGAAAAAAAATATTAATATAATAAATAAAAAAATAATCTAAAAAAATTTTGTTTAAAAAATTATAAGGACAAATAAACCCCTAACCAATTTAAATTTAGAGACAATTAGATCTCTATCCATTTCTGAACCTGACACGTCAACATTTTCCGTTCATAGTTGACGGAAAAATACCCATAGGGACCGCGTTGTGTGACGGAATTAGGGAACAGAGACCAAAGTGGATCGATTTTATTTTGAGGGGTCGCGTTGTCATTCTTAGAAATGGATAGGGACCGGATTGGTACTTCACTCTTAAATTTAAGATTAATTTACTCTTTTAACCCTATTAATTCACATTGTTTACACATTATTCAAAAATGTTGTTGGTTACGTATACTTTTCCTTAAAAAAATAGCTAACATGTATCTTAAAAGCTCATTATAAATTTATTATTAGTAAAAAAATTTTAAATATTTTTATTTAATAAATATAAAATAAATACTTTAAAAGTTTTAATTTTTATATTCTCAATAAAAAATTTTTAATTTATAAATTTAATATGTATTCTTAAAGCACAAATTAAATAAACCCAAAAAAAGAGTTTTATCCGTATTATTATTCATGTCTGTAGGTAACTTTACCATCTTCGTATAAATATCAGCAAGATTCACATTTTATTTTTGGTAAAACCCATCGGTAGTGAATTTTAACCTTTTTTAAAGGGAAAAAAATCATATCAAAACTAGGAATTATTCAACCATGTTATGTTATATATACGTAAAAGATTAATTATCAAGCTTAATTAAGTGCAGGCCCACATCAATTACGAATTAAATTGGCTTAATGTAATTTGTAATTTTATTTTATGAGTATAATATTTAATGGTTTAATTACTCTGTTAGTCCTATAGTTTCGAGAAATTTTTAATTAGGTCCCTATACTTTTTTTCTTTTAATTGAGTCCTTGCACCAATTTTTTTTTAATTGGGTCCCTACACTTTTTTTTCTTTTTATTTAGGTCCCTATACTAATTCTTTTTTTTTTAGTTGGGTCCTTATAAAATTAAGTCAATTACTACTAAGAAGGACTTAATTGAAAAAAAAAATTAGTGTAGAGACCCAATTAAAAAGAAAAAAAAGTATAGAGACCTAATTGAAAATTTCACAAAATTATAGGGACCAACAGAATAATTAAACCTATTTATTTTAACTATTCTTCTCTCCTATTATTTCAAAATAAAT
>NC_029785.2:6494200-6495625 GCF_000816755.2 Arachis ipaensis
CTATAAGTTGTATTTTTGTTTCTATATCAAATAAAATTTAAATTTTAATTGTATATAAATTTTTATTCAACTATAAAAAAATAAAAAATAAAAAACACAATTAATAACAAAGAGATACCAATTGATTAAACAATAACTGATTATCTCAATTTATTAAAGACTTCTCTATACACAACATTAATCGTACAATTCTCAGAACAGGATTGCTACACATCCAAGTATTTTTTCATTCAAGTTTATCCAAATAGGTCCAACACCAACAAAAACCACTCATTAAAAACGCGTCATTACACGCGCTTTTTCTTCTTCTCCTTCCCCGCGCTTCTTTCAAATACACACATACATCCTCCTCCTCCTCCTTCCCGCACACAGATTCTTCTTTTGCTTCTCCTCCTCCTCTTCTTCTCCTCTTTCGTTATCGTCATCACCAACAACACTAACATTATGCTAATGGATTATTTTTTTAATCAAATTGAATGGAATGCAATTGCTAAATTGAATTGAATGAACACAAGTGTGCTGAATCGAATTGAATTGATAATCTTTAAATTGTAGACACAGGTATTTTGAATTTGATTTTATATAATGGATAATGTTCCATTCATTTAGTACTATACAATTGTTTTACCTTAATAACGTGTTCAGTTCATTATGCAGAAAGCTGTTTTGAATTTGATTTTATATAATGGATGATGTTCCGTTCATTTAGTACTATACAATTGTTTCACCTTAATAACATGTTCGGTTCATTATGCAGACATTTATTTTGAATTTGATTTTATGTAATGGATAATGTTCCGTTTATTTAGTACTATACAATTGTTTCATCTTAATATCATGTTCGGTTTATTATGAATTGAATTGGATTATTTTGAATTGAATAGACGCAGTTGTTCAACTGAATTGAATTGAATTGATAATCTCTAAGAGGAGGAAAAGAAAGAGGAGGAGGAGAAGAAGGAAAGAAGAAAAACTTGCGTGTGCAAATTTGGAAGAAAAAGAAGAAGAAAGAGGAGGAGAAGAAGAAGAAGGAGAAGAAGAAGAATCTGCCCAAATTTGGAAGAAGAAGAAGAAGAAATACGAGGAAGAGGAGAAGGAGAAAGAAACAGAGAAGGAGAAAGAAACAGAGAAGGAGAAGGAGAAGGAACACGTAATTTAAAAAGTTGTTACAACAATTTGAATAGACTTGGATAAGAATTTTGCTTGAATGTAAAATTTTATTCTTCTCAGAAATCCCCTCATAATTCTGAATTAAAACATTTATTCCTTACTTGCTCTTAACTCTTAAAAGTATTACATATAAATGTCCGTGCATAAAAATTACAAAATATTATAGAAAAGAAATATGTAGTTACAGTCAAAATTCTCATTATTCCTGAAAAAAATTACAAAATAATATATTATTTAGAATTTATAATTATATAC
>NC_029785.2:6495716-6496573 GCF_000816755.2 Arachis ipaensis
TCAATAAATTAACTTGCAAAATTTTAAAAAATAAAATTAATAAAACTATAACAATTTTTTTAAGTTATCATATCTCATCAAGTTCTAACACACCAAAAGAAACAAGACTTCCAAATTTATTAGAGATCTCTAGATTTTTTTTTTCAGTTAAAAGACCTATTATATCTGCAATTTTAAAAATATGTGTTATTTACTTCAAAAAATTTTAAAATAAATTGATACAAACAATTTTAATACGAATTATACAACTCTTACCTATCAAGTACATGTCTTCTTTTTTTTTTTTAAGTATTTTTTCGTACGGTTTAAAGCAAAACGAATTTATCAGAATCGAGAAGTCTTCGACCAACTGCAAAATAGTATCCTTTCTTAAGTAAACCCTATATTCATGCCTGGTTGGCTTGAACCTAATATTATTTTATTTGACCTATGTTAAAGTTGGTCATAACATCACTTCCTTTAAATATCTTTTTTTCAAATAGAAATACTTTTGAAATTTTTATTATGCATTGTATACAAAACCCTTGAAAAATAATATCACAATAAAAAGAATTAAAAATAATAAAAAATAATAAATTAATTTAAAAATGATATACAATTCTATATTATCTCTTTATCAAGTAAAACAACTTTAATTAGAGTTTTTTGTGTATATATTTCAAATTATTTCACCTTCCATAATCGAATTATTCTAACTTTAAGTTTTCAAATTGTATATCCAAATGTTTTCTTGAGATTTTTATTAAAATCATACTTGTAAAAAAATAAAAATAAAATAAAAGAACAAAATAATATAAGTAAAAAGTTAATTAAAAAATTATATTTAACATTATATTAAACATAACGTTAGAACATAA
>NC_029785.2:6496669-6497016 GCF_000816755.2 Arachis ipaensis
AACTGACAAAATATGAACCTAATTGACCTCTGTATGAAAGCATTTAACTGATGGTTGGTTTGGGGGAAAATTTCATTAAAAAATTTAGAATTGATGTAATTTGTGGTAGGCTGGTAGCTTTTAATCCAAGTTGATATTTTTTTTTTCACAATAATTACAATATCATATATAAACGCAAGTATAAAGCAAAAAGAATCCACCTTACCTATTTATAAACATATTCAGCAATGTTGAAAAGGCATTTAAAAAGCCTTCTAAAAGAAAAGCCTAGTGGGATAAAACTAATAGGAAAAAGAGAATTCATTATCTAACTAAGTAAATAATAATATAAATTAAGAAAACATAGC
>NC_029785.2:6497073-6513054 GCF_000816755.2 Arachis ipaensis
TTTTTTTGAGTGTGTTTTTACTTTTTTTTTTTTAGTTTAGATTCAAGTTTATTTTGAGAGATACAAAAGATAAAAAGAGTAGTATATACTAAATCCATTTAATATTTATTTGAGTGTTTTGATTTCGAAAATATATTAGATTAGAGTGCATTTAGTTTTCTCTTAACTAGGTTGGATTAGCATTTAGGTGATTTATTAAGTTTGAGATAATTTAGATGAGTTACAAGAGTGTGAGTCTCTTAAAATTGGTAATTGTAATCTATTTTAGTTATTATAGTGTAAATTTTACTATTATTATATATAGTAGAGACTAGACGTAGATTATATTACACTTTGTTGTCGAGCTAGAATATATTAAGGCCTCATTCTTCTCTTTTTGTATTTTTTGTATTTTTTGTTTTACTAATCAAGAGAAAAAATTATAAATAATCTCCTAAAAACAAAATTTTACATAACTTATTTATTCAAATTTAAATTGATTCAATTCCCTCCTTCTCAATTTATATGAAAATCTTCACTACAGCAGATACAGCAGAAGTGAGTTCAGCGGCGGTTTCTAGCAACCGCTGGTATAACCGCCGCTAAATACGTATTTCGCAGCAGGTGTTGAAAAAACCGCCGCAAAACCTGTTTGCCACGATTGGCATTTTGTTTATCAGCGGTTCTAAAACCGCCGCCAATCAACTCAATTTTTGTAATTTGGAATGAATTTTGCGGCTCTGTTAAAACCGCCGCAGTATAGGACGGGTTGTCTACATATTTGCAGGCAGTTGCAAACCGCCGCAATCTCCGATACGAGTGTCCTATTTTTTTTAGACTTTTTGGCGGTTTAAAACCGTCGCCAAGTTAAGAAAAAAAAATAGAAACGCAGAATTTGGGTTTTCATAAATAAAATCACATAAAATTTTCTTAAATATTATCAAGTTTTGTTCCTTGGATTTCTAATTATTTTAGAAGTGATTATATTCATGGATAGAATCTAAACTTGTAACAAAATCAGAAAAATATCCACAAACCAAAATGTATTTATCAAAATATCAACAAAATATAATCTCTTGCTAAGAGTTGTGTAGTCTACTTAAAAAAAAGTATGCATCAATCCAAAATAATTACTGTATCATTCCATTGAACACATCCCTGCAGCAAGCTCTGGTGGCAGCTCCTCACCTTGCCGTTAAAAAAGATAAATCAAAGCACTCTCCATTACCTTTATCCTTTTCTTGTCTGCTGCTGCTTCATCTTCCATCGCCTTCCTTTTCAATTTCTCGGCTTCTAGTTCTGTCTGTAGTTCATTCAGCTTCCTTTGCGTTTCCTCTACTTGGACTCTGTTTACTAACGGTTGCAAATTTGTACCAAAGAGTTGACTAGGATTTGGTCCAAAACCCACTCCAAGCACTCTACCCGGTTTCTCTCTTCCAAAAACCTGAGCAATGGAATCATTTTGGGACAACTCTCTGGAGGACTCATCTTATTGCTCAATCTCTAGAAGTCTTTCCTACAGACATAAAACAACAATATGAAACAAATTCAAGTACATTCAACTTAATTAAACTTAAACTGAGTTTATATTTGAGGCACACGATAAGCATAAGCATGCATAGGGATTGGATTCCAGTTCTGTCACAAAATCAATATGAGCAACCACAAGACACTCAAGTACGCTATCGTTTTCATCATTCAGAACTCCCAGGATTCCAAGACTTTTACTGTTCTTACTCTATTACTAAACTTGGATTACAAAATTCTACTGTTCTCGCTATATTACAACTTCTACTAAACTTAATACCTATTACACGCTCTCAGAATATCGCTCATTTAAGTAAATGTATAAATACATAAATAAATAAACAAATAAAATGGGCAAAGAAATAAATCGATACTAGTATTCTAGTAATTTTGACTAATTGCTCCTAATCATGTGTTACGTATTTATTTTGAAACAACTAATTAGAGCTGTTAAAACATCATTATTCATAAAGCAATTAACAAAATTTCTGCCCAAATAAAGAACCTTTTCGGTCATACAGATATTTTGTAAATTAATTAACTCCTTCACATGTAACAATTTTATTTGTAGACATTGAAAGAAAAGAAACCCACAACTTATTTTCAGCCCAGCACACAAGGAATGGGCAACCAAAAAGCAGCAATGAACCATGGATGCATTAGAAATCATAATTTTGATGACTAATCATATGAAGTTGTACTTACAACAATTTCTCTTGCCTCATCATTAATATAAGAGCCATCCCTTCTTTTGTGAACCTTGATCCACAACTCTCCTCTACCAATTATCCTTCCCTCTTGTTCTGACTGAAATAACAAAGTTCAATCCATCACCGATAACCACGCAATTAGGGAGAATGTAGACACAAAGATAGTCCAAGGATTGAATTAAGCAGAGCAGTACAAAATCATAGAGTGAATAAAAAATTACACTACCTCTTCTTCCCTCCGCCGAGCCAGGCTTTTCGAACCGCCAGTGTGGGTATACATCTGTTTTGATCGATTTACCGCATTTTCCTGCACTTCTCCTGTTGGTCCATCAGAGATAAACGGGGATTAGAAACTGTTTTATAAAAGACACAATGCAAAGGTGATTGTACTATATTATACTAATATAAATAACATTTTTACCTTCGTCTTAGGTTTGGCGCGATAATCAAGATACCATCTCCAGTGGTCTCGATCAATTCCCGGCAGACGGTTCTCGATATTTTCTTCAGTCAACAAAGTTGGCTCGTAGTAATCATCATACAATCTCAGCCTTGTATCTTTCCAGGACTTCCCCATACTTTTCAAAATATTTTTTCTTATTATTCCTTCACTATCTTCTTCAAACTGAAAGATTTGCTGCATGAATGACACGATTCGTTAAAAATATTTGCTGGAATACTCCTTGGTCAGGGAGCTGGTCAAAGGTAGCCATACATTACAAACACATCTTTTAGCAATAAAGAATAAATCGAAGAAGCTGCACCAACTGACGTGAACCCAAAAAAATAGAGTAAAAGATGTCTATTGACTGAAATATAATACTAATTTAAAAAACGCACAAAGAACCGAAATTTGTATAATGTCATTAACAGCAATCCATAAGCCAACATGTTAAAAAAAAATGCCAACCCATATCTTAAGAGTACACACAAGTTTGTGAATTAAAAGGGTGCATTCATGAACACTTCATATACAAACACATTGTGTTATAGTTAGGTTATTTATAACTAAAGAATAAATTACTATTCCTAAAAAAATCATTTCTGATCATGAATAAGCAGATCTAACTTGGATCGGATATAAACTCTTACCTTGACACATTTATTATAGACTTTGTCTTTAGTGGTAACGTGACGCCAACTTTCCTCACAGATAGGAAATTTTCCGTAGTCAGACCCCAGCATACCAAGAACGCCACTCAACAGTCCAGCTTCGTCTCCAACTGGCTGCTTTTCATTGTTGAACCTAAGCATGATCCTTCTACCATTGGGCCGTTCCATAGCCTCCCTCACACTCACTTTAGCCGGCTTGATTATGCCATCGGAATCTACAAGCCAATTATAAACCTTTATATATGTCTCCGTTGTAGACCGTTTGCACGAAGAAAAATAAATAACACATACTCTAGCGTAAATTGAGCAGGTTAAATCTAATAGATAGTTACCGATGGTCTTAACCGTCCAATACTCTGTGGTCTTCCGTCCTCTGCGATTCTGAGCTCTAGAAGCAGCAAAGCGGTCATCAACTTCTTGATCAATAGAATCCGCCTCATGAGCATTTTCGTCCAAGTCTACGTGTCCCAGCTCTGAGTTCTGACTGCTATAAATGCGCGTCTGTGGAGCAGGCCTTGGTTCACTACGCGGTGGACAGAACGGGCGTACGGTTGTTTGGACACTACCACAGCTTGCTGGGGGAATTTTAGAGTCATCTTGGTGGAGAGCCGAAGTCGGAGACGGGGCCGGAGCCGGTGCCTTTTGAGACTGCTGGCATGCTGGTCCTGATCTAGCTTTTTTTGTAAACTGGCCTTTCCTAGCCATCTTAAATTCATAATAACATGATGCAGGCAAAAAATCATCACATTAACTCCAACAACACATAATGCGGGTAATTTTTGTTATTATATACTAGAACCCAAAAAAATTACTTGTATCCAATGCGATGAGTTACTCAGCACAAGACATGGTTATAAGCTAGAATAATCAAATTGTTCTTTATAAGCGAGGTTCATCATTACAAAAGCAAAACATGAAACTTTAAGGCCAAGAAGAAGTAATAGCACCAAGTGAAACCAAAATAAACAAAATATAAAGCCTAGTAAACAAAAGCACAATGGACAGGATTATATTGTGCTTACACCCAATACTTGCAAAACCAAACTGATATAGCTAGTGTCTTCAATGTGTGGAATTTCGTGTCGCAACAGAAAAGAAGATGCTCAAACTATAACTGTGTGTTAGAATTCGATTTTTATGTATCGAATAAAAATTCCAAAGTCCTCTGCCTTGCATTATTGTTGCACCTTTTGTTTCCATTTTTGATATTTATTAGCACTTTTTATTCTAGTTAGACACAGAGGAAAAAATGCTTCAAAACTTTCGGTGATGGAACCATTCTTTGGGCCCATTCTATGGGAACATATTGGCAATCTCGCTCGGCGGAGCATCGCTCGACCAGTCGTCAACGCGCGTCGGTCGATTGATCCTAGTCTCGACGTTATCTAAGTATCTTGAACAGAATGTGAGAATCTCCTCGGATAGGTAGCCCTCGGCTATCGATCCTTCCGGTTGTGCCCTGTTACGCACGTACTGCTTGAGACGACATAGGTACCTTCGAGAATGTAACATATAAATTACTAGGTGACGGATTTCCTAATAAAACAGGCCGAGAAAGCTTAAGTAGAACTTTACCTCTCGATTGGGTACATCCACCGGTAGTGCACTGGGCCACCAAGACGTACCTCCTCGACCAAATGCACCATTAGATGAACCATGACTGTGAAGAAGGAAGGTGGAAATATCATCTCCATGTGTCACAGAGTATGGACCACACGATCCTGAAGGAGAGGAAGTTGTTGAGGATCTATGCATTTACTGCATATTAGTCGGAAAAAGGCTGATAAATCAGCCAATACGGCGGACACTTGGGTGGGCAATACGTGTTTTGACGCAATTGGCAATAGATGTTCCATTAGGACATGGCTGTCATGACTCTTCAAACCAAATAACTTGCGCTGTTTTAAGTCAACACAGCGAGAGATGTTGCTAGAGTACTCGTCTGGAAAGACCACATTCTTGATGGTCCTAAGAAAGACATCCTTCTGTGAGTTCAACATCGTAAAGACTGCAGTGGGATACTTTCCACCTTCAAGTGGCCACATATCATGCCTGACTCCCATCAACTGGAGATCTTTACGAGCTTTCAGGTGGTCTTTGAATTTACCGCTCTCGTTCAACATGGTGAATACAATATTATCACACACATTCTTCTCTATGTGCATGACGTCAAGGTTGTGACGTAATTCGTTGTTCTCCCAGTATGACAGATCAAAGAATACACTCCTCTTCTTCCAGGGTAACTTGTCTTGCACCACGGTCTGCTGGCCATGTCTTCTTTTACCGCCCACCGCATGCACCTTGCCCTGTGAGACGGGCACACCCTCCAATTGTCTCAGGACATCCCTGCCAGTCAATTTGGTAGGTGGGAATCTATCCTCTACTTTACCATCAAATCTAATCCGGTCTTGTCTATATCTGTGATCGCGATTCAAGAAGCGCCGATGACCCATATAACACCATTTCTGACTGAAGGTGAGTCGCATAGTCTCGGCGTCCAAGTTACACGTGGGGCAGGCTCTCCCGCCGTACGTATTCCAACCAGATAAATTGCCCAAGCCAGGAAAGTCACTGATAGTCCACATCAACGCAGCACGCATCTTGAATGTTTCCTTCTCATTGGCGTCGTAGGTATCAAGATCGGCCCACAAGTGCTTCAACTCATCGATCAGGGGCTGCAGGTATACATCTATGTCATTGTCAGGCATTTTAGGACCGGAAATAATCAGAGAGTATGAAGTTGGATTGTTTCATGCAAATCCAGGGGGGTAAGTTGTATGGAATAAGAATCACTGGCCATATTGAGTACTTTGAACTGAGGTTTCCATAAGGATTGAAGCCATCACTGGCCAAGGCTAAGCGAACACTGCGCGGATCGCAAGAAAAGTCAGTATATCTCATGTCAAATGCTTTCCAACCCTCGCCATCTCTGGGATGCCTCAAGAAACCGTCAGGGTTGGTGCCTCTCTTGTGCCACAACATGTCCACAGCAGTCTTGCTGGACATGAATAACTGCTGCAACCGTGGAATCAGAGAAAAATAACGAAGAACTTTCACCGCCTGAGGTTTACCATTCTTCTTGACAACAGCGTTGATCCTTACTACAGAATTCTTCCTGATCTTCTGCTTCCACCTGGATGCTCCACACCGTTTGCATCTAGACAGGTCGTGGTCGTCACCCTGGTATAGCATGCAGTCATTCGGACATGCATCTATCTTCTTGTACTCAATACCCAGCTTCCTTATGATCCTCTTGGCATCGTGCAAGGTCTTTGGAATCTGTGCATGCTCAAAGGCATCCCCCAATAGCTCTAAAATCAATCCGAAAGCCTTGTTGCTCACTCTGCACATGCACTTTATATGGTACAGCCTCACCAGGAAAGACAGCTTCGAGAATCTTGAACATCCCGGATATAATTCCTGCTCGCCGTCCTTAAGCAAGTCTTGAAAGGCACGAGCAGAGTGACTAGGTTCATCAGATAAGTACGGGAACCCATCCGCAACGTCTCCATCATGCCCATCCATGGAATCTTCGTCCTCACTCTGCAGTCCCGGCAAATTGAATGCGTCGTGGACCATGTCACGCATTTGATCTCCTGAATTTAAATTGGGATCTAGTTCTTCCCTACCGCTGGGTCTCTCGTCTACAATCCTCTCACCGTGATGTAACCAAAGGGTATAGTTAGGGGGAAATGGTTTCATCAGAAGATGATCGTATGCAGCTTCTCTAGTTTGAAAAAATCGGAACCCACACAAAGGACATGGACAATGTATCATCCCATCGGATGATGCATTGGCAAATGCGAAGTCAAGGAATCTATTCAGTCCATCCCTATATTCTACACTACCTCGTGGCTTTGTAATCCAGCTTTTATCAATGTCTAAAAAATGAAATAGCACATACAAATAGATACTTGGTAAAAAAAGCCATGGAGCTAAAAAAAATTTTAAAAAATGGGGTGTGTGTTAGGAGAACCAATAACAGTGTATCACAATTATGATATGGGAGAGTATCGTACATAATAAACTCGACAATATATACAAGCAAAACCATGTAGGGAGCGACGGGATAACTCAAAAGGGAAACATAAACAAAGTTACTTGCATCCCGGATAACATGAAGCACACGAAAGGTATTGGGAAGGAGGCTTACTCATTACAAAATTCTGTGCTTTCAGAAAAGAATACTGGTAGAGAGAATTGCTGGTTCCAAGTCCAAAAAATGAAAAGACAAAGAAAAGCTTCTTAAAATTTGAAAAAGAAAACAAGACTAACCGTTAAATTTAAAAAATGAATAAGTCAATAAATATAACTAAAAATCATAGCGTACAGTGAATAGAATCTTCAAAATATCTTAAAACAGGGTTGAAAGTTATAATTAAAAGACAATTAAAAAAAATCTAAATTAAGAATTATAACAGATAGAGGATAGGATCTTAAAATTGTATATATATTATGCCTCGTATTCGAGCACAGAAAGTTTGTCGATGAATTTACTTCGAATCCAGTTGCAATTATTGATCTTACAATATAAGAGCATGACCAAATCCAATTAGCCAAACAAATTTGTGATGGACCAGCATGAAAGTATTATGTACATTGAGTATAGCCACTTTATTCATTGTCTCTATTGCCTTTTGTTACGCCAGCAAGATTCAATGCTTAATCTCCTATTAAATTAATTTGTGTTACTTTCATATTGATAATGTCACATTATTTAGGAGATATTATTCTCAATATAAAATGCATTTACGACTAGATCTTATCAACCTGAGATGTGACCGTTTGAAAAGATCAACTTGAAAGTAGCATTCCTTCTAGATAGCCATAGTCAATGTAATCAGGAAATTATTATACACAAGGTCCAAGAACTTGCATCCTAATAATTAAAACTAGATTAGCCCAGAACTAATTATCGACAATGTCCAAGAACAAGCATCCTAATTAAAACTAGATTAGTTTAGGATTCCACCGTGAATAGTCTCCGGCTGCAGTCAAGTCTGCTCTCATGACCACCGGTGAGAACCTTTTTAATGGAAAAAATTCATCACCACAAAATGCTGATTATATTTGGGAAAAAAATGAAATATGGGTTTAGAACTAAGGAATTGAGATATTAAATTTTGGTTTAATTACTCTATATTATTCCTTATAATTTTATTAATATTTTTTAATTAGGTCCTTACCGTTTAAGAATTTGTTATTAGATCTTCACTATTTGTTATTTTTCGCAAAAAAAAAAAAAATACATTGATACTAAAATATTTGCTTTTAGAATATTTCATAACTTATCCTACATCAAACACAAAAATGAATATTTCAACCAAAAATTGTTAGAAATGACCAAATTAAAAGTTTTTATCGAATATAAAGACTCAATTACACTTTTAAACTATAAGGACCTAATTGAAAATTTGATGAAACTAAAAGAACCATCTGAATTGTTAGAAAGGTAATATATTCTAACATGGATAATTAAACCTTAAATTTTCATGCTGATTTTGCTAATCTACTTTGACCTCTATGATTCAGCTACTCCCATGAAAGACTATTCAACTGAGTTAGGAACTGGTTTAGGAAGAATCAACCCTAGAGGAGCATTGGACCCAGGCTTAATCTATGACATTAATTTGGACTCTTACATTGCATTCTTATGCAATGAAGGTTACAATAGCACAAGCATTGGTATACTAAATACCCAATCCAATCATGACCATTTACTTGTTATAGAATGAATGCTAACAAAGTTGAATCAATACTCTCTGCCTTCTGTAACCAGCACGTATATTGAATTAGATATGTAGAGTTACACAAGAATTGCGTTATGACTACTGCTCAGATCAAATGAGTCAACAGAGGTTTAAGAAAATGGTGCATCAAAAGAGGTGAATTGCAGAAAGGGAGCTATTAAGTATTTTAACTCAACTTCTCTACTACTATATTAAAGTGTTGGCTACTTGGCAGAGTTTAACTCCCATACCTTGCCATTGCACTGAAAATTAAACTGTTTTGAAAATAACATGGATACGAATATTTCTTCTACTATCTTATCTTACATTTTCTACGAATGTTGCATTTTTCTCTTTAACAGCACCTATTGGCACTTGTTAGGAATCTAATAGAAAATTTATATAACATGAGAATATAATTAAGGTATTGTAAACTACAAAGATTTTCTATAAAAAGTTTGATAAAACTGTATTTACCTATAACTTTTTTAAATCTTAAAATAAATTTCCAGTTACTTGATTGAAAGACCACTTCAAATCAAACTTTAGAACAAACAAAGTGTTTGTCCTGTAACAATTTTCTCTTATTATCTCTCCCACTTCACACTTCTCATAATTAATATGGATTACTCATTACACATTACACATATACATTTTGCTGCAATTCATTGAGGTGTCTCCAATTTTGTTACTGTAACATCATAAATCTATAATTATACTATTTATTTCTATTTTTAATGACATTGTTATTAGCTATGTTCTTCTGTTTATGCAGAGGTTCTTCAGGAGATTAAACATCAATTGAAAATCTCTATTGCTAATCTGTACATATACATGCAGCAAACAACTATCTACTTTTCTTCTTTTATTACCACTGTTGATTCTTCAAAGTGAAAATAAAAACACACACATGATCAAACAACAACACAGTTTCTCATCATCATTCACTTCTTCAGTTTTGGCATTGATGATCAATCGTAAGAAAAAGGGGAGGAAAAAAGCAACAATGAACAATCAATTGAGAATCACAGAATATGTAAAATTAAATCAGATATAAAAGATATACACAAATACTTGTTCATATCTCTGAACCAATAATGAAAAACCAGAAGAAAGGATCAATGTGGAAGAACAAACCAGTGAAAGGGGAGATGCCGCAATAGCTAAGATTGGCGCAGAGTGGAGGACGTTGTAGCTGTTTCACGCATGATCGATGGGATGCTTAACTTCTTCGCCGGTTATAGGACCACGGTTGGCAGCTGCGCGATTCGACAGCCAAGACAGAAGCGGCGGGTGGAGCAGAGGTCAGGGATTTGGCAAGGGGTTTCTACAAAATTGGGGGAGTCGATTATTGGTTGTATGATGACACTGGGGAATTGAAAAATTCATTTATTATAGGATCCTCACCTGGGTGGGTTCTTGTGCTGATATTGCGCGGCTCTGCTCCCGCTCGTGTTTGGCGCGCTACCAAAATCAACTGATGGGTTTTGCAAAATTGGGGGGGAGGGGGAATCAATTAATAGTTGTAGGGTAATTAAAAGGGGGAATTGAATTAATGAATTGGAACTCACCTAGCGGGATTTCTGGGTGTTCTCGCGGAAAGGTTGAGTGCTCTTCGCGCCTCTGATCGTGTTTGTCTTCGTGCCAAGAGGATGGGTAAAATAAAGAGGATTGAAGTTATATAGAGCCCAAAATTGGCAGCGGTTCTGAGTGCATGGCCGCTACCCAGGGTCGTTTTGCGGCTTCTCTCTAGACCGCAGCTGACCTCTGCGGGGATCTATTCAATTAGCAGCGTTTGTGGCCACGGCCGCTGTTTAGCCGCCACTAGGTTTCGCCTCTGCTGTAGTGTAGTGTAAATTTTACTATTATTATATATAGTAGAGACTAAACGTAAATCATATTACACTTTGTTGTCGAGCTAGAATATATTAAGGCCTCATTCTTCTCTTTTTGTATTTTTTGTATTTTTTGTTTTACATAATCAAGAGACAAAATTATAAATAATCTCCTAAAAACAAAATTTTACATAACTTATTTATTCAAATTTAAATTGATTCAATTCCCTCCTTCTCAATTTATATGGAAATCTTCAAATTCAAATGTAGGATCTATAATAATAGAAAAATTGGATATTTTGTTTATTTTGAGAAAAAGTTGTGTTAATTTTAAGAACAAATTTAGCGCATATATATTTGTTGTTTTATTTGAGTTATTTCTAACACTATAACTATGGAACTATTAATTCATGACTTGAGATGTGCTTAGTGTTGTTTTTTATTATGTAATGTTATTTTTAGTTTTTACTTATGAATTTAGAAATTGAAGGATAGTGATTCCGTTATATGAATTTAGAAATTGGTATAATAGTACTCAAGTACGTATATTGGAAAGAGAGAAAAGGTGAGAAATGTATTAGGAATTTTTTAGAGTAATTCATCTAAATAAATGAAATGGAAATCAATATTACATGAATTTTTTAAATATAAATATATTACATATATGTCTCATTTACATATTTATATAATGATAATAATAATAAAGTCTTATCCCACTAGATGAAATCATCTATATGAATCAAACGAAATCATTTGCATATCTATATAATTTATATAAATCGAATCAATTTACATTTTTTTTAATGTAAATCAAATCAATTAAATTCGAATTAGTAGATATACTAATAAATCAAATTTATTAGCTTTGATTTATTATGAAAAATCGTTTTAAAAAGTAGTCTAATAAGTAAATCGAATCAAAATGCTTCGATTTATAGACTATAGTAAATCGAATTGATTAGGTTCGATTTATAGAAAATGACGTACTAGATAAATTGAATAAAGTAGATTCAATTTATTAGTTGTGTGTCTATATATATAATTTAAATTCAATTCACTACCACAAAAACGGGGTTTAGCCACCAAATTTTAACTACTAACACTAAATCGTGATAAAAATAAATGACCGTATCTTCTATTTATCACGAAACATTGTTACGTGGCTAAAATTTAACCTTTTGCCACACACAATATTTTTCGTAGCTGTACGCATGTACTTTCTGCTTACATTAAGACTATCCTGTTTTGAATAAATTAATTTCTTAAGTAAGTTTATTAATGTATAGTATCATTTTTTTAAATATTCTGGCATTAATACATATTTATGAAATTAAATTTAAAAATATAAAAAATAAATTTAGATAAAACAAAAAATTATAAAAATAAAGATAATATTCTAATATTTGAGTTAATTATAAAGATAAAATTTATTAAAATAATATAATTTGAATAGATAATAAAAATTTCAATAATTTTTAAGTATAACAAAAAATTTAGTTTTTTTTTTAAATAAATTATTTTATTATTTTTTAAATTTAAAAAAAATGAGGATAAATAAAAAAAATTTAGTTTTTATTTACATAGTTTAGTATTCATTATATATTTTTGTGAGTACTGTACTCTTATTATATGCATAATTATCTTTTTAAAAATTATTTTATAATGATTTTACGTTATACAAAAATTAATACTAATTAATTTATGAGTCACTTATATAAAAATTTGCAATTTTGTTAAGTAACAAAGAAATTGATTTGTAAAATTTCTTATAACAATTTTATGTGATAATTAGTTTGTCTAATGTAATAAAATTTTAGTAACTAATTTAGTAATTAAAATTTATTAAACATTAAATTTGTTAGGTAAAAATATTTGCAAAACTTACTTAATGTATAACTCTTATTATATTGTTTCGTGTATAATAGATAAATAATTAAATAATAGTGCATTGTTTAAATCGTCAACTATCAACTGCATAAAATGAGAGATTGTGAGAGTCATATATTTATTAAAGTAGTTTGTTGGTTATTTATTGTTATTATAATAAAATTAAAGATAAAAATATTACAGACTCAAAATTTAAATTTAAATTTAAATTTTTAATCATATTTAACCATTAAAAAATAAATAAATAAATAAATAACTATTGTATTAAAAATAAAATAATTTAAAGTATATTTAGTAGATAATAAAGAGTAGAATGAAAAGAAATATTCTTAAGATTAAAAAAGTTAAAAGACGATCTAAACAACAATAACCAAGCTAAATTTTTAAGATTTAAAATTTTAATGTGTAACCTGAGGTAGTTTTTGGCGGAAAGTTAAAGTAATCACTAATCACGGACAAATTCCAATATAACTTCCCATCATTCACGTTGTCTTTCAACTCCTATTTTTGTGCAGCACCTGAAAACACTTTCTTTAACCATACTATATGAACCTATCATATGATAAGGTATCCTCCAAACTCAAAATACCGATTTTTTTCTTTCTTAATTTTTGGTGTTATTTGTTGGTATTTTTTAGCAGATTTTTTCGTGGAGCAAAAACCTAATAACTTAGGAGAGACCCTTTTAGCAGAACTACGATCACCACAGATCAAAAACAATGAAGAATTTGCAGAAGATTTGGACGAAATAAATTTCAAGCAACTGTACCTACCAGAAAAATTATAATAACCCTTTAGTCGTGAATGTCAAAGGTATATGAAATTTTAATTTTTTTTAAGTGATTTTTTGAGTTCTAATATTTAATTTATTTCTTTTATTCAATTTTGTATTCAGTAGTAGACACTTCTACGGGAGAAATCACAACTGGCAAAAGGACAACAATTCAAGTTTGGCATTTGAAGAATAAGGACAACAATTCAAGTTTGGCATTTGAAGAATGATGAAAAAGACATTATGGAACTTGATGGGCATGGACAAAGTCGAGATAATGACGCAAATTTATTGGTAGGTTTCTGGGTGTATTGGAAAAGTCTTTGGTGCTGAAAATGTAGACGTGTGATAAATTTAGAGAAGCTGGTTGAAACTTCAGAGAAAAAGCTATGGATACGAAGAAACCAATGCAAGATTCAGTTGGCAGCTCTGTATAAATTTTTGTTATTAAAATACAGTGATAAAGTACCTAGTTTATCCAGTGATATGCCAGACATTTAATTTATGTATTTAATAAGTAATAGTTAAAATTTTAAATATATTTATTCTAGAAGGGATTAGAATTTATTTTATTTATGTTAAAAAAAATTATTTCTTATTATATATAAGTTTAGATTTGTATTATTATTATTATTATTATTATTATTTTATTTTTTTTTATGAAAAAATGTTGGATATAATATATTTAAAAAGTTTGATTTTTATTATTAATGTTATATATATAAATATAATTTTAATTTAATAAAATTGTTCAATTAGAACAAATTAGCAGAAATTAGCCACTGATTGTATGTGAAAAATAGAGTGAGTTAGCTAGAAAAATCCGGCCTGCACAAATTATTTAGCCACGGCATTATACGTGGACAATGATATATAAATTGTGGCTCTTTGAAGGTCTCCACGATGTTTAAAATTGTGGCTAATAACGTTAAAATCGTGGCAAATTGAAAATGCAACCCCCGATTAGCCACAAATATTCTTTTGTGGCTAAGTTGCTACGCTTATCTTAGAGTTTAGCTACAATTTTTTTCGTGGCTAAACCCCTTATTTCTTGTAGTGATTATTTCGAATTATAATTTACAACTTCTTTCGCCCCAAGCCACATCCAAGAAAAGAAAGTTAGGTAACAACACCACAAGATTCAAAATTACAGACATCAAGGACGACCCAAGTCGTATTTACCGATTAGACGAAGTTGTCCATATTGCTGATAGTGTTAAGAATTAACAAAAAAGTTAGTGAATGAAATTTATTTTCTTCAAGATAAATCAAAATTGTTAGTAATATTAAGTCGCTTAGAGTATTTGATTATAAGCGTTAGTTAGAATTTTTAAATTACAAATGGTAGTTAGAGTAGTGATTTAGAATTTTGTTAGAATTTTGAAACTACAACTGCAAGTTAGAATATTGATATAAATAACTGTTAGTTAGACTAGTGATTAGAGGTTCTGTTAGAATTTGTAAGTTTTAGATGTTAGATTAACTAGGAACTAAAATTTGAGTTAGAATTTAATTTAAGTTAAAAGTGTATGTGATAATAGTGATTTGGAGTTGTAATATATTTTACATTAAATTTTTTTTATTAGAATTTTTCGTTTTAGGTGACTGTAGATTTAGCTTAGATTTGATTTTTTTTTTTTTTGAATTTGTTGGGGATATGAATATTGTAAGTTTATTTGTTTGGGTTTAGGGTATTTTGTCCAAAAGGGCATGCATTATTTAATGTTCGATTATCACCTATTTGTCCATCACCATCGCGGTTTTAAATAAGCTGTGAAGGACGAAGATGCCACCAAAACTGCCTCAGATGCAATGACAGACATAGATGAAGAGGTACCAATGGACATTGAACTAGAGGTTTCGGGCATTGCTAAAGATTGAGGATTCTAGTTCGATCCTCCTATATTACAGACCACATCTTCAAACTTGATCAATAGCTCATGGGTCCTCACCTTGAGAAATTGATGATGTTAGTGAAACAAAACTTGCAAATTTTTATCATTATCTATCACAAAAGAGTCGTACTTCACACAATCTCGTACAACAGAATTGGAATTCTATAAAATAACTTCTCCATCCATTTTATGCCATGCAGTCCCAGTTTTTGAATTATAGTATTCTGAAACTCAACAAAACTTGTAGAAGGTTTGATAAAGACGCTTAACAGATTTTTATCAATAAATTTTATTCTCTCTTGCGTTTTTTCTTAATTGTCCCTCTATAGTGCATAAGAATTAAAAAACTATTCTCATTTTGATTTATAGCATTGGCCATATATATATTGAATTCATTAGCTTCAATTTATATAATGTTGTGTCCTATTTAGTAAATTAAACCTATTTACTTCGATTTATACACGCAACATCACTATTTAATTCGATTTATATGAAAGAAAGGTAAATCAAATTCATTAACTTCCATTTTCATAG
>NC_029785.2:6513092-6518486 GCF_000816755.2 Arachis ipaensis
AGTGCATTTTATTTGTTCATGTCATTTACCCGATTTTTTATGAGTTTCAAACTAAATGTTTTGGAACATAATATCTAATGTGTGATGAGGTTTGGTAATAATAAAGCATGCATGGTAATAATACTCATTGATAATTATTTAGAAAGAAACTATAATTTCTTGTTCTAATAAAATACAATGAAATTGCCAAGCAATTATATATATTTGTTAGAACCCTGCTTTTCTTTGGAGGGTGATTGTTCTACAAACAAATAAAACCTACATAAATATTTCATTAACTATTATTGTACTAACTTACTATTATCTTATCTTATTCACTCTTAGCCACATATTCTTACAGCAATAACACCAAACTAATTAAAACAAAGAAAAGTAAGCATAGTGTTTAACTTGAACTAAGCTTGGCTTGTACAATTCCTTGAATGGACCCCACAAGTCCCACAGCAGTGACAAGAAAGCAAGCAAAGCTGAATATGTTTAGAACAATCCATTTATTACTCCATGCTTCAATTTTGTTCTGCTTGAAGTACATCTCCACTGGGAAGTAAATGGCCAATGGCCAAAAGTTTACTGCTCCTAACACTCCAAGAACTTCGTTGAAGTAAGGGAAAAGGATTGCAAGTACAGTTGTTGTGATCACAAAGATTGTTCTGAAAAAGAACCTGAAGAGGTTGATCTCAAAACGGGGCAATAGGGGTAGTTTCACTTTGTGGAATTTTGCCACAAACCCACTGTTGGGGTATTTTCTTGAGCACCATCTCTCAACTGCACCATATATTGGTTGACTGTAAATCTGTTAAGATCATATATACATCATTAGGTACAAATATAAAATAATGTTTTTAAGATTATCATATGACAATAAAGTTAATGTGTGGCTAATCAAAATACTGGTTTTATTGCAATGATTTTTCAATTGACAAGGATTGCCGAACTATTTATACTCTCAATCATAATTCAAACACCTACCCTTACTTTTATATAGTTTTTGAAAAGAGTTGTTTACATAACATTGTATTGCTAAAAATGATCACAGTGCATATATGACATGTCTTGTAAGAAATTTTGGCTTTTTGGTTTGAGCCTTTAGCAGGAAACGAAACAGAGCTAAGGAGAAAGATGCATAGAAATTCAACTTAGAAAGGAATTCAAAAGGCACCACAGTAGAAATAATGAGAAATTCAGAATGTATAGTACCTGATATCCTCCAACCAAATGAACAATAATGCAAACATTAGCAATGTCAACAAGCCAGAAAGGCTCATAGAATCCAAACCCAGTGAGCAGGTTTCCCGGCGTAGAATCTCCGAACGCAGCGTATCCAAAGCATCCGCAACAGAGATAGAAGAATGTTGTGATGAAGATTGCAATCATGGATGCCCTCTTCATGCTTTGGTTTTCCGGTGGAGAAGACTTTAATGTGTCCTTTACTCAAAAAAAAAAGCAAAATTTAGTACTACTTCATTATTATTACCTTTTTTTTTTTTCATGCACCAAATCTTTAACCACCTAAAAATAATAATATGAATATGAAAGGTCACAAGATACCTTTTGTTTGTGAATTGCTTAAAAAGAAAGGAAATGATGAAAAGAAGAAAGAAAAGGTCACAAGATGAGTACCTCAATCTCAAGGAGGAGAACAGAGTAGGGATAAGCGAATGCAATGTCGCCAAGTGCTTGAAACACCAACCATATTTTGTCTGCAGCAGTTCTAGTTGATATTCCTGTTACCCTACCCATAATGCTTCCATTTTCTGCATCCAAATTCCAATCAATTATTCTTATTTTTCTTTTGTCATACCATTCTTGCTACCATAAAGTAATATCTTTATACTAAAATATATTACTATAAACCAATAAAACAGCCACACTTGAAATGTTTTCTGAATGGTCCATAAAGTAATATCTTCAATTTTTTGGGGCACTATTTAATAGTTTCATCTTTCAATTGTTTTGTTGTGCTAACAATGTAGCAGAGTGATATAGAGTTTAGAATATTGTTAAAATTAGAAAAGTAAATAAAATGAACATTTTTTTTTTTACCTATGACTGTTGCTATGCCAAGTCCAAGTCCTATGAATGAATATGTGAAGGACATAACTGCTGCAACAATTGAAACCCATGCTAAGTTGTGAAGATCTGGTATGAATGACATTACTATCTGAATTGCTCCAAATATCACCATATACAGATTATCTCCATAGTTGCATGGAGCATCATGCCCTTCCTTGTGGTAACAATTTGATTTCAGAATCGCCCTGCAATAAATAAATAATAAGAAACAATCAGCCAATCCCTCTCTAGTGATGAAGTACCATAACCAAACAAAGACACAGAAGAATAGAGAGAGATTTAAAAATAAATATAATAAAAAATAAAAAATAAAACGTAACTACCTCATACTGGTTGCTGTGGTAATAACATATGCGACACAAGTTCCATACAAGATCACAAATTGAAGGAAACCAGCCACCACCGTCCTTTTTTTACCTGAACTTATTATAATACTACACCCGATTAGAATCTACAATTATTACTAATTCATGAAATATAGTTTGGTGTGAGGGTTATTTTTACCAAGATTGTTTGTAACAGCATCCATGTAAGAGTAGTTTCTTTTCCCAGTTACTGGGTCCGGTGTCCTGTAACAATCGGATAAAAGAAACGACGAAATATATGTGACGATTGCGAGGCAGAGCAACGCAACCGGCCCTCCGATCCATCCTAACTGTGCAGTGCTCCAAGCAAGAGACAGAACGCCGGATCCAATCACCGCCGTAATAATATGAGCCACCGCGCTCTTCACGGTTCCGGTTCTCTTGGGATGGCCATCGTCGTCGTAGGCATCACCGATTCTTGATACTTGGAAAGAGTCTTTTAGTTCCATGTTTTTATCCAACTCAGTGCAATAACATGAAGTTTACTGCATTCAATGATCCCATAGAAGGAAAAGGAAAAGGGACTAAGCTTCTGCAACTTCAAATCAAAGACAAAACTATACCATGCACTTGAAAAATGGATTCTATTGCTAAGCTTTCTATGATATTGGACAACTCTGCTTTTGAATTTCTAGAAAAATGTAGATACAATATGTTTTTACTACTTGAAGACAACTAAACTATTTTTTTTCCAAGGCTCTCCCTTCAAAATTAGTAACAAATAAGTAGCTGCATTTATTGTTTTTGTATTTGTCTTTTTGGAGGTTCAAAACAGTCAAACACTACGAAAGTGCTCTTGAATTTGTGTGAAAGGACGCATACCAAACAAAGCCTAACACATATGTGAACAATATGTTTGGCTGAATACCTTAAAAGCACGTCCAATATTTAGTTTTAGTTTAATTTAGTAGTTTTTCTTTAAAATAATACAGTATCTCCTTACTGATATTAATATTATTTTAAAAATTATATCCAATACAAGTTTCAATTTTAAATCAATTCAGTTACTGTAAAAATTAAAAGTGATACCCAAAAAATATCCCAATGGAGGAGTTGTTGATATTTTCTTATACCATCCCAGCAAGCATTGTATGCAGTCTATAGAAAAATTAATACATGTATAGTTCGAAGGGTAAAGGGTGGGAAAAAAATCTCTAATTTGCTACTATTTCCTTATCCTCCTTATGTTTCCAATGCCAATCACACTAATCACATGCGTAAGAACTCACCAACCACATAAATACACTAAGCTAAGCTATTCCTATCATATACTCAGAGATTTGATTAGATTAGATTATTGCTGATGAAACATGTGCTTTGGTAGGTTTATTAGGTAAAATATGATTAATGAATGGCCCCATGATGCAGAAACTGATGAACAAGTGACGAACTTCTAAACTTTTTGGAATCAGTAATGTCTTTGATTGACTAAACTACAAGTATAAGAAAACAGAGTAGCTTACCAGATTACTTGACAGGAAAAAGATGTAAGGAGATTTTCTTTGTACTTGAAGAGTTGAACTTGACCAAATGCTAATGCTCTTAAGTCCAATATAATTATTGTGGGTAGGAGAGAGAGAGAGAGAGAGAGAGGAGAGGAGAGAAAAGGATAGAACAGTATTTGGAGAAAGCTATATGATGTTTGAGTTCGTTTATGAACTCAATATTATATAGACCTTCCAAATAATGGAAGAATCTGCCGCTTTTTAATTGTTACTTTAAATTTTAAAGTTTTTTAAATATATAAATCTGAGATTAGATTTATTGTTTTTCTATTTTAAAATTTTTTAAGCCAGAATCTACAGTGATTTTCATCACAGAATTTTATTATGAGGAGTGTTAGGGACAATAACTTTTGTGATCTGTAGTCATCAAATAGCCATCAATGATGATTTTAATGGTGTGGGATTAGTGGAAAATTTTATCCAAAGAATAGGAAAAGAATAGATGAAGAAATTTTATTAATTGTTGATTGATTGAATTGAATTAAAAATTATGAAAGTAAAACTAAATATATATAGAGTATTGGGTTAAGAAAGATAAAAGCAAATAAATATAAGATAAAAAAAAAAGATAAGATAAGATAATAAAGACTAAAATTATAATTGAATTTATGTATTCTATTGGGTTGAATTTGTGAATCACGAAACTTCTTTATTATTTTCATGGGCTAAGGTGGAAGAGTAGTTTAATATTTTACATTAACACAAGAGTCAAAAAATCTAAAGAGTATAATGTAGGTAACTTATTAATTTGACTAGTATCTAATTTCATAGTTTTGTCAAACAATCCATTATTTTAAAATCACATGGAAAGAACCCAAAACAAAAATCGGTCTATTTTCCGATAATAATAATAACTACCCCCACGAAGAAAACAGGAAAATAAAACAAATCTAGCTTTTTATTTCTCTCTTCTTTTATTACTTTATGGAGGAATAGTTGAAAGAAGATTCAGTATCAGTGGATCAAATTTAAGAGTATGGGTTGTTGGTATGTCTTCAAAGAACTTGGTAACTGAAAATCATATGTTCCTAATTTTGACCATTGAAAGAAAGCACCAAAACTGGTTAAAAGAAGTTCACACTTTTTACATCAATATTGTCTTATGCTGTAGTGGCAATTTCTTCAGAAGAGTCCTTTACGTCTAGCATCTTTCATCTCAAGGAAAATTTGTAATTTACATTACATAAAAGCTAGAATATCTAGAGAGAACAAATTTATTGGAGATAAAGAAGCATCTTCCTTCAATTTGAGTCACATCTTATGTTCAACACTAAAAGTTGAACCCCAGTTTGATTGGAATATAACTTATCCTAATAGCTAATGATTGTGCTCAATTCTGGTTTTCTAGAATTAACAAGTTGCAAAAATAGATAAGTTACTTCATTTTTTATTTTTTATTAGAGTCCTAATTTAGATAAATAAGATTCAAATAGTCTTTATAAGAATTTAAA
>NC_029785.2:6518739-6520499 GCF_000816755.2 Arachis ipaensis
GTTCATTTAATATTTCATATTTCAAATTCAGTAAGAAAAAAAAAATAATTAACCCACAAAACTGATCTATATATTGACTTGATTTGATCCCTCCAAGACTTTTATTTTCTTATAAATTTATAATTTTTAAAATCAAAACTAAAAAATCCAACCTAATTCTAACCGCACATCCATTCAATTATGTAAGTTGATTCTTTGCTCTAAACCGACCTGCAAAGACTATCAATCAAGAACATAAAAAAGAATCTTGCTAACCCAATTTAGCACAAACCCAATAAGTTACCCACAATTTTGGGTCGATTATTTATTGATAAAATCAAGAACTACCACCAATCCTAGCCATGAAGGGAGTTTGGTATGATATTATTGCCTAAAGATAAGGTTTAGATAACATTTATGTTTAAATTCCTCTTTCGTCGTAACATAGCTTTTGATATTAAGTTAGACTCAATGAACCCTAATAATTTATTAGCTCAAGATGTAAGGAATTGATGCCATGGTTTGGTCTAAGAGGAATTTTTTTTTTTTTTTAATTTTATCCAGAAAAATTGTTTCACGAGATAGAAGATATTGATCTAGAACGTTTTTTTTTAAGTTTGGACCCTAAAGGAAATCATATTCATATTGGACTATGCTAGGTCACTAGTATAAGCCAGACTGAGTAACGTGATGTAAAAGGGAGTTAGATATTGATTCCTACTAAAAATATACGGAAACTTCAAATTTTGTGTATGAACTATTATTTATTATAATTTTATTTAAAAAATTTTGTGGCTACTCCAAAATTTGGGACCATCCTATATAGTGATAATAATCTGGCTAAGTACAAAACTCAGAGTGAATTTTATTTAAAAATTTTAATAGGCTTGCACCACGTTTGGGTCTATATTTGTGGTCTATGATTTTTCTTTTTTAATTAATTCTAAGAAAAATTCGAATTTGAGCCTATGTAGTTCCAAAATCTGTACACTACTTACTAAGAAAATGTTGGTTTATCAGTTAGCATCTCTGGGCTCGTGACACAATTCCTATTAATAAATTAATTGCGCTAATATAATAGACAGAAACCAAACAAATGAAGGAAAACAGAGCCAATTTGTTATTTTGTTAATAAATCTAATACCTTTTTGAAGGGTTGGTTCACATGATCAAAACCTTCCACTTATGTATCTCTCTGTTATGCATAGACATTTATATAGACACCAAATACGTTACGATATATATATATATATATATATTATTTAGATAAATAATAATATATATTATTTTTAAATTAATTTTAAAAATACATATTAAAAATAAGGTTGAATAAATTAATATGTGATGGTATTTTAATATGTCTAACCGTATTTGAAGAAGAATTTTTTATCTTTTATTAAAACACAGTTGAATACAGTAGACATGCGTGTTAGATAAATATCATGTTCGAAATGTGTTAGACACAAAAACATAACTCAGCAAAATGTTTGTATTTCATAAATATCTCTTTTAGTACTCACTTGTAATTGGTCTAACCTGATCTAGTTCGGTAAAAAGAAAAAAAATTCAAACTCAAACGTAAAGTTTTTTCTTTTTTAATCTTAAGAGGTGGCTTATTGAAAATCAGGTAAAGTTAGAACATATTTAAAATTATTATGCATATATGTTATTTTTTAAAAGTGTTTTACACTTTTACTTGAGGTTTGAATTCTAAATTTTTAATTTAAAAACTTTATTATTTATCTATTTTCCAAATTTTTTTAATTATATAAAATAATTTT
>NC_029785.2:6520524-6525264 GCF_000816755.2 Arachis ipaensis
TGTCGGTATCTTATTAGATCTTAAACTCATTTAAAATTTTAGTCTAATTTAAACTTTTTATTTGTTAGTAGGCTCGTTAACAAGCCTCAAATTGGATCAGACTTTTGAACAAGCCAAACTCAGACATCTAAACAAGTATTTAATAGAACATAAACGGACTCAAGTTAAATAACTACAATATAGATCTGGTCTTTTAACGATAAAATTTGACTTGATCTGACCAATTTTTATCTTTAATCATTCCTACAGTATTCTTAAATAAATGAAAGAAAACAAAGACATTTATTATTTTTAATATGTATTTTATATAAGTAATTAATTTTGTAATTAATTTTTTGATAAATTCTACTTAACCACTTCTAAAATAATATGTAAATTATCATTTATGATGTGTCATATTTTAATTGGTTATTATCTTAATCATAGTTGAGTTATTTTATAATTTATTATTTGACATGGTAATAGTATAATTTTTTAAAATATCAAAACCCCGCTCCGATTAATTAAAGCGCATTTCCACTATTTCCTTTTTTTTTTTCCGTCACGTAGCTTCGGTCGTTTCAAGAAACATCGACGTCGTTACTATCTACTTCGTGGTTATTCCCAGTATAGCCAGCCCCCGTAACTTATTGAGTGAGATGATAGAAGATAGCGATGATGCCAACGCTGGTTATGTTGGGAAAGGACAGCGAAGTTACGAATGACGGGAATTCAACGATGTTAGTAAGGGATGATGCACTGAAGAAAGAGAGGGCAGTAGATAGCGACGACGTCGCGATGTCAATACTTGGAAGGATCGAAACTACGTGATGAAAAAAGAATGGAGGAGTGAAAATGTGCTTCAATTAAGGGGAGTGAGATTTTGATATTTTAAAAAATTATACCATTACCCATCGTAAATAATAAATTACAAAAATAACTCGACTATGATTAAAATAATGACAAATTAAAATATGACACATCATAAAAAAATAACTTACATGTTATTTTAAAAGGAGTTAGGTAGAATTCACCTAATTTTTTATATATATCTAGCATGATTGTTTCTTTAAAACAAAGACATAATTTTTATTTTGGAATATAGGGTTTCTTCATCATAAAGAGTATTCCAATAGTAGACCTTCTGTTTGTTAACCCTAAATTTAGATATTAAAAGTAAATAATTTAAATAATTAAAATTCCAATATATCAACAAAAACGTGACATAATTGGAGGAGAATATGATGAATTTTAGTCCTAGAAAAGGTACTAGATAGGAGAGCAAGAGCTTAAGATAACTACCCATACAACGGAAGTACTCTGTTTTGAAATAGAAAATATAAGAACTGTTAAGGAAGTAGATAAGAAAATAGAAAATAAACAACAATGTCCTGGTAGCAAAAGAAACCAATCTTAACTTGTATATTTTATGTATATTTATATATTCTTTTACATATTTTTAATAAAAAAATAATTAATTATTAAAATAATCAAAATTGTTATAATAAAATAAAAAGAAGGTTTTAAAATACACAAAATAATTCTTAACATTTATACCTGTTAGATAATACAGTTCTTCTCTAATTTAACTAGTTTATCGAAATAATCAATTTTAAAATTTTTAAAATTTTTCAAAACCTGTTTTGAGATTTTTTAAACTCTTCGTAGATTATTTTGTATTTTATTGTTCGAATTAAATTGAAGAGTGTGTATTGTATATTTTAAAACCTAAGAACTAAAATATTCGATATTAAAATTTTACGGACCGATTTGAGTAATTTTTCTAATTATAAATATGAATGCGAGTTCATTTTATATTTTTTTTATTTCTGAAATTTTATGTGGCATGTTTTATTTGAGAAATAAATGGCTTTTAGCTAGTTAGGTTCATTTCACCATGCATGTCTTTGTCTATGTGATGAGAAAGAAGAGCATAGAAGACCACAGAGGAACAACCGAACAAAGAACGAGAATAAGAAAGGGATGCCAAAAGACAACAACAAATTGACAAACACTAATCAAGTATTCATCATTTGAGACGAAACCTCAACGGAGAAGTCTCGTGTATGTTCGCCACAATGGAAATGGAGGTAGTAGAAGCTAAGGTCGGTCCACTAGGGTTCAATATTAGGGATTGAATGATCAAGTTAATTAAGTAAGTCTCAAAATGATCTATGAATATTTTCACTTGAACTTCAAATTAGTAGTTAAATTTTCAATTGTCTCATAATATACTTCCCACCACTTATAAAAAAGTAATGACATATCAAGTAGTGACATGTAATATGTCGAATCATATTATGATATGTGGTAATACTTTGTTAACAAAAAATATTTGAGAAATTAATGTGAATTACAAAATAAAAATTTAAGATTTAAATTGAGATGACATTATGAGAAAAATTATTTTTAGCTGTTTTTTATTTTATTTTTAGTGACAATAAAACTAGCTATTAATAATATATTTATTGGTAATTTTTTATATTTGTTGTCATATATTTTATTGCTAAAGAATTTTAGTGGTAATTATACAATTATCAGTAAAAAATCTTTTTAATGGTCGTAAAAAATATATATTTATTACTATAACCTATAGTAATAACAATAAATATATAATTACCTCTAAAACATAAATTAAATAAGACATATAGTAGTCATTATGCTATTAATTACCACTAAAAATTGGTCACTAAAAATATTTATTATTGTAGTGTGATTGAAAAATTAAAAATCAATTTGAAATTTGAGTAAATATTTAGAGACTATTTTAAAATTTAACTCAGATTAAATAATAGGTAGATTCTAATATACCCATATTTATTGTGATTATGATAGTTATACAAATATTTTTAAAATTAAAGTCATTTTTTTTTACATTTTGATAACACGTTTTTTAGCACCATTTTTTTTAAAAATATTGTTAAATAATAAAAAAATATTACTTTAATTTTAACAACATTTTAGACATAATCTTAAAAAGCATAACTATAGCTAATCTATTCAAACTCAAAACACATTAGTGACATGTCAACTACTAAACCTAATCTTAAAAAGCATAACTATAGCTACCTCATAGACAAGTTATTATTTGCTCTTATAATATTTTAGACATCATTAATGATTCATTTTAGTTTTTCAACAGAGTAAATTAACAAAAACATATTTAAAAGATTTAAACGTTGATAAAAATAAGAAAAATAAAAAAGCTCATGATGAAAAATTGAAAATATTAAAAAACTGACCAAGGGTTATTAGTTCTGTTTTATGTTGTTAGCAAAAAACACTTAAACAAGCACTAAATGCATCTATCTCACATTCTTAATTAAGTCTTTACAATTGATCATTTTTGTCCATTTTAAAATTTTTTTTATCATTTTAATCTTATCTTTTCAAATACATTTTTAATAATTTATTATTTTAAAATAAATTTGAACATTAGAAAAACGAAAACTAGTGGCTACACAAATTCATAGAATTTGCATCCATATAGATATAGGCCATACCGAACAAAAATATCACTCTCCTAGTGGTCACTGATCAATGCTAACAATCCATCCCACTTTCAAATTCAACTAAGAACCAAAAATAAATTTAAAAAAAAAAAAGAAAGAAGAAAGAAAATTAAAGGAGCGGTCCAGTTTGTGCTTTGTGTTATGACAGAACAGGAATCTGTGAAGAGAGAAAAGCTGGAAAAAAGTGTGTTTTATGCAATAATGTCCAAAATTGAAGATCGAGTGGTGCATATGTGATGCTACTTCTGTGGCTTTTGTGAGGGATAACAACAAGGGAATGAACTCATTTTATTTATCTTATGATAACGTAAGCTTTCTTGCAATGATTTTAGACCTTTTTTTCTTCTTGTGTGGCAAATGAGAAACAATTTCTTTTGGTGTATATCATGAACCGATCAAAATGGAACCATGATTTTTTTTTTTATTTATTTATTTAGGGTTCGAATGTTGCGGTAGTGGTTTTGTGAGAAATGATAAGCAAATATTTGATATCCTCCACGTGTGTTGTTACTTGTTACGCAAAATTTTCCTTTTAGTTGTAAAAAAATTAAACTAATAAAATGGTTTTTGATTTTTGAGAATACAGAAAAAATACTTCCCGCAATAAAAATTAAAAATACATCCAAAATATTTTAAAATGTTACAAAAATGTTGGACGGTAAAGAAATTTTTTTCCGTTTAGTTGAATTAGCCAAGGTGACAAACGAAAATAAAAATATAGCATTATTTCTAAGACGAATGTATTAAAAAGAAGATTAAAATTGAGAGACAGAGACATTGAAACATAGAAATTAAATTAAATTTTTGTATTATATTTAGTATAAAATAAATTGAATTGGATTATATTTTAGTATTATGTTTGGTTTAAGATAAATATAAAAATTAAAAAATAAATTTAAAATTTAAAAAATTAAATAAAATATTTTTAAAAAATATTATAAAAATTTTAATCTCTTGTATTTTCATTTTTTAGAAATACTAAAGTTTAAAAGAATTGGAATTTTATATCTCAAAACTAAAATTTTAATTTCTAATTACCAAATACACTACTCAGTTTCAGTTTCTTAATTTCAATCACAATCCCAAAAAATAAACACAACTTAATATATCGAATCTCATTTCTTAATTATATTTAATTATTCTTGCAACACTAATTTAAACACTAATAAAAAGTTATAATAAAACTAAGAATTTAACTTTTATGTTAAATATGTACTAATAATATAAAATAATTTTACACGAACATCTA
>NC_029785.2:6539183-6539705 GCF_000816755.2 Arachis ipaensis
AAAATATATTGGCAATTTTTAATTGAAAATTAAGATGTTAAGAATTGAATATTCCTATCTTTAGGAAAAGTCTGTGCATGTCTCTTAGTCTTTCATTCATATCATATCCCATAAATAATATTTATTAACATTTTTCATTTAACTTGAAAATATTTTCCACAAAATGGAATATATTCTCATATAACATTTAATAAAAGAGGTATTATCAATTCATATTAAAAAACATTATTTAAATATTTTCATTTCTTTCAAGTTATGGGCTACACGTTTAAGTATCTCAGTAGTTTTAAATTGATAGTGGATATCACAGAATCAAGTGTCGACTTTAACTGGATATTGAATTTCAATTAAAAACATTATGGAGTTATTGAGAGTTTTCTAGCTATAACATGATTATATATACTCAAAAAAAAATGAAAAATAATATATAAATAAAGTTATATCTAGATTAGATAAGTTTGCTACAGTAATTTTAGGGAAAACATAAATATGCTAGACAAAAAAAATCAAATAGTTATTTTT
>NC_029785.2:6539808-6540070 GCF_000816755.2 Arachis ipaensis
ATAACTTATAGCGTTTGAGTGTCTGCAAATAAAGTGATGGCATTATAAAATCCAGAAGATGTTGCTAGAAGAAACAAAGATAAGAGAAAACAAAAACCATTAAGTACTAACATTTAATGAAGTCAATGTATTTTTTGTATTTTGCTTTTCAGGTCAACAATAAAAGCTATATGGCAGGTATTTATTTATTTATTTATTTATGTCCTTTTATTTTAAGAGTATATATTAAGATTATTAATTAAAATTTTTTAATACTAAGATA
>NC_029785.2:6540177-6540518 GCF_000816755.2 Arachis ipaensis
TATGTAATGTTAGTGTATATATATGTATATATTTATTTTTATTCCCGTATTATTACTAACTTATCTTTAAGGAGTGAAGATGTGTGTACACACATACCCAAAACAAATAAATACTTTGAAGGCGGCAACATTAAATGAAGTCAATCTATCTATTTGATTTTTTCTATCAAGTCAACAATAAAAGCTACTTTAAGATATTTATTTATTCGTTTGCTGATTTTCATAGTAAGCATTCTTGTCATAATTCTGAAATATAGAGAATTTGGTTTTGACATGAAAAAGTAGCAGAGTAAATATTATAAAAAATATTATTAAAATAAAGTAATACAAAGTTTAGATTA
>NC_029785.2:6540669-6543774 GCF_000816755.2 Arachis ipaensis
ATGCTCCAAATTTTTTAACTTTTTAGGTATATATATAATATTATATGTAATTATATATGTATATGAATATATATTCTTTAATATATTTAATTACACTCCACTTAAACTTTAAAGGATTAAAGTAATAAATTTTTAAGTCAATATTATACATTATGGTTTAGTCTGCTTTTCAGAACTTGAGTAACACTACATCAAGTTTAAAAATAATTAACAACATTAGGGTGACCCTTCTTAGTTTCCCCAATAATTTATGTACTAATGAAGTGGAGTTAAATTTTAAAGTAGTCTGTAAATTTGCACTCAAACTTTAAAGTGATTTTTAAAATTAATAATTATTCAAATTCGTCCCTAATAAAATTATTTTCTATTACTCATAATAGTCTCTAAAATAATTTCCGTCTATCCTTATTATTAAAAAAGATTGAAACGACGTCATTTTATATTTATTAAAAAACAAAAATACCTACTCTTCCCCAACCTTTCTCCAGTTCTCCTTTCCCTTTTCCTATTCCTTCCACGCTTCTTTTCTTTTTTCCCAACCCTTCTTCGGTTTCTCTTTCCCGCTCCCCTTCCCCTTCCTCAATCCATTCCCAGTTCTCCTTTTCCTTTTCCTTTCCCAATCTGAATTCCTTTCTCTTCTTCTTCACCTTACCGATTCACTCCTAAGTCCTTCCAAGTAAATGACAATGGGCTATAACTTGCTCACGCACTCTTTCAAAGCTACGCCCTCTCCGATGTCCACATGGTGCACATGCACTCCCTCAAAACACTTGCCTCTGCTATTGTCTTTTTTTTCCAACAACACTACTCCTCACCTTCCCCTTCCACTCTAACTCCAATCAACAGCTGCAATGGTGTCAGACTACTAACAAGAAATTCTCCTCTTCCTCTTCGATGATTCTGAATCATGCATCCTCTTTCATTCTGAATCAGATGCTCAAGATGTAAGGTCCCACATCGGTTGGGGAGGGGAACGAAGCATGCCTTATAAGGGTGTGGATACCTATCCCTAACATGATGCATTTTAACGAGTGAGTGTGGGGGGCTTTGGCCATCATCCCTATCGTCAAAGGCAAAATCGTGAGGCCTTGTGTGCCAAAGCGGACAATATCATGCTAGCGGATGGTTTGGACTGTTACAGATGGTATCAGAGACAGAACCCGGATCGATGTGCCAGCGAGGACGCTGGACTCCCTTAGGGGGTGGATTGTAAGGTCCCACATCGGTTGGGGAGGGGAACAAAGCATGCCTTATAAGGGTGTGGATACCTCTCCCTAGCATGACGCGTTTTGACGAGTGAGTGTGGGGGGCTTTGGCTATCATCCCTATTGTCAAAGACAAAATCGTGAGGCCTTGTGTGTCAAAGCGGACAATATCATGCTAGCGGGTGGTCTGGACTGTTACACAAGATATAGACGATAGCTAAATAGAGTTATTCATCATTGTAAATCGTCCCAATGAGTATCTCAACCACCATACTCACGATAACTCGCTTTTATGCATTACATACTCCAATTTCTGTCGCATCTGCCTTTTCCTCCCAGCACCTCACGTTGAGAATTCTTCAACTTTTTCGAACCCTATGATGATACTCATTGTGCCATAACTGACATGGCAACATAAGAAGATAAGAAAGACACTGACAGAGAAAAGAAAAAGTGCCTTAGATTGGAAAAGAAAAAGGAGAAGGAAAAGGGCAAGAAAAACTGGGAATGAGTTGGGAAAGGAAAAGGGGAAGGAGAGCGTAGAAGGGAAGGAGAACTGAGAAAGGAAAAAAGGGAACTGCGAAAGTGTTGGGGAAGAAGAAAGGAAACATGGACGGAAAAGGGAAAGGAAAAGGGGAAAGAAGGGTTGAGGAAGAGGAGGTGTTTTTCTTTTTTTAATAAATATAAAACGACGTCATTTCAGTCTTTTTTAATAATAAAGATGGACGAAAATTATTTTAGAAATTACTATGAGTCCCGAAGGATAATTTTAGGGGCGAATTTAAGTAATTATTAATTTTAAGTATCACTTTAAGATTTGAGCGTAAATTTAGGAACTACTTTAAAATTTAACCCAATAAATGTTCTTTCACAATAATACTCAAAAGTCAAGGTTACCTTGGTGAAATTGTTGAATTAGACGCATATCTGTGTTCTTTTATTAACACATTTTTTACTGGATGGTTTTAGAAATATTTATAACTACTAATTATCTCTATTGTTTTTCTTTTTATTTATTTTTTAGACAATGTAAATAAAAGTAAGTAATTTTAATACTTATAAAAAGTAACACAAATAATTTAGTGTAATTTATTTTAAGAACATATAATTTTTTTTGGGTTAAAGTAAAGAGATTTATTTATAGGCCTCTATTGAATATGATAAAATCAGACATGGTCCTTTCAATGTGATCATATTTGTGAGTCATTATGATGACATAGCCAAATCATTTCATGGTTGGCTAATTGGTGTCCCTTCATTTCATCATGTGTCTTCTACATTAGATTTGACGAGAAAATAACCCTACACTCAGCTCCTTGTATTTTTGTCCATAAATTTCTGCACCTCTCACTTTCATTAATGTTTATTGATGGCCCTTTTACAAGTTGACTAGTGATCTTCATGCAATCAAACACATCACAAATTAAAGGAGATTATTTAATTTCTAACTCAAACATAGAATAACTAATTTTAATTTAGAATATTTTTATAATTTTAAACTTCATTTGTTTTATCAATAGCATCAGCATGACAACCCATTTGTGAATGTTTTACATACGTTATTAAAGTGATAGATTCCAATCTCATCCGTGACTTTGTCAGTATCGAAAACATTTAGTTTGTGTCAGGTTCATATCTTCATTTGAAGAGACATCAGACAAATAGTAATGTCAAATAATTATGTCTGTCCATTCAAAATGCAAACTCTGTATAATTAGAACCATAGGGTTGTATTATTGTTGAGTCGGAGAGTTTCTTTTATACCTTGATTAGATGTCCATCATTGATTTTGTTTAAAATGTAAAAGTAGTTATGATTTTAGGCAAATTTTTATAGGTGTCTTATTAAAGAATTGTCACTCTGCTAATAACTAAGATGTGCATTTTATCATGCACTTTTG
>NC_029785.2:6543953-6546673 GCF_000816755.2 Arachis ipaensis
AATTGGAGTTTGAGAAGGAAGAAAAAAAAAGTAAAAGAATGAGGTTTAAATTTGTTGAAAAATAAAAATGAGAGAGGAGATTGAACAAACGTAGTTTTAATAAAAGTATTATTAATAGTATAACAATTTCATTAAGTTAGTAAGAGATTTGCTGATGAGATAACATTGATATCATTTTAAATGTTTTAGGATAAAAATAAAACGATTAAAATGTTAAAGACTAAAATAAAGCTCATTTAAAAAATTAGAGGCTAAAATTATAGTTTATTCTTATATTTTTATTTTTTGTACTTGTTAAAATTGAGAACGAAAGATACCTGTTTTTGCTTTTTATGTTTGAACTTATTTTGTGGCAGATTTGAGAAAAGTCAACAATTATATACATTTAACCTAATTAAGGACACTAAACACATTTTATGGTACAAATAATAACACATCATCAGTCACATAGATATGAGAGCATCTGACACTAGGCAACAAGCTTAAATCTTTGTGGTTTTTAAAATAACAACAATTAGAGAGCACAGTTAAATTGTCGATATTTTTATTCTGATAAGCCAAGAATTAATTTATAGGTTGTTGTATATGTAAAGTAATATTTAAATTTATAATACTTATTTAATTAGATTAGTTCAGTGAATTAATCACTTGCCTAAATTAATTTAGTTTGTAATTTTTGAATTCTTGTAAACATACACAAATTACTATATACATAAACGGTTGGGATTGGATTAAATGTTTAAAAATTCACATGATCACTTTTTGTTGTTGTTTTTTTATGGATTATTTTTGTTTTAATCTTTGTTATTTGTATTTGTATAAGATTTATCCAGTTAAGTGTCATAGTTTTGGACATATTTTAATTCTACTGTATCGATATTTGGACTTACTTAACCCCTTAAATTAAGATCAAATTAGTGTAACTCTCAATATTTAGCAAGAAAGCTAAGAATACAAGAGAAATAAAATTTTAGTGAAAAAAATATTTTATTACTCAAGTGTTTATTATAAATGACTCACACAGATACATTCTAACTCTCACTCCTTATTTATAGTCATCCACCTCCGCAATTGATGGTTAGGACTAAATATAATCAATGGTCTAGATTGATCATCTAGAACCTTCGTTATAAATATCTATCCTACCACATTTCTCTAAATACTTCTAGATTATTCCATACTACTTTTCATACTTTTATATACATCCACACTCTTTNTTCTAGAACATTCTAAAACGTTTCGAAATCACCTAAAATATTCTCAAACACTCTAAAAAACTATACAAATACTGTTAAATCTAATTTTTTAAAATTTTCCGTGACACAAGTGTCGCTACTTGCTCTCAGTTTCTTCTTCTTCCTCTATTTTCCGTTCCTAGTTTTTTATTCATTAGTGTGCTCTTAGCGAGCCCAAGGAAAAGATATGGACAAACAATTGCCAACTCTTTTTTATTTTTCTTTCTGTATCTTTTTGGGACATATCCAACTACAAAGAAGTTATGACTATTGACTAAACAGTTATTGGGCCATTTTAGGTTAACCTGGCCCACATGCTTTTAAACTCCAAGTTTAAATATTATGTTATGTCACATAGCAAAACAAAAAAGAGTTTTTTATGGACAATCTAAGATTGAAAGATTGGATCCAAAAAAGGCTAAAAATATCAAAATTACTAAAAGCTTTAGATTCTTGACCAAAAAAAAAAAGCTTCAGATTGGTCATTCTACCAAAAAGAAAAGTAATTAACTAAGTACCTTGGAAACATCAAATTTCAGGCTGTAGAAACTAGAAACTGAAAAATCTTCGTAGAGAAACTCCCACGGCTTTCATGGCATGGGACCTCAATTGAATTAGATCAAGCTTATTTGAGTTCCTGATAGTATGATTCAGAAACCAACAATTCAATAAAACAATATTGTTTTTGGCATACAATAAAAAACTATTTTCAAGTTATAAAGAAACCAAAAAGATTATGATGGGGGTGGTTTGTCATTAAGCTAATTATCAATTATGCTGATGAACCAAAAAGATTATGATAATAAGAAACCAACAAGAAAAATTAAATTGTGGGACCAATTGAGGTATTACTCTTTATTTATTTTGCATTATGCTAAGAGCACTTAATGATTTTTAATAAAGAAAATTGATAAAATTGTGAAAGAATAAGAAAAGAAGAGAGGAAGAATATTATACTTTGTATTTTTTGATTGATTGAATTGAATTGTATTATGAAAGTAAAACTAATATATATAGAGCATTGGCCTAAGAAAGATAAACGCAAATAAAGATAAGATAAGAACAACTAAAGATAAGATAAGATAAAATAATAAAGACTAAACTTGTAATTAAATTTATGTATTATGTTGGACTGAATTTATAGGTCACGAGACTTTTTTATTTATGTCATGGACTAAGGTAGAAAAGTAGTTTAATAAACATTTTGATTACGAAGTTAAAACTTTAAAATGTCCAATTGGGTATTGTTAAAGAAAAAGCTATGGAAGTTTCGAATTTAAATTACCTTGACTTAGCTTACCCTTTATTTAAAAGCGCATTTATTTGAAAATAATGCATTTTTTTCTTTTGGAATAAATAATATTAGAGCAATACTTTAAATTAATCTAAAACAATTAACCTTTATACCGGATAAATTAATCCCTAACAAAAAGGTTTAACAAAGTGACTATTTAATTCTTTTATAAAATTATACAAATTAACTTT
>NC_029785.2:6546724-6549174 GCF_000816755.2 Arachis ipaensis
CAATATTTTCATAAGTTCTTTTAAAGTACTTCTGAATCCTAAGATTTGAAAATAAAAAACACAACTACATGAATTTTTTTTTTTAACAAAGATAAGAGACTCGAACCCGCAACCTCTTAGTTGAGTATAGGAAGATTATGCCATTTAAGTTATAATTCATTGGCCACAACTACATGAACTTGTCAACCTATTAAACATAAAGTGTTATCTTATAATTTTAAAAGTATAAATATCTTTCGAATAAGTATTATCAGTTTCATCCTTAGTGTTTTGTTATATTTCGGCTTATCAACAAGCACTTTTTAGTTGTGTCCATTTTGAGTTTGACGACCATAACAAATGCAATGAACAATAATGTATCTATCCCCCACATGTGCAATAACGATGACAAAACATGATTTGATGTATCTATCCCCATTACAAGGTGCATCCTAGTGACTTACACAGGATAGGACACAATATAAATACACATAAATTTTTAATTATATAAAATATTTAAAATATTTTTTATTTTAATAAATAATAATATATATTATTTTTAAGCTTATTTCAAAAATATATTTAGATATACATTTTTTTATTAAGTGGGTCTAAGTGTATATAATTTTTTTTTATTTTTTATTAAGATGATTAAGAACAAAAAATATACGTATCAAACAAATGTTGTATCTAAAATATATTTAACACGTAAATGCAGTTAGCAAAGTGCCATATTTCATAGATCATTGCAAGATGAACGAACTGGGAATATTGCAGGAACTAAATAGCTAGGGACCAGAGAAAAGGAAAAGGAGTTGTTTCTGCATGGAAACATTTGCATTAATTGCATGGCTTATCATCTATAGTTCTTAATATGCGTATAACAAAACAACGGCTCAAGTGCTCAACTATCTCGATTACCTATATCTATATGTCGAAATATTTACAAACAAATAGAAATTAATCACGGTCTTTGATTATGAATACCTCAATCTTTTTTAAGAAAAGTAAATGCAAACAAGTTTCGCAGTGTACTATAAAGCTACCAAAGAAAGTTAACAATAATAATGGTTTGTTCTATATATGAGAATTGAAAGACTTTGATATCGTTGGTTAATTACCTTACCTTATGGAAGGAAATGTTTTTGAAGCGCTTCCTTCTATTGTAAATCCTTAATTGTATTTCATTCTTGTAACAATGTGACAATTTCTAATCTTGGGATTTGATGACTAATCTATCTCTTAATTTGATTAGCCTCTTTCATCTTCCACTATCCCAAAATGTGAAGCTTCAGTCTCAACACACCGAATCAATTAAGTCCCTTTTGTCCTTGTGACGTTATTGGAAGGTATATTGCATTTGTCTTTGTTTTCTTGTTTCTATTTCCGTTTCGGAAATCAACCAAAAACAAAATACATACTTGTTGATGTTTATGCCCTCATTTTTACAAACAAGTACTCTAACCGTTAAAATCTCAGCGAATTTAGGAATAAAATGATTCACATCCGATCAATTGGAAATTGGGTTTTGACTTTTGAGTTGCGATGACTTGGAGTTTAGCCGGTCCGGTTCGATTTTCAAAAGCGTACGATTTTTTTGGATTTAGTTATGCTAGATTAGATTAAAGTGTGGCTAGTTTTTTTAGTTTGTTGTTGTAGGTGCTACATATTCATCGGAGAAATCAAAATTAATTAAGTATTGGGCACTATTACTAAAAACAAATTTAAATCAGATTAATTTTTTTTCTCACATATTTTTAGATAGATAATAATAATAATGAATACTATTTTCCTTTGTCAATAACACGCAGTAAAGAAAGCTTAACCACAAAAAAAAAAGAGAAGTAAATTTAGTGCGTAGCTTACTTGATGCTGTTAGAAGTTGTAATGATGTAAGCAATATTTGTGCCAAATAAGCCTCCATGAACCAGCACTCCACATATCTTTTCCTTTGTATCTCCTAATTAGTAATTAGTAATTGGTAATTAGTAATTACAATCAATCATAATATGCAATCTACAAAGTCAATGTTGTAGACAAACGATTGAGGCTACTAATAAAGTAATAAGTTCTTTCTAAACAATGTATGTTAATTAGTATGCCGAGGAAATTGGTAAAATAAGAAATTAGGAATCTAATTATCTTTGAATTAAGATCATAAAATTCATACATAAAATTATAAATTTAATGTGGTTAATTCTATTTTGTTACTTTACAATTTTTTTTACTTTGGATCATTTTTTTAGATGAATATTTCTATAAAGATATCTTCACATAAAAATAATATTGCAAATTGTTAGATAATTTAACATATTTTACTGAATCATCTAACAATTATAATATCATCTTTATATAAAATGTTTTTTATGAGAATATTCATATTCATTTTTTTTAATACAAGACATTCAAAATGTGTTAGTTATTGTATAGTTATTTTTATCAAAGTATTCATTTATGAAAAGTTTGTTTTA
>NC_029785.2:6549190-6550261 GCF_000816755.2 Arachis ipaensis
TAATATATTAAATTTGTTGAGAGAGAGAGAAAGAGATTTGACCAAGAAACATCTTGACAGCAAGCATGTAGGAAGAGTTCCTAATAGAACCAAGTTGAGGGTGAGGAAATCTGTAGCAATCACATAGAATGTATGAAGAAACAAAGGTGATGGGTGCAAAGAGCATGAGCAACAATGGACCTGCGATCCACCCTAACTGTGCCACTGCCCATGCTAGAGACAACACTCCTGCCCCTATTACACCTGTTATTATGTGTGACACTGCACTCCATACACTCCCTTCAAAATTTAATATTGATTGATATTAAATTATTAATTATATATGCTTTTTCGAGAAGAATGAATATATAGAAGAAGGTAGCAACACTTACCAGTTCTCTTTGAAGGTCCTCCTAAAACATCACCAGAACAAAAGCTTTGAATCAATGGAGATTCATCATCAATTGCTCCCTCCACCACCATTATTGTTTCTACAAATCCTTTAACCAAAAACGGAAAACCTTATTCAACTTAAATTAAATAGCCTATATATATATATATGGACCTATCAGCACTTTTATTATTATTATTTTTTCTTTTGGTCAGCATCTTTCCTTTTATTATAATGGGAATGATGTTGGATTTGAATTTTCAGGGGATGCGACTTTCTTGATGGAAATTCTCAATATATATGATAAAATAAGGTAGAAACTTAGGTGGAATCGACTTCACGTGAAGTTAATAATTGAGAACCGTTAGATAGTTTGACTGATTTGATTAAATTTTCGTCTAATAGCTCTCAGCTATCAACTTTATCTAAAGTTAACTACACCTGAGTTTCCACCTATGTTTTCTTCTAAGCAAAATGCAATAACTCATTGAGGATGAAAACGACCGAGGCTAACTGAAAAGGGTGGAATCGAAAGTTAATAATTGAGAACCGTTAGATAGTTTGACTGATTTGATTAAATTTTCGTCTAATAGCTCTCAGCTATCAACTTTATCAACTTTATCCTACACCTGAGTTTCCACCTATGTTTTCTTCTAAGCAAAATGCAATAGCTCATTGAGGATGAAAACGACCGAGGCTAA
>NC_029785.2:6552202-6563223 GCF_000816755.2 Arachis ipaensis
TTTTTTTTTTAAATTGTATAAGTTGAATTATTATTGAAGACTTGACCACTTTTAAATTTTAAAATGTGTGAGAACAACGGAGTATTTCAGCATTATAACTTCCACGCAAACGCTAGGAATGCAATTTTCTTCATTTCTCTCTCTTTGTGGTTCAAAGTACGCACGATAGAGAAATAGTTCATGGACAGTGCAATAAAAGCCAAAATTTTGGAACCTTCATTCGGCTCTTGCATGTTTTTCGGAAAGAAGTCACTACTCACTAGCAACTTGACATGCTTGAATTGAGTTAGTCTCAACTAAATCATATTTTCTAGCGAGAAGTCTTAGAAAACAAAAATTTTTAGCCAAAACAAAAATTTTTAGCCAAAACTTACTATTTTTCGCTTTATTTAATGTACCCATAAGGATGTTTATGGATCGAATTCAATTCACATATCTGTGATATTTATTCAAATCCAATCTGAAAATTAAGAATATTGATCTAATTCACAAGGTTTTTCGCATGCTAAAAAGTTTGGATTGTAGATTTTAAATAGATATCCACATATCTGTATATTTGCAAAAATAAATAAATAAATAAATAAATATTCTTCTTATGTTTTATTTCAATTAATAATTATTATATATTTTGTATTATTTTATTTTTATTATTTAAAAAAATATATTTAATAATATTTTAAGAGTAAACATGTTTAAAAAAATAAAAAATAATATTTTATTAATATTTTTTAATAAAAATAAGTTTTTAAAATATTTATGTATTTTGCGGATATATCAGATCGAATCCAAACTTAAAAGTTACAGATATTAAATCCAATCCGATCTGGATATATTCGATATCTGATCCAATTTGATCCACCGCTAATCCGATCCGACAATTTTAGTGTGAATCGAATCGAGCATCCTACAATAAACAAATGATAAATAAAACAAATTTTCTAAAACCTAGGTTCTTGAAATGAACCCAAAAATCCAAACTCCACAAGAGTTGCGAAATGCAGACTCCCAATAGAAACCTCTAGTAAAATATCCTCACCATAAGTCCATAACTCAATTAAGTGAAACGTTTTTCTTCTTCGATGCATAGAGCTAAAACTCGAAGTTTTTTGTGAGATGGAACATTGCCGGTAAAGTTCAGAAAAGAAAATGCTTATGGTGTATGCTACCTTCATTTCTTAATTACTCCTGTACTTTCATATACTATGCATTTATTTAGTAAAACCAAAAGGTGGAAAGAGGAACTGAATTAACTCATTACATTTGCATCAGGTTTAACAGAACAAAAACCTTTACAACCTAATTTCCCAAACCACAAAAAAAAAAAGGAAGAAAAATAATACTAATAATAATCATAATAATAAGGTAATATAAAATGGAATTTATCTCGTTAGGGAACAGGCTGGTCTTCAGAATTGGAATCTACATGTACATAAAAACTAGCTGCTACTATCAGATAGCAAAGCACAAGCATTACCCCCTTGAAGTAATTTGCAGTTCCTTCCTGCAAAATCAATAATGATTTACCATGTGTCGTTGTAAGCTCCGAACATCATAACGATACGCCACATAAATAGTTTTATTTCTCTACATTGGTAGTGTCAAAAGAGTTTTCCACTGTCGTCCAATCAGATGCTTTCATTTATACAAATTTGACATAGTGGCTGTGAGTCAAAACTATGTGGCGATATATGATTGGACGTGTGTAAAACTTTTTTAGGCTGACAATGTTTACAAATTAAATTCTCTTGGAAGGAAGAAAATAACCTGTAACATGAAGGCAACAACTATAACAGTTAGAAATAGTGCTGCTGTCTCAAAAAGTTGAAAGTTCAGGTCCAATGGTTGCCCCATTATCCACCCCATAACAACACAAAATGGTATCTGCACAATTAAACAGAGAAAAACTTCAAGGAACCAAACAACATAAGAATATTCGAAATCATATTAATACAGAAATTCAACATCATAAGATCTTTCTCCAAATACCCTAATCCAAGTGCAAAACTTGCAGCATCTTCCACAAAACAGAAGCACACAAACACAGGCAAAAGTTTAGAGAAAGCAATGTATGTTTGCTACCCTGACAAACAATTCAACAATAATACTTACAACGAACATAGATATCTGTGTGGACGACCCTATCGCTACTCCCAAGGAGATGTCCTGAAAGGAGTAAAATTATAAAATTGAAAAGTTATATTAATGTTAGAGGAAGAGCAGAAGAAGTGAAGAAAGCTCACTAATTTATCTTTCATGGCAAACATGATAGCACTAGCATGTTCTGCTGCATTCCCCACCAGTGGAAGCAATATGACACTAATGAATGTTACAGGTATGTTCCATGAATTAGATGCTCCCTGTTACACAGTTGATCAAACAGAAATGTAAATTTCATAAAAAATTATAGAGAAAAGGACAAATAGGTCCCTGACCTTTTGTCTCGCGGACATTTTTGTTCCTGACCATTGAAAAACACTTTTAAGTCCCTGACTTTCACAAAATTTGGACGGATCAGTCCCTCCGTCCAAATGCCTCCGTCAGGGACTGATCCGTCCAAATGACTCCGTCAGGGACTGATCCGTCCAAGTTTTGTGAAGGTCAGGGACTTAAAAGTATTTTTCAATGGTCAGGGACAAAAATGTCCGCAGAGCAAAAGGTCAGGGACCTATTTGTCCTTTTCTCAAATTTCTAAAGAGAAAAGTACTGAAAATTTTCATTCATTTAAATACTTGGTATCTAAGAAAAGTCATTTTCTTGTAAAATATTCTCAAGACAAAATGACATTTCAATTAAAATCAAATCAAGCATTTAGAGTGATTTGAATGGATTAAGGACAACTCAAGTTTAAAATAGAGAAAAAGATTTTACTTCAAAAACATCAAACCTATGAATGGCAATGCAATGGCATCATATGCTAACAAACATGCATACATAAAACATGATATGCTAAGTAATGATTATATTATCTTCCTTTTTTTTTTCTTTGACAAGGAAGTAATAATTATATTTCAATCAAACATATAAACTCAAATGAGAATCTACTTGAGTTTCTCTACCTCTGAAAGGGTATGAGTGTTATATTTCGGGTAGCAATAAAAAAGAAACACAAGAACCTCAAACAGATAAATGCTATGTGAAAGAGGAACATGAAACATTATCCACCTCTATAGCGCCAACCAAATATTCGGAAAGAATTGATATCCAAGCAGTCATAACCGAAAGCCAGATTATTGATTCCCATTTAGAAATTTCAGGAGATTCATCGTCAGTTGAGTTGTCGCCTGTCTCTCTCTCTTCCTAAATTGGTTAGCCAAGATGTTATTATGTCAGTACAAGAAGCAAAACCCAGCCAAGCCATGACTTGTATCCCAATAATGAACATTGAACATATTACAAAAGCTCTTGGTGAGTGCAGAAGATTTAAGAAAATCGCAAAACTGAAAAATCTCTTTACTTGTACAAGTAAGTGATGGGGGGAAAAAAAATCCTAGCTAGCCAATCATCCACAGGTTTCTTTGGTCTTTCAGATATTAATATCCCTGGAAAACCTGGATGAAAACTTCTCCAAAATAATTCCTCAGGAATAAAAACATGAACCAAACTTAAAAATCTTGGTGTGAATTTTAATCCCTAAGGGGATCAGAAATGGCAGACATATCTATTGGGACATATTACAAATAGTGTGAAAAATTGATAAACGGAGACAGTTATTTTGAACAAATCAAATTCTACTAGTCTGCAACATATATATAGACTCTGCTAATCTGCATTCTGTTCAAGATATATATTATTATCCTAAATAGTCCCTGTCTCATAATCCCGTACTTTAATTCAAACAAATCTACCACATGGCACTCCATTAGCATATACTGTACATGCACATATAATAGAGTGACCGAGGAAGCAAAAGCCAAACAATTCTACCAACCTCGTTCGCAGAGATATAGAGACCACTTTGACTTCTCAACTGGAAAAATAAGTATGCAGCATAGGCCACAAGCATGACACAGCTGCTGAATCTTGAAAGCGCCAGTTCTGACTTCCCAAAATGCACCTCAGTTCGTGTATAATGAAGAACAGCTGGAAAAAGTAGGCCCATAACTGCCATAAGCAGCAATCCTGAATTCACCGTAGCAGCTGCCTGAATGCTAATTTGAATCAGCTACAGTTTTTTTTTTTTTATGAAATGAAAATCGGGAAGAAAATCAAAGAGGCAGACAGTTAACATGTCTACCTTGTTAAATACTTGTTCCTTCTTGCTGAAAACAATACCACCACTTAAGAATGCACATCCAAGCACAAGCAACATGTTTGACAAAATTGAACCCAGCAGCGAGAGCTGGACTACTCGTGTCAATCCACTTTTCAGAGCATATAACGAGATTATTAATTCTGTTGCATTTCCAAATGTAGCATTTAAAAGACCCCCAACTGCAAGATAAAATGGAATAAGTGGGAAATAAAATACCACAACTTAGATATCACAGAGAGAAAATAAATGCACATTGTATGATTAAAGTGAATAACAGGAATCAGTACTTTCAAATGTAATATACCATTTAAATCAAGATTAAGAGAGACTTGTCCTAATAATTATTCCCTATGTTACAAAATATCTGCCAAAAAACTTTGGAAACTTGTTACATTAATAGTTCAAGGTATCTAGATATAATTTGTATCAAGATTAAGTTATGAATGTTTCATAATTTTATTGCATAGTGCAGTTTTAAGTTATTTCAGCATCAAAACTGGGTTGATTTTAGAAGAAGATCAAAGGTAAAATGTTATTTATCGGAACTGTTTACAAAATTGCATACCTGTATCTCCAGTGTAAAATGCAAGTTGCCTATATAAGACCAAGAAAAGCATATCATTAGCAACCATAAAAAGTAAAAAAATTTAAGAAAAACTTCAGAAAAAAAGAGCACAATATAATATTACTCTGTGGCATAACCGAGCCGCTCTGCCAAAGGCATTATCCCCAGTAAACTAAGACCGAAGACCCAGCCCTGCAATTGACCTAAACAAATCAATATTTGATATTTACCCGAAAATGCAGGTAAGTAAAGAATTTAGTGAACTACAGCTCACATGATGACCAGTCAATTTCTGAACAAGAATCGCAAGAGGCCCAAAAGGCATAAGCAAGTTGAGTCTGTTCGAGAAAACCACAAGCCGTATGCTCCTGTAAATAATGCCCCCCAATGTTTCGCTGCGAACAGTGAGCGATTCTCCGGGATGTGATCCACGTGCAGCCATAGTAGATTCTGGCTGGTGATAAGCTATTTCAGGGCTAAAAGGAACTTGATCCTCAAACTTGTTTGTTGGTCTTCCATTCGAAGAATTCATCTGGTACTCGGACAATGTATCATCAAGTTTTAGATCGATTATCGAAAGAATGTTGCATATGAACACTAAGTTTGTGAGCAAAGAAGTTCCAGTAGCACACTAGTTTGGAATTCTGAACTTGACTTTTGAAAAACATTTTACTAATAATAGAAAAAGGAAAAAGAAAAGAAAAGAAAAAAGATGACTAAATCTATGTTGCTTTTGGCACTTGAATCATTGTACTATAAAAGCCATCATTTTCCTAATGATGAACATTGCAGATCTCCCACATTGTTTTATGCAACTCACATTAAAAAAAAAAAAAGGTACAAATCCAAAAATCTTACTGTATCTAACACAAAAAAAATATTACCCCGTATTCATATAAAATATATCCACAAAATTAAGTTTTCTTTCATTTTCTATTTTGGGGAAAAAATTACAATCCCAATTCCTAAAAATAAGAAAAGGAATCAAAGGCGTAATCAGAATGAATTAAAGAACACACCTTGCGAGTCTCAGGCAAGTCATCTGAAAATCCGGATGTACTGCAATGCGGAGACTGAAAATTAGAGAAAGAGACCAAAAAAAAATTGTAATTGACCAAAAAAAATTAGTTTTTTTTTTCCCTTTCTAAAAAAATACACTAAGAAAAAGGTCAAATAAAATAATAATAAGGAAATTTGATGTACCCAGATCTTACTTCAGTGTTGGTTGTTTCACTTCAACTCGAGATTCCATGTATTCCACAACATACGAAGTGATTGTTTTGGAATTTCTTTTTCTTTTTCTTTTTTTGGGAGAGAGAAAGAGTTGAACGGTGAAGCAGTTCGGTTTCAGTTTCAGTGTGTGTGTGTGTGTGTGTTTTTTTTTTGTGGGTTCGTTAAAGAATTTGGAGAGAGTTCATTTCTCTTTGTTGCAGCCGTTTATCGAATATCTTCTCTTTTTTTTCTTTTTTTGTTCTTCTCGTCTTGTTTGATTTGGAAGAACGAATACACGTTTCTCACATTGAAGTAAACGCTATCATACTTTCCTAAAAACGGAAATCAAATTTAGGATGCTGAAACTTATATGCTTCTTGTTAATTTTCAATTAATTTACATTAATTAAATGTTTAATTTAGTTATCTTGAAATTGTATGTTAAATATTTTATAAATTTAATTCGGATACGATCCGATCCATGGACACCCCTAGTTGGGCGTTCAAAGGGGAGCACAAACATAAGTTGAGTATGGCAGAAATGAAGATATTAAGATGGATGAGTAGTCATACGCGATTGGATAAAATAAGTAACGAAGATATAAGGGAGAGAGTTGGAGTAGCACCTATTGTGGAAAAGATGGTAGAATTGCATCTCAGATGGTTTGGACATGTGAGAAGAAGACCGACAGAACATTCAGTCAGGAGGGTGGATGAGATGGAAAATGGACAAGGAGTGAAAGACAGAGGAAGACCTAAGAAGACCATCCATGAGGTGGTCAAACGAGATCTACATGTAAACTGTTAGAAACAAGAGACTGAGAGAATAATATGAAAAGTGTATTATTGAGTTGTGATGAAAAGTACAATATACAAGAGGTATTTATAGGTGCTAAATGAATCAGAGTAATAAAGGCATAGAATCCTATAATTAATATACAGATATACTACATAAATATAGACGATACTAATTGATCCTAATTGATGCTAATGATTCTCTAACATCCCCCCTAGGAGGAGGAGGCATGACGGTAGGAGCAGGATCATCGTCCGGTCTGGAGTCATCGGGAGATGGAGAAGGTAGAGGAACAGGAGGCTGTGGAGGGTCACTCGAGATAGAACCTGTAGAATCATCACTAGGAAAAAGATCAACATTGGGATTAGTAAACAAAGGTGACTGAGTAGTAGGAATCGACTCAAAGGATGAGAACCGAGAAAACATGTGGTGCTCCCAAAAGACAACATGACGAGATATACGAATACGTTTAGAAAGAGGATCCCAACAACGATAACCCTTATGTTCAGTGCCATAACCAAGAAAACAACACATACGAGCCCGAGGTTCAAGTTTACTATGTTCATGAGGCTGAAGAAGAACAAAACATACACAACCGAAAACTCGAAGAGAACGGCTGGTGGCGTGACACGTGGCGGCTTCAGGATCGTGTGATCAACAGCGAGATCCAACGGCTACTGAAGCATCTCGGGGGAGGATCAATGGAGGTGGACAACGATCTTCCAGCGGCGCGTGGCGGCGTGTCCGGGGGCGTCTGGCGGCGATCTTGACGGCGTTGGAAAGCTGACGACGAGAGGATCACAACGGTGCCGGAGGTGACAAACCAAAGCGTCGGAAACAGGTCGAAAAAGGCGAGCAAAGAGGCACGGGTGGTAGCTAGAAGGAAGAGCAACCTGGTCGTGGCAGCGTATTTCGACGGCGCGTGGAGGCGCGTCTGACGGCAGATGGCGGTGGTTCTGGTTGCGTTGGAATCACGGAGACAAGACGAACAAGATGGTTATGAGGGTGACGAACCAAAGCGTCGAAAAGAGAACGAAAAAGGAGGCCAAAGAACACTGCCGGAAAGGAAAAACAATGGGCTATGAACTAATATTCATTGAAAAAAAAAAAGGACCTAAGCTCTTGATACCATGTTAGAAACAAGAGACTGAGAGAATAATATGAAAAGTGTATTATTGAGTTGTGATGAAAAGTACAATATACAAGAGGTATTTATAGGTGCTAAATGAATCAGAGTAATAAAGGCATAGAATCCTATAATTAATATACAGATATACTACATAAATATAGACGATACTAATTGATCCTAATTGATGCTAATGATTCTCTAACATAAACGATTTCTCTATAGACATGATACATGACAGAGCTCAATGACATCGTTTGATTCATGTAGCCGATCCCACCTAGTGGGATAAGATTTTGTTGTTGTTGTTTGTTGTTGTCACACCATAACATACATTCTCTATATTTTTTTCGAGTTCTATATAACTATTTTCTAATCACAATTAGAATTTAAACTCAGTGTATGATCCAAAATAATAATAATAATAAAAAATCTAGTGCACTTTCTAAGCAAGACAATAGGTAGCATTTGGTTTGGGATTCTGAGACTAAAATTAGAAAATTAAGACTTAATATTATACTTGATGACTAAAAATTGGAACTAAAATTTCAGTTCTAAAAAATAGAATTTCAATCCCTTTAGTACCTCTAAAAATAGAGACACAAGAGACTAAAATTTTAAGAATAGAGACTGAAATTTTAACAAATATTTTTTTTAAATACCCTCATTTCAAATTAATAATTTTAAGTTTATCCTTTTTACAAATTTAATTAGGGCTTATTCAGTTTTTCTACCACCTCCTCTGCCCTATTGTTGCTGTCAGGACCACCACCTCTCACCATCTAACTCCAGTTAATTTCTCACCCCTACTATCATACTTCTACCATCATTCCTCCTTGCAATCCATTACCACTAACAACAATAATAATACCAAAAACAACAACAACATCATAAACATATCTCAAAATCAAAACAGAGAGAAAAGAGAAGATAAGAAAGGAGAGGAAGGAAGGAGGAGGAGGAGATAGTGGCGCAAAAAGAGGAGCCACCAACGTCGAAGATGCGACGGCACGGATTGCTGCGATTGCAATGTGGGTACTAGGGGACGGGGTCAAAGGCAGCGAATGCTACTTGTGACGACATATAGACTTGAGAGGAGTTGTCAATGATAGGATTTAAAAATGGTGAGGCCTTTGGACTCGTCGAGGAGTTGTGCGATGGCGAAGAAAAGGGAGAAGGATAAGGAGAGTGAAGAGGATGGCGACTTCCAACGACGTAAGAAGAAACGGCACAAAAAATCACGATCCCCGAGTGTCCCTAGCGACGCAATTGAGAAGCGTTACAACCATTGTAATGTGCTGTGCTGGAGGGGGTCGTTTTTGACGTCGACTTTTACGGTGCTGCTGGTGGCTAAATTGATTGGAGGTGGTCTTCACTGCACAACCATTTTCAGGACATAGTAAAGGAGAAAAGGAATGGAGGAAAATTAAATCATAGGGATTTGGGTTTTATTTTAACATTAAAGTATAAATAAGAATATTTTAGTAACTTCAATAATTTCAGTCTCTAATTTCATCTTAAACTAAATAGAATACTGAAATATAATCTAATTTGATACACTTTATACCAAATATAATATTTAAACTTAGTTCAATTTCTATTGCTTAGTCTCTTTCTCTCATTCTTAGTCTCGATTTCAAAATTATATAGATATCCCTAAATCAAATTCTACAGTGGAGGTTATGCAAGATCAACACACCCACCATTATTTCAGAAGTTTCGATCTTTTAGAAATTCAAAGCCCACAAAAATGAAAATGGATAATAACTTGTTAAAATAAATAGTTTATCACAGTTGAATTTATAGTTTCTATCACATAATTCATTGAATGCAATAAAATAGTTATCAAATTTTTAATTGTCATGACATAAAAAAATGTAAATTCTTTTTTCGTTAATGACATACTGATTTACAAACATCATTGAGATTAATCAACATAATTTAAGTCAATTCCTAATTTGTTTTTCTCTGATATGCTTGGTTAACTACATAGAACCACATAATATATTTGATGATATAGACTATTAATATCATATGACACATTATAATTTAACCGTAGTTGGTAAAATTTTTTTTAAAAATATTTGTACTTTTTAAAAGCATAAACTCCTTTAATATTATTACTTATATTTATTAAAAATTATTTTTAATTTAGTTTATCAAATATAAATATTATAACTTTAACAAAATTATCTTTTAAAAATTAATTTTCATGAGCTATTTTTAAAAATTTACCAAATCAAATTTTAATTAGATGCAATAAAATAATAACGCGTTGACCAATAACACATACATGAATAAATATAATGCCATATATTCATGTAGGACAATCTATGAAACACGGACATTTTATTGAGTTGTTGTGTCGATGTGTTGGACGCATTTCAGACATGACGCAGATAGACATTCGTCCATTACGCGTATCTTTCGTGTTCATATGTGTCTTGTCCAAGAATATAGAGAAGAATCATTTTGTTTATGAAGAATGCATATGAATTACTCAAATTGCCGAAGATGTTTCTTTTATAAAAAAAAAAACCTCATTGTTAATCACCTTATGAGCGAAGTTATCTATTTTCAATAAATTTTTTTCATTGAAGTTACTTAATGTTGTTCCTACTCGATTTTGCCTCCACCATTGTGATGCTCAAAAGATTTAGGTTGTTAAAGCAACGATTCAAAAAGATGGTTATAAGTGAGAAGTAGTCTTCATATAAGGAAGATAATATTGACAAAGTTGAGTTTGTTATAGCTAAAAAAAAATTGAGTGAAAATTAGTGGAAAAAATTGATTATATTCTTGTTTTCACAAATCCTATTTACGATGTTTTAAGAAGTACAGACATGGATGCATTTACTCTTCATCATTTAGTTCATGAGATGTGGAATTCAATGAACAAGAAGGTAAAAAGTGCTATATATCTCTATAAAATAAAAGATGAACAAGAGTCATCATTCTTCTACAATATTGTGCACTTAATATTAGTTTAAGAATGGAAAAAAAAACAACACACCCTTCATTGTTTAACATATTCATTGGATCCAAAATTATAAGGTAACCTAACCGTTTAA
>NC_029785.2:6563461-6564363 GCF_000816755.2 Arachis ipaensis
AATTTTTACTAATTTTTTTAATCATTAATTATATAGGTATTATAGTCATCAATGATTGAGAGAAGACCCTACATAAATCTCTCATTAAAATATTGAAATCACTAACGAGAGAGTTAAATGCTTGAAAAGGTATTTTCTAGATGAAGAAGAGAGGAAAAAAGTAAAATATTGAATTTGCAAACTTTTCTGACGGTAGTGATGTCTTTGATGATTACGAATTTATGATTATTATTCCTTGAATGATAGAGGCATAGTCGATGCAAAATTTTGGTGGCTAATTCATGATGATAAAGTAAAATTTATTCAACCAATTGTTCTTAGACTACTAGAACAACCATCTTCATTTTCTTGTTGTGAAAGGAATTGGAGTACTTATTCCTTTATTCATTTTCTATAAAAAAACAAGTTGAAGTCTAAACGTGCAAAAAAATTAGTATTTGTTCATATTAATCTTCGTCTTCTTTCAAAAAAGTCTTCACAATATATACAATAAAAGAGAAATTATGATGTGAGATATTATCGGAGATGATTTTTACCAATTGATGAAGAAAATAGTATCCTTAAAGTTGCCCACTTTTTTTAGTGAACCGAAATTAGAAAGAGTAATTTTTTTTAATGATAAAGATATCAATCATATATGATCAAAAAATAATATGACTTTAGATGATTTTTTTTTGTATACATATGATGTTCAAAATTCTTACTAATTCTATCAAGATAAGAGTTCATGATTTTTTTTTTTAAATACTTATACACTTTAGAAAAAAAATACATATCATATGATTATTTTTGAAAATAACTATTGATTTAATATTAACGAGTATATTATTTATATATACCTTGTTTAAGTCATGGTATTTGTAAGACTCCAGATTTTTAAAAATTAAATAATTAGTTATTAT
>NC_029785.2:6564416-6586603 GCF_000816755.2 Arachis ipaensis
TTCTGGCTCTGATACCAATTATAACAACCCAGACCACCCGCTAGCATGATATTGTCCGCTTTGGCACACAAGGCCTCACGGTTTTGCCTTTGACGATAGAGATGATAGCCAAAGCCCCCCACACTCACTCATTAAAATGCGTCATGCTAGGGAGAGGTATCCACACCCTTATAAGGCATGCTTCGTTCCCCTCCCCAACCGATGTGGGACCTTACAAAGTTACAATCCACCCCCCTAAGGGAGTCCAGCGCCCTCGCTGGCACATCGATCCGGGTTCTGGCTTTGATACCATCTGTAACAGCCCAGACCACCCGCTAGCATGATATTGTCTGCTTTGGCACACAATGCCTCACGATTTTGCCTTTGACGATAGGGATGATAGCCAAAGCCCCCCACACTCACTCGTCAAAACGCGTCATACTAGGGAGAGGTATCCACACCCTTATAAGGCATGCTTCGTTCCCCTCCCCAACCGATGTCGAACCTTACAATTATTATTATTATTATTGCCAAAGCCATTAAGGAACAAAGGAAAAAGAAAATGGAAATGTGGCTTCCATGAACATATGTGTATATATAACATAACATAACGTTGACACCTAAGTTTTCTTATTTCATTAATCATCATCCAATTTGCATGGCTGAATTCATTTCAAAGGAAAAAGAAAGAATGGCCGTGAGAGAGAAAGAAAGAAAACCATAGAACCTCAACCCTTCCGAGTTTGATTTCTTGCGATCCGTAATTCCAATAAAAAATCTAATCCGGTAAAAGTGTTTATATTCTCCTCCTCTACATATTGGCGTTACTTTTGTTCGATAGAAGTTAACAGTAACGTAGCTCCCCTACCCTTTGAGTTCGGCCAACTGGAGTTCTAGAAGGCACAGACAATTCTGGACGTTTTCTTCTTCAACGGCTCGGTCAGAAGGCTTCTCCGGAGCTTTGAGTATTTTGATTTCGTCCAAAGGTAGGATTTTGGTAAATTCTCACCGGTTAAATTGGTATTGGACAAGTGAATTGATGTCGTGATTATTTGTTGATTGAATTTGATTGAATTTATATTGAATTTTGTGATATATTGATATTTGTGATATGTTTGAGGTTCAGAGGGTTTTAGTGCAGCCAGGAACTGAGTTATTCTGATGAATTTGATTTCTGGATTATGATAGGATAATTTGAAAATGTTAGAATTTGTCTGGTTTGAATTATTGAAAATGATTTGAAAAGATCACGAGAGCGTGACAGAAAGTAAATAGTTATAGTGTTGATGCGAACATATTAAGCCGTGGGCTTTATGAGTGAATGATTGTACGGGGATACCCGTGTATATGGAATGACTTCCAGGAGAAAGGGGCACATACTTTAGCTGGAGAATCAGTGCCTGCAAGTACTTGCAGAGGTCATGTTCGACATACTTCAGCTGGAGAATCAGCGCCTGCAAGAAGTAGTAACTTGCAGAGGTTATGTCGTTGGATCGGAATGCCTTATCTGACTTGCGAGTCGGATTGCGTTGGGTGCGGGTCAAAACTGACAAATGAGCTCATTACCTGCAATAGGGCTAGACATGCATCATCCTTGTTGTGCATTTGCATTTTGCTTGATACGGTGTATTTGTTTGTGATTGTCATCTTGTGTTTATGCATTCCTTAATGTTATTCTGAATTGTGGTGATTAGATACTTCTCTGTGACACTTGTATATTTCGTTGTGAATTACTTGAACTGTGATAATCCTGACTTAACTAACTACCCCCGACTCTATTAAGAACTCCCCAGTTCTTACCCCCCTATCTCCACCCATTTCATCTACAGGTGCGAAGGCTTAGTGCGAAACTACAAGAACATAGAAGATTCTGTTTACAAGTTGAGTTGATAGATTTTTATTTTCTCCTCGTCATTTATTGTTTTAGTTTTTAGAGGGGTAGGAATTGTATTTGAGAATCTTTGAGTAAGTCTATGTATATAATGGTAAGTGGATATATATAATTTTGTGATTAAATGATTTAAAGTACCGACTCTTCGTTTTCTTGGTGAAAGTTTCGGTTCGTATTCGCGAAGACTCAATATTAAATAAAAAAAATATAGAATAAAAAGGTTTAGAGGTAAGTAATGCCTGAACTTTTAGTATGATCATAATGTGCTAAAAGTTAGGGTGTTATAGTATTTCTACTAGAAAGAACAATATGTGACCTTTTCTAATATTAACTACTTAATACCGAGCCTTTATATCGCTATCTCGTTTCCGATTTAAAAAAAAAGCTAATAAATTTTGTTTTTGTTCTTTAGCAATCGTCCATCAAGATCTCCAAACAATATTATTCATATATTATTAGTAACATATTATAGTTATTGAAATGAACAATAGATACAAGCTTACCCTTCTCTAAGAGAAATAAAGACTTCAAATAATAAGGCAATGGAAAAAAATAAATTCTAACATTAATAACTTAACTTGCAAATAAACTCTTCTACTTATCCGCGGCTTCACGACGAGTCTTCACGCTTGAGTTTCAGAAAGGGTTGAAAAATTCAGAATGAGAACAAATCACTTGTTCTCAGTATAGAATGAGAATGCCGTAAAAGTAAAAAATTAATGCACATAGTTCTCTTGTCTTTCAAGAATAATTTTTTTAATTAAACTTTTAAAATTTCGAGTCTTACTTTAAATGATTTAGCAGTTTTCTTCAAATAATATTATTTTAAAATAATTTTCAGTTACATTAATCAATCTTCAATCACCTCAGTTCAGAGTCACATTTATAAATCGACAAGCATAAACAAGGTACACAATACAAACATACAAACAATTCACGCAAGTCAAACAACAAGAAATTTCACAGATAACATAACACAGCAATAGAAGGCACACTCAAGCAATTCATACAAATGTATATGATGAATGTCTATTCCTATACAGGTTGTGAGCTCACGTGTCAGTTCGTTGCCCGATACCCAACAGTGGTCCTGAGATAGGTGTTGCGTATCGCTATCCCTACCTCAGCCAACGTCCCTTCCATGAACGTTCCATATCGTCATCCTCATGGAAAACTTTCCTTCTGGTCTCAAGTGGGCGTTACATATCACCATTCGCCCATCCAACTGAATCTTATGCATAATATCTCAAGCGAGCGTTACGTATCGCCGTTCTCACGAGATTGTGCTCAATATCATATCCTTTAATTCAAATTATGCAATCTTTTCCTCAATATTTATTCCTAAAACTTCAAACATTTTAGCCTTTAACTTTTACGTAATTGCCTTCTTATTCCTAAACTTTCACATAATTATCTTTTAGAGTAAAGTATCGTTTTTGTCCCCAACATTTGGAGTAAGTCTCAAAGTTGTCTCTAACGTTTGAATCGTCCTATTTAAGTCCCTAACGTTTCAAAATTGACTCAATGTTGTCCTGTCGTTAGAAATTTGTTAACGAAATTGACGGCGGGACAAAATTGATATGATTTTGACATGTTAGGAACTTAAATAGGATGAAAACATTGGGGACAAAAACGATACATAAAAATAAATTTTAATTTTATCTTTCACCAATATCAATCTTTTACGGTACATAGTTATTCAATTATTTTTTAATCATATTTAAATAAATTACACTTAATCACATTGCTTTGATTCTAAATAAATTTATTTTTTTTATAATTTTACTCTTAAAGATTTTTACTCATCATGAAATGTTTGTAAAATGACTAGAATCACATTACTTTATTATATATGTACCATTTTTTCCCCACAAATTTATGTACTAGTCATTCTACAAATATTATATGATGAGTAAACATTTCTAAGAGTAAAATTATAAAAAAAGAAATTTCTTTAGAATAAAATTAATGTGATTAACTGTAATTTACTTAGATGTGATTAAAAAATAACTAAATAACTATGTACCGTAAAAAATTGATATTATTGAAGGATAAAATTAAAACTTATTCTATGTATCATTTTTGTCCCCAACATGTTCGTCCTATTTAAGTCCCTAACGTTTTAAAATCGTCTCAATTTTGTCCCACCATCAATTCCGTTAACAGATTCCTAACGGCGGGACAACATTGAGTCAATTTTGAAACGTTAGGGACAACTTTGAGACTTACCCCAAACGTTGGAGGCAAAAACGATACTTTACTCTAATACCATTCGAACACTGTGAAACCTTTGCCCTCATATATTTTCTTATACTTTCCCTTATCTTTCTTTCTTAAATTTTTTTTTAATTCAAACCTAGATCTTAAAATTTACTTCATAGTTAGTACTTTAACTAATTTAATTTGAACCACTTTCAAGCACTTTAAACATTTCTTTTTAGCTATCAAATACTAAATTTATCAATCGTGCATCCAAGACACATTTCACATAATTCAATTTATTTAATCTCTTATATTTTTATAAAAATTTGGACATAACCTCCTCTAAAAATAGACTCAACCACTCTTAAGAATTCCCTCAATCTCAATAATTTATAAATCATTTTAACCTTCAACCACAATATCATCAAATTAAATCAAAGCTTTCCAACGAACATTCAATTTTAAACAAACTTACAAAGGTATATATACTACAAGAAAAACGCTAAATACTGTCGGATTTACCAAAAAATTCGTCGATAACCTATTTATCGTCGAATTTAGTGGCAGAATAAATTCAACGATATAAATCTCCCCGGTAACTATTTACCATCGAATTTTTTCATCCGCCGCTAATTACTGGCAGATTTAACGGCGATATAAACTTTTAATTGTGAAATTCTGGAGCTTGTTACCGTCGGATTTTAATTTTTTCTGGTAAATTCGACGGTAATATATTGTTTATTATTAATAATTACCGGTGGATTTAACCGACGGTTAACTTAGATTTTAATTTTTTTTTAAAAAATATTTAAAAATTTAATATATAATTAAAAAATATTTAAATCTAATAATTTCTAAACTAACAGTTTAATAATTTTTAGTTGAAAGTTTACAAACAAGTTTAAATATCAAAGTTTATTATTAAAACAAAAAAAAAAGAGAATTTAATTAAGCAGAAAAATCAGATTTAAAATGCATCAAACCCTCAATTACTAAAATTGAACGAAATTAAATTAGAAATTGAAAGAGCGATACTAACGAGTATTAAAGATTAGACTATACTAATACTATTACATTACATAAAGAATTAGACATACCAAACTATTTATGATATTAACAATTAACTAATTTATTGTCCACAACATTAATCATACATTGTCGTAAAGTAAGTCAATACAATAGTCAAATCAAACATCAATTCATAACCAATAAAATTTTCATTGTTAACTATTATTAATATGGAAAAGTATAGGTAAAAAATGAAAATATTAAACAATGTGAACAATGGATATATCAGATGTTCAATTCACTAGGTGTGCGGATGGTTATTCTAATATTAAGATTTAGGTGAGTAATTTGAGGTGTAGTGTGTTTTACTTGAATTTGGTCAATTTTAGGGCCCGTTGTTCATGTTGTTCAAGAAAATCATTGATTACCTAGCATAACCTTATTAATATTAATAATCTGAGACAATTCTAAAAGTTGAAAAGTAAATAAGTTTTTTTAGTTACCCAAGATTCAGTCCTGGTTTTTCAATTAACTTTGATGGAACTTGACGTGTCAAGTTGTTTTGTAGAAATCTGCAATAGCCAAAGAGAGTCCAATAAAAAAACTTAAAACAAAAAATTTGCACCGCCACCATTATCATTCAGTCATAAGTTCACAAACCATACATGAACAAAAATCAAGCAAACACCAAAAGCACCTAAACCATAAAAATTTTGCAGATCTATTCACCAAATCTAAAATTTACAATATCAGCCAAATACAACCACATACAAAATCAATCAATCAGCCACATCAAACACTCATTGACTTTTAGCCATCATTAATCCAAAAACATAATTTAAACCAATCCTGAAATTGGTTGCCATTGCCTTATACTAATTAACCTTCAAACACTAATACATCTTCTGTAGACTCACCTTAACATTCATAAACAACAAAATCAAATTTAGAAAAAAATTAGAACAGGATTTTTTTAGTAGTAAATAAATAAATTTTTGCAAAATAAAAAATTAAAAAATTCGATTTTGAATAAAATAAAATACTCGTTTTCCTTTCGGTAGTAATATCGTCGACTGCAGAACTTCCATCATGGTCGTTGTAGGTTATTTTCCGCTACATGCATAGCTAACATTAATTTTGTTTTCTTGTTCTTCAACTCTAACTCATCGCAGGCAGAGGTGGACATGAATGATGGTTCAAAAAAGGGGTTAGGACCAAAAGGGGTTATGATTTTTTATTAAAAAATTAAAAACAAGATGGAATAGGAAGAGGGATGAGGCCAACCTACCTGGACAACGGAGAAGAGACATAGCTCTGACGTCAAAGGGAGCGGCAGCGGCAGCTCTTCTAACGGTGACGAAGACAGATGGAGCAACTCCGTTTGAGGCAACGAAACACAATCCATGCAACTTGACATAGACTTTAGAGGAGAATGGAGGTGGGCAGCGCTGGCAGAGGGTGGTCGAAGGGGCTATCAGAGGATGTTGTAGGGGAGAGAGAAGAGAGAGGAGAATGGGAGGGAGAAGGTTGTTCTCGAAAGTGAGGGGAGAGGGTCGCACATTTTTAATTTAGATAAGATTTAACGGTAGATAAATCCGACGGTAATCTCGGTGCCAATTTTTCTTGTTTTTCTTCTAATTATTATCGGTGAATCTACCGTTAGAATATCAAATCCGATGGTATGCATTTTATTCGACGAATTTATTGCCAAATCCGCCGGTAAAATCGCCGCTAACGTTCGATACTACATCCGACGACATTCAATGTTTTTCTTATAGTGATATAACCGTCGAACAATTCTCAATTTCACACGCATTCAATCATCATCACAATAAATTCAGAATCAATCAAATTCATAGCTACAAACCAAACTCAATAACACTACAATTTGTTAATTTATTTGCAATTATCCTTTATACTTTTTATGCATTCTTAAATTAAAATCATTAATTTTAAAAAATATATCCCCTACCTCAATTAACCGAAACTCAAAAATTAAATGCAACGAATCCCTTTTTATTTTTAATTCGTATCAGCAACAACAATTTTAATAGCTTTCAAATAATATCAATAGCATTGACGGTCAGAGCAACAGTAACTAAACTGACATAGATTAAAATCAAAGCGAAAATAGATATTAGGCACAATTAAAACAGATTATCGTGGTGAATCAAGGCAAAAGAAGTTTAATCTCATCGCAAGAACACAGGCCAAAAGGATATAGCAATAGCTCCAGCGATGGTATTTCTACTAGAAAAAATATTATGTGATTTTTTTTAATATTAACTACTTAATACTGAGCTTTTATATCGCTAACTCGTTTTCGATTTTAAGCCAATAAATTTTGTTTCTATTTTTTAACAATCGTCTATCAAGATCTCCAAATAATATTGTTCACATAATTATTATTAATATATTATAGTTATTCAAATGAACAACAGATATAAGTCCACTCCTCTGTAAGAGAAACAAAGACTTCAAATAACAAGGGGGAAAAATAAATTCTAACGTTAATAACTTAACTTGCAGATAAACTTTTCGATTTATCCGTAGTTTCATGACGAGTCTCCACACTTGAGTTTCTAAAAGAGTTGAAAATTTTGGGGGTGAGAATAAACCACTCGTTCTCAGTAGAGAATGAAAAATGCCATAAAAGTAAAAGATAAATGCACATAACTCTCTTATCGTTTAAGAAGAATTTCTTTTTATTAAATCTCTAAAATTTTGAAATTTACTTTAAATGATTTAGCATCAGTTTTATTAATCAATCCTCAATCATCTCAGTTTATAATCACATTTATAAACCAATAAACATAAACAAAGTACACAATATAAACATACAAACAATTCACATACACCAGTCAAATAATAGAGAATTTTATAGACAATATATATAGCACGGTAATAGAAGACATACTCAAATAATCCTTACAAACGTATATAATAAATGTCTATTTTTATGTAGATCGTAAACTCACGTGTCAGTTCGTTGTCCAATATTCAACAATAATCTTAAAATAACACTAAAAGAAACATCGTTAAAATCGACGGCCAAATTGACGGCTAAGCCGTCGATAATATTAAAATTCGACAGCAAAATAGACGGCGAAAGTGGTCGCTATTAAGCTTGTCGATTTTTCAAAATTCTAATAAAATCGATGGCTTGCCTAGCCGTCGATAATAATTTAATAAAATCGATAGTATTTCTATCTATAACATGAGTTTGAGAATTTTACCTTCTTACTAAAATCGACAATGTTGCCATCGATATTATTATATAAAATCGATGCCATTTTTGTCGATATTTGATTCAATAAAATCGACAATATTTTCGTCTATAATATACTTAATAAAATCGACAACTTGCCATCGATATTTGATTCAATAAAATTGACACATTTGCCATCGATTTAATTATTTAGAAACTGACAAATTATGTGTCTATATTTTGGTTTTTTTGTCTATTTTAAATTTAAAAAGCGACAACTATGCCGTCGATTTTAATAGTTATATGTTTTAATTATTTTTTATTTAAAAAATAGTAAACAATTAATGCAAATAAATTTTAAATATTAGATAATAAGTTTACAAACTTATCAAAATAATAAATAATACTCTAACATTAAGACTCAAAATAGGGGTGTGTATGGGTCGGGTGAAACCGGGTTTGATGTGACCCAGACCCGCCCCGAAATATATACCGGGCCTATTTATTAGACCCAAACCCGGCCCTAGACCCGATGAAACCTATACACTTTCGGGCCACAATTATACTGGGTGAAAATCGGGCCGTTAACATTACATTACCTTGATACCTTCTTATAAGCTAGCATGTGAAAATATCCAAATTTCCAAGACTCCAACCATTATTTGACATGGTAAAATTCACTTAGAAAAATATAACAATAATCAACTCTTCTCTAAAATAAAGCATAACCATAATCAATACTGGTTCGTCCGAACACTAGGGATGCCGAGCCTAAGCGCTTCCGAGTGAGTTGACACCAAAGAGGAAGAGCTTTACGTCAGCCGGAAGTCAAACACCGCGGCGGGAATACCTGCACAAGATACTCCGAGCTCAAGTCAGTAATGATTCTCAGTGAGTGAGTTAAGAGTAAAGAGTAGAAGAATGAGAGTGATAGAACCTGAGACCTAGCCGAGCATATTAGCTAGGTTTTATAGGAGTTGGTTTTTACCCGTTGGTGGATAAGTCCTAGTTTGTAGGTTGGTTGAGATATTCTATTTTGGTGCTATAAACCAGCTGAGCACGTTTCTTATTTTCAGTTGGGTGATTCAGCTTCGGTCCTGATCATGTGCCGAGATTTTCGGACGGCTGATGCGGGACCGAGCTTTATGATGCACGTGTCTTTTTATTCGAATGGGTGAGGCCGAGCTTATCAGCTGACGTGCCGAGCTTGTTTGATGTGACATCAGCCTCAGATATTTGTGTGCCGAGAATTCCGAGAGACCGAGGATGTGGGTGACGTATCATAGCCCCCAAGCTTGCCTTGGTTTGGACAAGACTAAGGCGAGCTTTGTACACTTCGGGTGGCAAAATCCTCGGTCGCTTTATTTGTTATGTGTGTCCCTTACAGCCCCCGAGCTTGTCTTAGTTTTGGCGCATTTTGTGTTTTGAAACGGTTTGTATCATTAATTTCCGGCGTCGTTCTTCGTGCGTTTAATGAATGATTGATTTGATTGTGCTGCGCATTCCAAGGAACCCCTGACCGTCTGATTTGCAGAGTGTTGATCGTGGGTTTTTTGATGGCTTTGATTAGAGGTTAACGTTTCGTTTCTAACTGCTCCTTTTTCTGTAATAAACGAGGCTTTTTTTTCCTTAGTTTTGGATGTTGGGAGCTTCTGCATTTTGGAGAAAAAATGAGCCAGAAAGGTGAGTGTTGATTTTGAGTTTTTATTTCTTTCCTCCTGCCTTAATTTTAGTTTTCTCTGCCGTATTTTATGGAAGAGGGAAATTCTGGTGTGGGTAAGGGCGATATGTATGGTTGGGTTGATTCAAAGGTCAAGGAATATGTGTCTCAATTTAGTGATAAGGAGGCAGTTGACATGTTAGGCTCTAATGTCTGGGTTAGGAGTGGGAGTGGAGTAAGGATAGAGATACTTCCATGTGATGCCAGTGACCGGGTCTTCCATTGTCGCGACGATTGGGCTTATTTCTATATGTATAGTTGCCTGTTTATTGAGTTGGGGGTTAGGGTTCCGTTTACTGATTTTGAGTGTAGCGTTCTTTATTGGTTAAACTGTGCTCCTAGTCAACTTCATCCGAATTCCTGGGGGTTCGTTAGAGCTTTCGAAGTGTTGATGGATTTTCTTGAACAGCCGCCTTCTCTCCGTTTGTTCTTTTCTTTATTTCAGGCGAAAGGGGTTGATCGGGGTGTTTGGGTTAATCTAAATAGTTATCCTCATCGTGCGATTTTTGGCCTTTACAAGTCTTCTTTTAAGAACTTCAAAACTATGTATGTTAAAGTGAGGAGTGTACCCGAGGAGTTTCCTTTCTACCTGAATGAGTACCTTGTTGAGAGGTTCCCTTTATTTTGGTGTTCTGAACCTATGCAAGCTTTAGATGTGGATAGGTCGGTTGATGATCAGCTTATGATGGAATTTTTGTTTGAAAAGTTGGGCCCAAAGGGATTGTTATCCGTGTCGGAGTTGTTGAAATGGGACACAGATAGGGTGGCTGTTCTGAAGTATTTAGGTAATTTAATCGTTTTTGGATGTATTGTTGTTTTCTTCTCGCTCGTTCTTATTGCTTTTGTTTTCTGAATAGGTGAGAAGGCGCCGACGATCACTACTGCTGGTCTGAAGTTGTTCTTCAGTCAGCGAAAAAAGGCTGAAAAGGAGGGTTCGACCACCAATGCTGAGAAAGATTTTGTTGTTCATCCTGAATCTGCTCTTAAGGTTAAGCGCAAGAGAGGTCATGTGAAAGAGAGAGTTGCTGAGGCTTTCTTGGAGAAAGGGGAGTCTTCCATCGAACTCCGAAGGGTGGAGTCAGCGTATGAGTCTCAGAAGAAGTTGCATGGTTATTCGGAAGACATACATAGTCAGTCCTTATGGGGTAAGTTATACCCTTTTTCTGTTATGGCGGATGAACTTTGTTGTTTTCCGGAAGACATGAAAATGATTGAGGATATCGGACATGTGGGAGTGAGTCGCTTTCTGCAGGTAAGTGTTATAATTTCTGTTCTCGTATCTTCTTGCTTTGGTGCAGTTTTAATATGTTTTTTTTTCTTGTCTTAGGTGATTGGTGCGCGTATCGTGGCTGTTGGGCGTGCTCAAGAGCTCGCCATTGAGAAGGAGAATAAATCTGCCTTGGATGTCGCTAAGTTATCCTTGGCTTTGGAGGAGAAAGAGAAAACCATCTCTGAGCTGTCTTCTGAGCTGTCTGAGGAGAAGCGCCTTCGGCTTACTTCTGCGGAGGAGGTAAGGACTACTAAGGTTGAGAATGATCGCTTGGGGTCAAGGGTTAAGGAGTTGCAGACTGAAGTCTACGAGGCCTTTGCACAAGGGTTTGAACGTGCTGTTTCTCAAGTGCGGGTGCTGTTTCCTGAGTCGGATGTGGATAAGCTTGATGCGACAAAGGTGGTTGTGGGTGGGCAGCTTGTGGAAGACGAACCTGTTGTTGCTGATGAAGGTGAAGGATCCAGCATTGGTGACAAAGTCGAGTAGGCTCTTAGTTAAAATTTGTGAGCTTCGTATGTAGTGTTGTGGTTCTTTTAGAACTTTTTTGCTTTTTTGGGTAACTCCGAATATTGTTATCGGTAGTGATACTTTTGTTTCCGAGCATATAGCTCGGCTTAATTATGAAAAAAGGTTGATGTTTTGGATGAATTTATGATTATGTGTTGGAAACAGTCGTATGTATGTATTGAAGATGGCCTAAGCCATTCTTTGTTTAAGTGAACTTGTCAGAAATGTGAATAGATGTTCTAATGTAGTACTTGTCTTTTTGAATGGAAGCGCTTTAAGATTTGTTTGATGATAATGTTTGTTTGTACTTCTCCCGAGCAGTATGCTCGGTATGCGCGTGTTGTTTTCCGAGTATGAAGCTCGGATTAGTTTGTTAATTGGAAACACGTTGACTTATTTTTATGGTGAAAGTTTTCCGAGGAATATGTGATGCTAGGGTTCCGAGGATAATGCTCGGATAATTTGGAGCGTTTATCAACTGAAATGTATGCTGACTGTCAGGATGAAAACTGTTTTGATTGCACAGTAAGTTGTATTTGTACAATGATTTGTTGCGTCCGGCCTCATTAAAACCCTTTCCGAGTAAAACCCTTGTGTTTTTGGGAAAAAACCTTCGGAGGGAAAAAGAGTACCATCATTCGCTATTATACAGGCTGTGTCATGATTGATATTCTCTTAGGGAGGAGACGTTCCATGTTCCTGGGAGTTGTTCTCCTCTAAGGGTTTCTAATTTGTAAGCCCCCTTTCCGAGGTTTTGGAGGACTCGGAAAGGTCCTTCCCAATTTGCCGCTAATTTGCCATGTGATGATGGTTTTCGAGCATCCTCTGTTCGTCTGAGTATGAGGTCTCCATTGTTGAAGGATCTGTGTACTACTCTTTTGTTGTGTCTTAGCTCTAGATATTGTTTTCTGGCTCGTTGTTTTATGGCGGAAATGTCCCTTTCTTCTTCTACAAGGTCCAATTCGGCTGTCCGAGCTTGTTGATTATTTGGTTGATTATATAGCTCGGTTCTTAATGTTGGGATGCTGACCTCTACTGGAATGAGCGCTTCTGCGCCATATACCAATTTGAAGGGAGTTTCCCCTGTGGCAGATTGAATGCTGGTATTATAGCTCCATAGGATTTCTGCGATGAGATCGGCCCACTCTCCTTTAGCATCGCCGAGCTTTTTCTTTAATCCCTGCAAGATAATTCTGTTAGCCGATTCAACCTGTCCGTTAGTTTGCGGGTGCTCTACTGAGTTGAAATGATGTTTGATGTTAAAGTTTGTTAGAAAGGTAGCGAGCTTATGATCTGTAAATTGTCTCCCGTTATCCGAGATTATCTCTCTTGGGATACCAAATCTGCATATGATATTTTTCCATAGAAAAGATCGCACTTTCTCTGCTGTTATGTGCGCTAGTGGTTGTGCTTCTATCCACTTAGAGAAATAGTCAATTGACACTAAAAGAAACTTTACCTGGCCTGGCGCTTTCGGAAAGGGTCCGAGGATATCCAGTCCCCACCTATCGAAAGGCCAGCTTACCTCTATGGTATGGAGCTCCTCGGCCGGGGCCTGATTGTTGCTTGCGTTGAAGCAGAACTGTAGTGACTGCTCGGCCACCACTTTGTCTCTTTCTTTTAGTAGTATCCCGGCTCCACTGCCTTCTTTGTTTGACGCTCCATCCACATGTATGCTCCAACTGACCTCTGTATTATGTGTGTCATTAGTCATCTCCGATATAAAGTCGGCTAGCACCTGTGACTTTAGTGTTTTTCTTGATTCGTACTGAATGTCGAACTCGGAGAGCTCGACCGACCATTTTATCAATCTGCCGGCGAGCTCGGGTCTGGTTAATATCTGCCTTAGTGGTTGGTCCGTTCGTACTATGATTGTGTGGCTTTGGAAATAGTGCCGCAGTCTTCTTGCTGTGGTGATTAGTGCTAGCGCCAGTTGTTCTATCCTCGGGTACCGTGTTTCTGTTGGTTGTAGCACCCTACTGATGAAGTATACTGGGCTTTGCTTTCTTCCTGTTTCTGTTACTAAAACCGAGCTTACAGCGTGGTTAGATACTGATAGGTATAAATGCAGCGGCTTACCTGTCTCTGGTCTTTGGAGGATTGGTGGTGATGTCAAGTGTTGTTTAAGTTCGGTAAAAGCATTTTCGCATTCGTCTGTCCAGTTGAATTTCCTGCCTTTAGAGAATGTCTGGAAAAAGTGATAAGATCGGTTTGCCACTGCAGGTAGGAAACGTGACAGGGCAGCTATTCGTCCTGCAAGTTGCTGGACTTCCTTTACCGTTTTTGGGCTTGTCATGTTCAGTACGGCCTTGCACTTTTCTGGGTTGGCCTCGATACCTCGAGATGTTAACATGAATCCCAGGAACTTCCCTCCTTGTACCCCGAACGCGCATTTGTTTGGATTGAGTCTCATGTTATATGCTCGGAGTTGCTTGAAGATTTCTACTAAATCGTCACAGTGTGATCCCTGCATAGGTGTTTTGGCTACCATGTCATCTACATAGACCTCCATATTGCGGCCTATCTGCTGCTGGAATACTTTGTCCATTAGCCTTTGGTATGTCGCACCTCCATTCTTTAGGCCAAAAGGCATTACCTTGTAACAAAAATTCCCATGTTCTGTTATAAAAGCTGTTTTGCTTTGGTCTTCTGGGTGCATTAGAATCTGGTTATAGCCAGAGTATGCATCCATAAAACTCAAAGTTTTGAAACCAGAGGCGTTATCAACTAACTTATCAATACAAGGCAATGGGTATGCATCTTTAGGACAAGCTTTGTTTAAGTTTGTAAAGTCGACGCACATGCGCCATTTACCTGAGTTTTTCCTTACCATTACCACGTTGGACAACCATGTGGTGGAGCGAATTTCTCTGATGAAACCTGCATTGAGGAGCTTCTGGGTTTCTTCGAGTGCTGCTTGTTTTTTCTCTTCTCCGAGGTTCCTTTTCTTCTGTGCAACTGGTCGGATCGTTTTGTCGATTGCTAGCTTGTGGCAGATGACTTCTTGGTTGATTCCGGGCATGTCATCTGGCGTCCATGCAAAAAGGTCGGCGTTCTGACGCAGTATGTGAATGAGTTTTGCTCGGTCTGCCCCTTCTAATGCTTCTCCAACATATGTGCATTGTTTGTCGTCTGATGTCAGTGTTACTTGTTGAAGATTGTCCATTGGCCGAGGTCTTTCGCCGAGGTCTTCTCTTGGGTCGAGGTCGGCTAGTGTCGCTGTGTTGGCGGACGTGTGGATTGCTTGAACCTGGGGCCGAGCTTCCTGTTTTGTTTGTACTGGTTTTAAACCAGCGTTATAGCATTGCCGAGCTTCTTGATGGTCGGCATACACCGTAGCGATCTTGTTTTCCTGCACTAGAAACTTGACACACAGATGTAATGTGGACACCACTGCCCTGAATATATTCAGGGCGGGTCTCCCAAGTATAATATTGTAAGGGCTGTAACAGTTTACTATTAGGTATTGAATATCAATCGACTTTGACATAAGGATTTCTCCCATTGTGGTCTTTAGCCATATGTGTCCCATGATGGGGACTCTCTCTCCGGAGAACCCAATTAGCTCTCCGGAGAAGGGTTGTATCAATTTTTCTGATAATTTCATTTTTGTAAAAGTAGAGTAAAATAAAACATCAGCACTACTACCTGGATCTAACAATGTTTTTCTTACCAACAGTTCTCCGACCTGGATTGAAATTACCACGGGATCGTCGAGGTTAGGGCTTGCCGATTTGAAGTCTGCTTGGTTGAAGGATATTGTGACATCTGGTTCTTTGTCCTTCTTTGGTTGTATAGTTCCTTCGATTGCCAGCATTGCTCTATAGCTTCGTTTCCTGGCCGAGCTTGTTTCTCCTCCGCCTGCGAATCCCCCTGATATGTGGTTGATGACTCCTCTTGGTGGATCAGGAGTCGTTCTCTCTTTTTTATCGTCGGCGATTGCTTGCTTATGTTCTACCCTGTCCGAGTTTCCTCCTCTGCCTTTCCGGGTCTCGATGTATTTGTCCAGGAGCCCTTGGCGTGCTAGCCTTTCCAGGAGGTCCTTCGCAACGATGCAGTCATCCGTAGTATGACCGAACTTCCGGTGGAAGGCACAATGCTTTGTCTTGTCCACGAACCGTTGATCATGGTAGTTCCCTGCTCGGGCTGGTGGCTTTATGATTTTGGCGTTGAGGATTTCTCTGATGATGTTCTCTCTTCTGGTGTTGAATCTGGTGTATGTGTTGTACTTTGACGCGGGCTTAGAAGGTTTCTTAGTGTCCCTGTTGCTTGGCGATCTGAAAGTCCTTTCTTCGTCTCTCCGATGTGGTTGTTTGTCCGACTTTTGGGCTTCTCGGAGTTCTTCGATCTCCATTTGACCTGCCGCCCTTTCCCGGAATTCCTCTAGCGTCTTCGGCTTTGTTATGGCAATGGTCTCCCGAAATTTGCCAGGCCTAAGGCCGGCCTTGAGAGCGTGCAGGTGAACGGCCGGGTCCAAGTCTTGGATCTCCATAGTGGCGTCAGCGAATCTGGTCATGTAGTCTTTCAGGCTTTCGTGCTGACCTTGTTTGATGGTGCCAAGATAGTCCGAGCCATGTACGTAGATTCTTGATGCAGCGAAATAATCAATGAATGATCTGGCGAGGTCTTCAAAGGAGGAAATCGAACCTGCAGAAAGTTTAGAAAACCAGAGTAATGCAGCACCATCTAGGTATGTGGGGAATGCTCGGTAGAGGACGGGCTCATTGTTAGGGCCGTTGAAAAACATCATTGATTGGAACTTCTTCACATGGGCCCGAGGATCGCCGAACCCCTTGTATGGTTCTAGCGCGGTAGGCAGCGTAAAGTTTTTCGGTATTTGGTAGTTTGTGATCTCCTCGGAGAAAGGGTTGTCAAGGGTGAGCTTCTCCTTTGGCGGGACGATGTTTAAAGGGTCCGCCGCACTTTGAGCCGAGCCTTTGGAGTTCTCTCCATTGTTCTGTGTTGAGAGCTCGGCTATTCTTCGTACCTCCGCCTGAAGCTCAGCGATTTGAGCCAGGAGGTCGTCCTGTGAGAGTTGTGGATTTTCCTTGTCAGCCATGTCCGAGGATCGAGAATCCTGCAAAATAAAGTAGAAGACTAAACGAAGGGAAAAATGGGGTTAGATGTACTCCGGGCCCCACGGTGGGCGCCAAGTGGTTCGTCCGAACACTAGGGATGCCGAGCTTAAGCGCTTCTGAGTGAGTTGACACCAAAGAGGAAGAGCTTTACGTCGGCCGGAAGTCAAACACCACGGCGGGAATACCTGCACAAGATACTCCGATGCTCAAGTCAGTAATGATTCTCAGTGAGTGAGTTAAGAGTAAAGAGTAGAAGAATGAGAGTGATAGAACCTGAGACCTAGCCGAGCATATTAGCTAGGTTTTATAGGAGTTGGTTTTTACCCGTTGGTGGATAAGTCCTAGTTTGTAGGTTGGTTGAGATATTCTATTTTGGTGCTATAAACCAGCTGAGCACGTTTCTTATTTTCAGTTCGGTGATTCAGCTTCGGTCCTGATCATGTGCCGAGATTTTCGGACGGCTGATGCGGGACCGAGCTTTATGATGAACGTGTCTTTTTATTCGAATGGGTGAGGCCGAGCTTATCAGCTGACGTGCCGAGCTTGTTTGATGTGACATCAGCCTCAGATATTTGTGTGCCGAGAATTCCGGGAGACCGAGGATGTGGGTGACGTATCAAATACTAATATTTTCTAATAACACCAAATATTTAAATCAATACAAATAACACAATATTATGTATTAGTCTAAAATCTTATACATTTTAAACATAAAACATTAACTTATAGTCTTATAATAACTAATAACACAAAATATTAAAGTTTACAATACTTAAATTCCACATAAGAATAGCCATCATCCATCACTAATAATACAAAATATTAATTGTGTATGATGATCGGGCCACCGGGCCGAATTCGGGTGACCTGAGTCATGGCCCAGACTCAACCTGAAATAATGACCGGGTCTATTTTTGAGACCCTTATCCGACCTTAGACCCAGTGAAATCACACCAAATTAGCCCCTAAAATATTCGGGGCCTGGTCGGGTGTTCGGGTCGGGCTGGGCCATATACACCCCTAACTCAAGACAAGATAAATAACCAAACTTAGAGTTATATTCATTTAAATTGCAATCCACTAATAATACAAAATATTCAAAACAAAAGAAAACATTTAGCTATGATGACTTTTAAATTGCAATCCTTCTTGACACGTCTTACAATTTCTTCCATAATTGCCTTTTCAACTGCTCTAATCCTCCTCTGCATGCTAAGCAAATCTGAAACCCCAACTGGGATCAATTCACCTTTTTTATCTCTTAAAATTTCATTGGTATCTTCTTGGAGACAAGTCTCAACTACTATATCTACATCCTGGACAAAACGTTAATGATAGGACTGAATTAGTGGAAAGCATAATTTTATATACAAACTCTTTTGACATGACAAAAAGGATGTAATTTATAGAAGTACACAATAGCTAGTGAAAAGGTCAAAACAGAATACTACCTTCTGTTCTTCTCTATTGCCTACAGCATAAGCTTTATTGGTCCAGAGAAAGGAAATGTGTTCCAGAGATGCAAAATCATCTTTTAAAGAGCTTATAGCTGGAATATATGCAGATAATTGTCTTTGGAGTCCTCCAACTTTATTCTCTAGCAAACCAATTCTTTCTAACATCTATTCGATGACCGAGCTTTTTGCGGCACTTTCATCACCAAGTCTCTTGCAAACTCCAGCCATCTCATTGAGCTTACTTTTCAACAGTGCTTCACAAATGGATGAAATCTGAAGATAAAAAAAGCATGCCGTATTCTTAGCCTCCCATTGTTCAACTTCATTTGTTTTATCCAACAACTTTGAATTCAGTATGTCTTACTTCACCCTGTACTGTTCAACTTCATGATGTAGTAATCTCGTCTCAAACTGAAAGCTCTTATTTGTTTCATTAAGGCGTTCAATTTCTTTTTTGTGATTCATGCAATTTTTTGAAAGTTCAACAATCTTTCTGTCCATATCTTCTTTGATCATTCTTGATTCTTCTTGTTCCATCTTCATCTCCTCAATAGCTCTGCAGAACTCGGTGTTTAATGTCTCTGATGCCTTTAGCCTTTTCTCCATTGCTAACAGTTATGCTTTTTTTCTTTTTAACCAGATTTTCTGAGTTTTCAATTTGATGACTTAAATGGAAACTTGTGTCTTTGGCTTCATGCAACTCTTTGTCCATTCTCTCAATTGACTTGTTCAGATAAACATTCTCTGCTTTTGTCAACTCGAACCTTTTTCTCAACTTGTCAAGCTCCTGTTTAAAATCATAATTCATACTGCTAACATTGCCGAGGCATGATATATTAAAAAGACAAAAAATAGAAACAAAAAGAGAAGTTTCAACTTCAAAGAAACAAGATAACAAATTATTTACAAGAAAAGAAAAGAAAGGCATGATAGTATCATCAAATACCATTATCCTTATATATAACTAGCATCATGCAAATTGATCAACTAAAAAAATCTCTTACTTCACTATTTTCTCCTCTGTCTGATAATTATTTGTTAACTATTTCATCAGCATTGCAGTGCAATTCAATCTGGTAAATCAGCATCAAAAGTGATTTAAATTTTAAAATATAATTTAATTTTGCACAAGCAGTCATTTACTAATTAACAACATGATATATTTTTCATTGAACTTCAAGCTAACTTAAATATATAACAAATATCCATGAAAGAAAAAGATAATAAACTGAGCATCCAATATCTTACAGCATATAATAATGTGGGGTCTTACATACCAACACAGGATAAGCTAGGAACCAAAAGTCAGATGGAGCCTAACTAGAACAAAATATGATGAGTTTACCTGGGAGCCAAAGATGGCTTCATTAGATAATAGTAGGTGGACAGTATTTGATGCATCACGTAGTTGCTGGTATACTTTGATGATTTGGAGAGATAAATTACAGCAATAACCAAATAGAAATCCTACCAAACCACAATGACTAGCAGAAAAGATGAAAATTCAATAAGTAAATTGAAATAAACAGAGCAATTAATATTATGAGCAATATTCACGAAGATTACTTAAATAATACACAATACTTTCCTTACTTACTTGAAATCTGTAACTGAATTTTAAGTTAGTACTCTACTTTTTTCTAATACTAAGCAAGCAAGTAGTTTTTCTTTCTAATTTTGTTTTATCTAATCACATTGTAAAACTATGACAAACTAGTTAAGCTGAAGTAATGTGATGAATTGATTATGCTAATTAGATTTAACAAACACAAATTCAGAATTTCATGATAAAAATAGTAGATACAAAAATTGTAAAAATAAATATAATAATAAGAGAGAGACAGAGAAGAACTTACAAGAAGCTGCGATGGCGACATGCTCTGGCATCGGGCTCACAGTGACGTCGACCAGCAAAGACATTGCAACGACGAGTCTGTAGAAAAATAGGGCTGCACACGGATCGGATCGGATCGGATATCGGGTATATCCGCATAATTCAAAAAAACTATTTAAAGATTTTGTTTGGCTATTTTTACAAAAAAAAAATTCAGAAAATTCATTTTTCACCTGTTTAAGCCTATTTACTTCTAAAATATTATCAATAAAAGTTCTCTTGAATAACAAAAACAAAATAACAACACAAGATTTAAGTTTAATTATTCTAAGTTGAAGTACAACAATAAAAAATTAAAAACAAGATATCATAAAATTCATAAAATAATACACTAAAATTCATATCACATTAGGATTTACTTTCTTAAACTATGCTATTTATATGAGATGTGCGGATATGTGGATTTGCGGATCGGATCCGCGGATATCACTGCCAAATCCGCAATCCGATCCTACTATAGTGCAGATCGGATAATATCCGCAAAATTCGGATCGGATGCGGATAATTACCGCGGATATGCGGATATTATCCGATCCATGTGCAGCCCTATGGAAGAAGAACTTACATGCAGATTCACAAATCACAATGAGAGAGAGAGAGAGAGAGAGAGAGAGAGAGAGAGAGAGAGAGAGAGAGAGAGAAACACACCAAGAAGTATCCTGGTTTAGCTGCTAAGTGCAATGGGAGGAGGAGAAAAAGAAGAAGAAGAAGAAGAAGAAGAAGCAACTTTGCTCTTAGGCGGAGGAGGAGAAGAAGAAGAAGCAGCTCTCCTCGCAGGCGGAGGCCGACGGGTTTTCTCAGGCGTCGGAGAAGAAGAAGCTCTGCTCTTTGCCTCGCTACGTGACTGTGATTCCGTCTCTAGTCTCTATTCTCAAGCGTTGGTGGAGAAGAAGAAGCCTTACTCTGAAGTCTAAACTCTGATTCTATGAAGATTTAGGATTAAATTTTGGGGAAATGAGTAAAACGAAGGACGCGAAAAGCCAAATGCGGGAGTGATTTTTTTGTTGATAAAATCGACGACTAGTTAAAATAAAAATCATTTAAGTCGTCTATTTTATGTAATAAATCTATACCGTTAATCCAATTTAAAAAAGAGATCTCTATCGTCTAAATTTATCGATATTTTAATTATTAAAATAGATAACTAGTACGTTGATTTTAAAGAAAAAAAATTTCCAACCACTCTTTTGTCGATAATGTGACTATAGAATTAAAAGGTTAGAAAGTTACCAAAATAACAGACATCGTCGTCAATTTTAATATTTTATTTTTAATATTCTCTTTTTCATTTTATCGACGACAAACCGTCCAAAAACATCAATAGAAAATTTGCATTGACTGTCGATTTTTAGCGTCGATAATTACACTATTTTTTTAAGGGTAAAAAACCGACAATGATCTTGAGATAAACGTTATATATTGCCGTTTTTACCTCAGCTAACATTCTATCACTCTCTTCATAGAGAACCTTTCTTTCGATCTCAAATACGTATCGTCATTTTTACTGAGCCTAATGTACTATGCATTTCTTCGTATCCAACAACTTGTTAAAATTAATGTGTTGCCGTGTAGTATGTGACCAACCAAATTCATCCTCTCGAAATTGCTCCACATAAATTTAAACCAAGTGATTTATCTTAATGCGAAACGAAACTAATCCTTAAACTAATTTCTTTTATAAATTTAAGATTTTTAATATTTTTTAAAGGCACTAATTTAATTTATCAATTTTTAAACTATGTTTAAATACAATTTGTATTTTCAAACTTTTTAAATACAATTTGATTGTTTTTATCTGCTGATTATGTTATTATTCTTTTTAATGAACCCTAACTATCTTTTTTGTTAATGTATTTAATAATAATATTGATACATATATACATGAGATGGAGATTACTAAAAAAACTTGCAACTTACAAGTGACATATATAAAATAACAAAATAAATACATTAAAATCAATTACCAATATATT
>NC_029785.2:6586942-6588034 GCF_000816755.2 Arachis ipaensis
TAAAAGAAATAGCATGCTTTTTCAATAATAACAATGATCCAGGAAGACGAAATCAACACCATCCATTATTACAATGAAACATTGCTGTGTTACATTTAGAAAAAGAAAAAGAAAAACCACATGTGCTGCCTCTTATTCACTCGATCCACATAAACATACAATACTTCATAATCTTTTTATAAATTTTCTTACTTTGCGTTAGAGGTAGTAGCCAAATGGCTATCAAAATAATCCAACTCCTTACCCTTCATTCTTGGTGAAGGGTTGTTCCCAACAACCTTCTTCATATCTCTAAATTTAAGCCTAGCTTCTCTTACAACCCATGAAACCGCCGCAATTCCCACAACCGCCATAACCGAAGCCACAGAGAAACCAGCAACTGCTCCCAAAATGACAAAGGTAGCACCCAAAATCACGGGACTGAATAGAAGCAAAAGTGGTGAACTCACAAGGAGAAGTGTTGACGATGCCAAGAGACCAAAACCCATCATCCCCAACAATGGTGCACCTACTGCTATTGCCCCAATCACTGAAGTCACAACCATGGACCTTGAGATTCTCTCTGATGAATCTTGATGACTGTGATTGTGATATCTCTCTGCCATTGGTTGTGTTATTTTGAATACACTACTAGCTAGGTAAGTTTGGTGCTTTAATTTCCATGTGGGTGCACGTAATTTATATTATATAGTTTGTATTATGACGGATTATTGTTGTGTGTTAATTTGTAACAGGTGTCGATTTTGTTTTGGATTGAAATGTGGCACGTCCCTTTGTCTCTACACGTAAGATTAGGGTTGAACTCTTTGCTGACACGTAGGGCTTTGTTGAAACTATAGGATATGGATGGTTACATAATTGGATATGTATGGCTATAGCTATATATTAATATATAGTATTCGATTACTATTAACCTTATACTATATGAGGCTGCTTGATCTTTAATTAGCGTAGTAGTATTATTAGATATAAAATTGATCATGTATTTTTTTTATCAAATGGATTAATATTTTAGAAAAAATAATTTATGATCCGATCTAATATAGTTTGATACTTGTTGACATTTATTTTTTTATATATACAAGAGAAATA
>NC_029785.2:6588172-6589939 GCF_000816755.2 Arachis ipaensis
GAGGGGGGGAGTTGGTTCAGAAGATGGGAAGGGGAAGGAAAAGGGAAAGGGCCACCGCCGCTGATCCTCGCCGTCGCCGCTGCTGCTTCTCGTCGCCGCCGCTGCTCCTCTCCCCTTCGTACTTACCCCAAAGGCACCGCGACCCTCTCCCCTCCTTCTCCCATTTCTTATCTTGGACCTCTTCGAACCAGAACTCACCGCCGGTGAGCCTCACCTGCTTTACCACCGTGCATCAACGTGGAGCCCTTCTTTTTTGCTGTCTGTTCGCACCATCTCGCCGCTGCCTCCCTCAATTGCTGTCACAGAAGGAATCAGAGCCACCACTGCCTGTTTCCCTCCCTTGATCCCTATCGCAGAAGGAACCAGAGCCACCACTGCCCATTCTCCTCCTTCCAGCCCCTTCCCGTCATGCCCAGACTGCCGGCGCTCCACCACTGCATCTTCTGTCCCCTCTTTTCTATTTTCTATTTTCATAATCCAGGTTACCATTTTGCTTTGATCAATTTCTGTTTTTTATTAGTGTTAGTTTCTTGATTTGATTCTAGATTAGTTTAGCTGGATTTTAATTTTCTGTTAGTTGATTTTAGGTGTGTATGATAGAATTAGCTTAGGTTATTGAATTGCTGAAAGTTGCTGCTGAATTGTTGTTGTTGTTAAATTAGCTTAGGTTTGATAGAATTAGCTTAGGTTATTGAATTTCTGTTAATGGTTAACTGTATACATGATCCATTGTTGTTGTTGTTCTTCTTCGTCTGGTTGTTGTTGTTTCATTGATGTTGCTTCTACTGTTCTTCCGCTTCTGGTTCAGCTTCAGGTTCCGCTTTTGTTTCTGGTTGATTTTGGAGAAGAATGGGAAGGGTATTTTCGTCCGAATGACGATTATAAAACAAACTGAAACCTTCGGGACCATTTTGTAGCAAAAAAAAAAAAAAAACGGAGACAAAATAAATTTTCAACCTCTACGTTAGGAACCAAAATCGTACTTAACCCTTAAAAATTTTACAAACGGACATTTTAATTTCCAAAAAAAATTAATAACAACATATTGATTCCATAGTTTTTTTCTGTTGGCCAAAATAGTCCTCAAATTAGTTTTTGGCGTGATTCAATACTAACAAAGAATATTGAGTTGGCATATTAACTCACACACGTGGTCGTTAAATATCTACATATGCGATGTCTATGTGTGCCAGAGGACAAAATATTCCTTGACTTTTAAAATGGCTAAGAACGTGAAGAAGAAAAATAATAGTGCGATGGATAAAAAATATGACTAAAAAGGTAAAGAAAAAAGTCAGAGACTATTTTATTTCCTTGTACATGTAAACACTTAACGGTTATATATATGAGTTAACATGCTAACTCAACTTTTTCTATTAGTGAGTCATGGCGAAAATTAGTTTAAAGTCTATTTTGACTAACAGAAAAAAATTATAAAGATCAATATATATATTAATTTTTTTGAACTAAAATATGGCTTTTAAAATTTTCAAAAACGAATTTAAATAATTACTCTTTTAATGTCTTTAATCTACACATTGAAAGGAAAAATATTAAAGAATAAGTGTGATTTATCAAAGAACATGTATGAGGGAGTGAGTTTTGATTTTTCAAATTAACTCTTTCGTTCTCTTTTAGTCAAATAAATTTCTTTTACTATACGTAATTCTTTGGGACATCTTTTTTTATTTTGTTGATCTCTTGAAAAATAAAGGAGCTAGAGATGAGCAAAAGAAGATGTTAGAGAATAAATTACAATTAATTTAA
>NC_029785.2:6591212-6591621 GCF_000816755.2 Arachis ipaensis
GGTAATTCATATATGGTAAATGGTGCTGAAAAAACTTAAAATTTGAAAAATCAAGGAAATTGGCGAAGGTGTGAAATAGATCAAAAGAGGAATATAGAAAAATTAATTGGACTGAAACAAAGTAGAAAATTGAAAAATAGGAAAAAGCATGTCCTAATATGATTAGATGAAATTAGAAATTAAAGGGTGAAATAATGTCAGAAAATTTGAACTTTAAATTTTCACGGTAGGAGAAAAATTGCGGAGTTAACAATTAAACATCAACAGAAGGAATAAATCACGTATGTCTGGAAAAATGAAAAAGAGAAAATATCATGTAGGATGATAAATCAATTAATCAGATTGTATAGTGGAGGATGAATGGTTCGCATGGAACCAGGGTAACGGATCCGAAAATCTTATAAATGAG
>NC_029785.2:6591884-6616651 GCF_000816755.2 Arachis ipaensis
GATTATCACAAAAAAATATTTTATAAAATTATTATAAAAATTAATTTATTTTATATTTTTAATATATTAAATATAGAATAAAGTATTATTTTTGTTTTTAATGTTTGAAATAAGTTATAAAGTTGTCCCTAACGTTTAAATTATCTTATTTAAGTCCCTAATATTTTAAAATTGACTCAATGTTATCCTGTCGTTAAGGATCTGTTAACAGAATTGACGACGAGACAAAATTGAGATGATTTTAAAACGTTAAGGACTTAAATAGAATAAAAATGTTGGGGACAAAAACGATACATAGAAATTAAATAAATTTTAATTTTATCTTTTAATAATATCAATTTTTTACTATACATAGTTATTAAATTATTTTTTAATCACATCTAAGTAAATTACATTTAATCATATTAGTTTCATACTAAATAAATTTATTTTTTATAATTTTTCTCTTAAAGATTTTTACTCATCATAAAATATTTGTAAAATGACTAGTAAATAAAATTACGAAAAGAAAAAAAATGATACATATACAATAAAGTATAAATTGTACATTTTATCTCTAATTTATCAAAATTTTTTAATATTTAATTTAGTTAAACTTTATTCTTAAAAATAATGTGATTAAAAATAAAATTTAAAAAAATAATTGAATAAAGTTTAACTAAATTAAACATTAAAAAATTTCGATACATTAGAGATAAAAGTACAATTTATACTTTATTGTATATGTATCATTTTTTTTCTTTTCGTAAGTTTATGTACTAGTCATTTTACAAATATTTTATGATGAGTAAAAATTGTTAAGAGTAAAATTATAAAAAAATAAATTTATTTAGAATGTAAGTAATGTGATTAAGTGTAATTTACTTAGATGTGATTAAAAAATAATTGAATAATTGTGTACCGTAAAATTAAAAATTGATATTATTGAAGGATAAAATTAAAATTTATTTATATGTATCATTTTTGTCTCCAACGTTTTCATCCTATTTAAGTCCTTAATATTTCAAAATCGTCTCAATTTCGTCCCGCCATTAATTCTAGTTAATAGATCCCTAGCGGCAGGATAACATTGAGTTAATTTTGAAACGTTAGGAACTTAAATAGGACGATTTAAACGTTAGGGACAACTTTAAAATTTATCACAAATATTGAGGACAAAAATAATATTTTATTCTTAAATATATTAAAAGTATTAACAAATTTTTATTATTATATTTTTAAAATATATTCTTAAGAGACAAATTAGTTAATCATTATAAAATCTGATTCTTAGGATTTTAAATCTTTCATGAATAGCATTAAATTATACAATAATTTAATACATTTTGTTTTGTTAACATAATTTACTTTTGTATACTTAATAGAAAATTGAATTAGTTAATAGATTTTAATTAAATAAATATAAAGAGCTTATAAAATAGTGTGTCAAAATACATTTATTATATATTTTTATGAAATTTACGTGTATTCAATAGAAAGATGTAGATAATACATTGTTTAGTTTTCACTCTAAATATATTTGTCAATGATGATTTTTAAAAAGAGACATCCAATGCAACACAAATTTGGATCTTCTAAATATTAAATTTTTACTTTAGAAAATAAAGTGTGATCTTTTACCATTTATTTCATAGGTGAGATTAAGAAAAAATATGAGAGAAAAATTATTCAAGAATAAGAGATCACATTTTATTCTCTAAAGTAAAATTTAAAATTTAAAAAATTTAAATTTATATTAATTATATTAATTTTATATAACAAAACAGGTACAAATTATAGGTGAATTCCAAAACTCTTTTTATTTTTGATACAAAAATTTTGTATTTGTATTTTTAATATAGTTACTAATACATAGTAAAATGTAGTATAAAATTAGTAAAATGGACCAACACATTATTCGGGTCATTTTTTCGGTTATGGAGGAGGGGTTGGTGTTGTGCTGGGATATGGATTGAGGAGGTGCTACACCGGAATGTGGGATAGGTTTTGGTCAGATTTGGAATGGAAGTAATCGGACCCTCCGATTTCTATGTTTTGGAAAATTTGTAAGCAAACCGGAGGGTCTGTTTTGCACTAGCACATAAGAGAAATCGGACCGTGCGATATGACCCAGCAAAACGGATGGTCCGATTTATTTGTGGGTTTTGTTTTGACTCGATAAAGTACTCGCTGGTCCGTTTTGTGTTTGTAAATTTTTTTTTAATTTACACTAATGGAAATCGGACCGTAAGTTTTCATTATTTTATAATTTTTTTCAAATTAGGTTATACACCACTCAGACCGTCCGAATTGTGTGTGTATATATATAGTTGTTCAAGTGTACGAACCAAAGACAGCCGACCAGATCTAACTTTCATCTTCTTGTTCGAGTTCTCTTCTTCTTTCTCTGGTCTGGAGTGGGGTAACTTGGGTTGGGGAAAAAAGTTGATGGTAAAATTTCTATTTTTGTTTAAGTGAGTGGGAAGAATGGATGATAGAGTTATTTTGAAGGTGTATTATTTTGGTCAGATTTTGTTGCAGACACCTGAAGGAGTAAAATTTGTTTGTGAAGATCCATTAGATGTTGTTATTCCCTTCACAATTTCATTTGAAGAGCTTAAAGGAGTGATTTGTGAGAAGATAGATTCGGAGATGTCAAGAAAAATATCATGTATTTTATACAGATATCCTGTACCAGTATTTGGTGGATTCGTCCAATTTCAGACCAAATATGTAACCGACGAAACAAGCATGCAAGAGATGTTTTCAATGTACATTGAAAGTCGTGCTCAAATTTCCTTCATCGAGTTGTACATTGAATTCGAACAATCTGAGGCCGACCGAAATATTTTACGAGAAGACTACAATAGTGACAGTGAGAAAGAGTTCGAAAGCAATTACAAAGTTGTCGGTGAAGATGGAGATGTAGATCCAGCCGACGGCAATATGGCTCCGAATGTGGCAGACGTTGCAAATGCACTCGCGAACGAAGAGCCATTTGAGGAGCCATCTTTCATGCTAGTTTTGGATTTGGAAGCCATGCATGCTCCGGAGTTTCCGGACTATATGAGTGCAGGTACTCGTTTAGCATTTGCAAAAGAGGTTATTTAGACAAGTTCAAAATAAAAATACTTTAAGTGAATTAGTATTTAGGGTCCAGTATTCATTTAGTTAATATGTTAATTAGGCTTTATTAATAAGTATTTCTTAGAGTATTTAGGAAGATAATTAGGGATTATTTAGTTAATTTATATTTATTTAGTTACTTAGTTAATTAGGGATTATTTATTAGTTTATTTATTAATGAGTATTTATTATAGTCTTGATGAAGTTATGAAGGCGGTTAGTATTTATTTTTAGTTATTTAGTTACTGTGTATTTATTTAGCTAATAAGGAGTTATTAATAAGCGTTTGTTATAGTAGTTATTTGTAGTTGTTTAGGTGATTAATAATTATTTTTAGTTATTTGGTTAATTTATATTTATTTAGTTATTTAGTTAATTAGGGTATCATAACTGATTGTTTATAATAGTATTTATGAAGTTATCTGGAAGTATAGGTATTTATTTTTAGTTATGGAGGAGAATTTGTTTTAATGTGTTTGTATTTTTATGTAATGGAGATTTAGATAATAACGTAATGTAAACGTTAGGTATATCATAATTGATACCTCGAGTGATGATTTAATATTTAATTTTGGTCATTAAACAATCATGTATTAAATACTTACGGTATGGCTGCCTTCTTGGCAGAAGTTCCTTTTGTTGTAGATGGTGAGTTCGCCGTGGGGATGGAATTCAGTTCCAGGGAAGCTGTTATTAAGGCGATGAAGGAGTATACCCTCCGAAGATCTGTAGACTACCGTGTGTATGAGTCGGAGCCGTTGACATTTTATACGAAGTGTACACAGTACGGGTCAGGGTGTGATTGGCTTATCAGAGTTAGCATGATCAGTAAACTGTTGGGTTATTAGGAGGTACAACGGCAGTCACACTTGTACCAGAGCAACCATCTCTCAGGATCATTCCAAGCTGGATTCAAATACGATTGCCGAAGCCATAAAGCCGTTGGTTGAGGCTGACCCCTCTTTAAAGGTAAAATCAGTTATTGCAGAAGTGCAATCGAAGTTCAACTACACGGTCAGCTATCGAAAAGCATGGTTGGCAAAGTAGAAGTCCATTGAGAAGATATTTGGAGGTTGGGAAGCATCCTACGAAGCGTTGCCCATATGGTTCGAGGCCATGTGTCATAAAGAACCATCAGCTGTCGTACATTTTGAGACTATGCCTGCATATCAAGGGGATGATTTGGTAACTGATATCCGGGTATTACATCGAGTCTTTTGGAGCTATTACCCATGCATTAGAGCGTTCAAACACTGTAAGCCAGTTGTCCAGGTGGACGGGACTCACTTGTACGGAAAGTACAAGGGTTGCTTGTTAGTGGCCGTTTCGCAGGATGGTAACAACAATATTGTGCCGATTGCATTTGCTATTGTCGAGGGAGAGACCTCTGATGCTTGGCACTTTTTCCTCAGTAACCTACGTCAACATGTTGTGACTCGGGATGGTGTGGGGCTGATATCGGACCGACATGAGTCCATAAATGCAGCTGTGGAACGTAGTCACGGAGCTTGGTCACCTCCTAGAGCTTTCCACATGTTTTGCATCAGGCATATAGAATCGAACTTTCTGAGAAAATTCAAGGGCACCCTATCTGCAAAAGCTTATCATCAATATAGGTAACATTGTATCTTTCAAATCTAGTTATTGATGAAACTGCGAACAATCTATACGTCCTGAAACTTATTTGTTGTTTGGTACCTGATATTGTTTAGGATATTCGAGGACGGTTCGTGAGTATGAACTGCGTTACCATTGTTTACGAGATTGGGCGAGGCGTATACTAACTGGTTAAACCGTATTCCCCGTAAACAGTATGCGTTGGCATTCGACGGTGGCTACCGATGGGGTCATATGACGACTAATCTAGTGGAGTGCATCAACTCAGTCTTGAAGGGTGCACGCAATCTCCCCATCACTGCACTTGTGGAAGCAACGTTCTACAGACTTAATGAGTTGTTCACACAGAAAAGAGCAGAAGCGGAGGCGAGGATTAATGCAGGCCATGTTTTTACGGAGCATGTGACCTCCAAAATTCATGCAAATCAGCTTGCATCAGGAAACATTCAGGTTAATTTCTTTGACAGGCAGAATGAGGTATTTGAAGTGCGTGAGATGCCAAGTGGAGTGGAGTATGCTGTTGACCTCCGTCGTCAGACATGTGATTGTGGTGAGTTTCAGGTGGACCAGATTCCTTGCCGGCATGTGTTTGCATGTTGTGCAAATCAACGACTAGATTGGCAGGTATATGTGTATGACGTTTATAAGATGAACCAGGTCAGGCGCGTGTATCGGGCTAGGTTTAGGCCATTAGGGAATCCTACTACGTGGCCTTCTTACAATAGTCCCCGATTCGTATCTGAAGGTTGTGGTAGGCTTAGAGAAGGGGGGTTGAATCTATGCCTTCCTTTTTAAGTTGCTGTTATTATCCCTTTAAAACAAACTTTCAATTCTGATTCTGTTTGTACTCAACAGCGAAAATTTATGAGACAATTTATTTTTATCTCATGAATATCAGAAAACAGAACACAGTAGAGAAGAGAAAAGCTAACACCAGCATGTATCCTGGTTCGGTTGCCTTGTGCTATGCAACCTACGTCCAGTCTCCTCCACAACTATGGAAGAATTTCACTATAGTTAACTGTATTATATACACCAATTTCACAGGATTGTCCCAATCCTTTCACACTCAAGTTCTAACCTAACTTGACATTGGCTATGCTAATACCTAACTATTCCTCTTAGTGCTAACCCAACTAAGAAAGGGATACGTTACAGGTACAAGATACAAGACACTTAATCAACCTAAAGAAATCTGAAATAAACTCTAGGCTTCTCTCTCAAGTGTTTCTCTCAGCCTTTTTCCACTCATGGCTTTTTCATAATCTTTCTCACAATACCTTTTCTCACAAGAAATTACAGAAAGATAAACTTAGAAAAGCACATTACAATCAGTAAAACATGAAGGAGATTGACTTTATCAGCAGCCTCTTTGCTCTTTGCTATGTGCAAAACCAGATTCGCAAACCTTAGATGCAGTTCTTCAGTATTGGCCGAATGCTTCTTTGAAAGAAAGTATTATCCAAGTAGAGGAACTTCCTAACAGAACACTGTTCTCACACTCTGGTTTTCTCTCCTTGGTTTCTGAATGAACAGCAAACCTCTTTTTATCTCCTTGCATGTTGATGGGTTCTTCTTCTAAGGTCAACACATTGAGCCTTGAGCTTCACCAACCCACAGAATCACTTTTTCTCATTAAACCTTAGAGTAGAAACTTTGCTTCTGACTTCTTCATCTTGACCGAAAGCCATAAAACAGCAACCATAGAAATCTTCCAATGGTCAACTTGATCTGAGCCCTTGAAAACCAACTTGGTCCCCAAGTCTTGTTTAAGACCGTAGATACACAGCAGGGAAGAATAGAAATCCTTTTTCCCTTGTATCCCATTTCGGATAGAGCAGAGAGATGGGAAGAAGAGATGAAACCGAGTTGCATGTATGAGGAAAAGATTTACCTATAACCTAAGCTTGATTTGGTTTGGATTTGTTGAGATGACTTCTGCCTTTCAAGTTTAGTTTCTCTTTCTTGCTTCTTTGGTGACTATCTTGGTGAAGAAACTCTCTCTCTCTTTCTCTTTCTTACTTTTCCGAAGCTGATTTGACTTGGTCAGAGAGAGATGAACGTTGCTTTTGATTAAGCAAAAGAGAGGGATTTGCTTTTCTGAAACCAGATCGGGCTTGGATCGGGTATTTGGTATGCTTGACCCGATTTGATTTCTTTGGCTTCTTTCTTTGCTTTTCCTTGGGCTCTTAATTTTGCTTTCAGCCCAATATCCTTGCTGGTTGCTTTTTATTCTAATTGGGCTATTGAAATTTTGCCTGCAACAATAAACAATTAGTTTATAAGTAGATATAAATAATCAACTCTAATTATTTATTTTGCCCAAAAATAATATTTATCATCACTAATTAATTTAGTTAATTTCTTAACTCAACAATCTCCCCCTTGATGACAAACATGGTTTAAGCAATATTCAAAAGGAAATGAATTTGAGTGAGGTTTAGAAACTCCCTTTGAATGATGTTGCTTGCTAATGTGTTGCTCCCCTTTCTTTTTCAACAATAGCTCTCCCTGAATTTATGCTCTTTCCTTTTTGTTCCTGTTTACATTACACTTAAAGAAAGCACAATGAAGAGCTATACACTTATCTTGGATAAGGGATATCAAATAAGTAACATCACACATAATCAACCCAACATCATGCTAATATTATCAGCAAAATGATTCAGCATGTGAAAGCAAGTATTAATGCAGCAAGAGGTCATTCAGCATGTGAAATTAAGTGTTAGCAACAGCAAGAATCCCATCAAGTAAGCAACAGCAAGAATCCACAGCAAAGATCCCTAAGGAAAGGAAATATTATCCTATTATCCTATTGCTTGCTATTACTCCCCCTTTTGTCATCAAGGGCGGATAATAAACAAGATCAACAAAAAACAAAGTCGTGTATCCTGCAGAAAATAGTTAGAGCACAGTTCAAAGTACTAAATAAACTATCACAGGTGCAGCAGTATCTAGAGTTATTACAGTCATCCAAAATAACACAGGAAAAAATGGCTAAAGAAACAGAGTTTATGAGACAAAAAGAGAGCATCAGCAGCAGTTTTTATGAGACAAATCCTAGGCATCAGAACCATTCCCCTCCGAATCAGCTTCCTCTTCAACATCAGTGGCAATGTCTTCATCATTGTGAAGGTTATCAATGAAGGTCATGAGCACAGCCACCCTATCTCTTGATTTTCTCAAAAAGTTCTCATGCTTGCTAGCTAGCTTCCTTTGTTCCTTGCTCATGGCAATCATGTGGTTTGATTGGGAAACAAATTCTTGAGCAATATCCTTGACCACATTCAGTAGAGCAGATTTCTTCCCAGTTGAGATGGAAGTTCCCTCGGTGGAAGGAGGAGGAGAGTCATCTGGAATGAACTCTTCATCATCATCATCTAGAACCACTCTTTCAGATCTAGTGGGTCCTTTGTTATGTTTCACTGAACCACCCCCTTTTAGGTATGAATGTCTGTTTTCATAAGCCTCATTTGACAGATCAACACCAAAATTCTCAAATATGCAAGTTAAAAATATGCCATAAGGTAGTGCTTTATCTTTCACACTTCTAACAGAATCAAACATGTATCTAGCCATCAAATAGGCAAAAGAGATTTCTGTTTTAGTGATTAGGGCATACAAAACAAGTGTGTCCGTGTAAGAAACCCTTTGATATGAACCACTTTGAGGAATCAAGATGTGATTAACAATTCGATGCAACTGAGCACGTTCATATCCTAGGGCTTTGTGAGTGGATGTGATGCCATCAATTGAGGAAACATGTTCACAAATGTGAGCCAAAGCATCATGGTAAGAGATACCAACTCTATCATCCCACTTTACAGATGTATAAGCACACGGCCCAACATCAGTGTACTTCAAGGAGTCACTGATAGTTTCATTATTCAAGATAATGTCTCTGCTCTTAACATAAGAATGCACACTTCCTTCATGGTAAGTCATGTTTGCATAAAATTCTTTGACTAACTGAGGATATATAGGTTTTTTGATTTTGAAAAGGTGATTCCAGTCTAAAAACTCCAAATTTTCAACAAAAGGAAAGCCTTTCTTTTTCAAATCAGGTAAATCAGCCAGAAAAGATGGACATAGAGTACGATACTGAATAACTCCCTTATAAAAATCGTGGTTCATGGCAGATTTGAAACGATGGGGGTTAAAGTCTGAGTGAGATGTCATGTAGTGTGATTTGTGAGCAAAAGGATCAATGTCTGGTTCTCTAACAGATTTGAGAGGGCGATGAGGGTTACCTCTTTGTGATCGAACAGGGACAGACCTTGACTTAGGTTTTGCTGTCTCAGGAACAGGTTCTTCAACAGCAGGACGCTTCTCCTTGGATGAGCCAGGTTTCGAGGAGCTTGGTTTGGAGGGCGTCGTCTTAGGTGGTGGCGTCGGCTTGGCAGGAGCAGGGTACCTTGGAGTGGTTTTGGTTCGCGCCATGGGAACAGAGCGAGGAGGAGAGGTAGGAGGAGATGGTGAAGGTGTGAAGGTTCGGTCTTGGGAGCGAGTGGAGGGTTTGGATGGAAGTTTATACACCTTTTCTCGAGGAGGCTTGTGTGCTATGGTTTTCTTCCTCATTTGGTGGTTTTTGAATTAAGAAGAAAGAGAGTAAAGTGGGTAGTGGTGAAAACCGAAGGGATAAAGAAGGAGTTATGGAGGGAAGAGAGGGAGTGTTGGTAACCGTACCCAAAAGCAAATTTCCAAAACCATGCAACTGCATCACCATTTGAAAAGACTTAAAAAGACATGACCTCATATAAGAAAGATTCTATTTGATTTAAAAAATTAAAATAGGAAGTTAATTTTAAATTTTGAAAAACAACAAAATTAACCTGAAACACTTTTTGGGCAAAAAATTAAATCCACTTGAAAACCTTTTGGGCCACAAAACATTAAGTGAAAACCCTTTATGAAAACTGAAACACACAAGTCATCTAAAATAACAAGCAAGATTGTAACATTCATATTTGGGCCCAGAGATGTTGGACTTGAGGAAACAGGTTTGGACCACTCATGATCTGAATTTTGAGGTTGGCCCAGATTGAGGTTCATTTGAAACAAGCCCAAAACACGCTGACTTGAGGGAAACGTTCATCACCTGCCCAGAATTGTCTCATGCCTGTTTATGAGACAAAAAGCTCCAGCAAATACATCAACATTTTTCAATATAAAGAATCACAACTCAAAATTCCTAGACAAGTCCTAAGCATGCAGAATCTATCCTCAGCTAATGGTTTTGTGAAAATATCTGCTAATTGCTCCTCTGATTTAACAAATTGAATACTAATATCTCCCTTTTGGACATGTTCTCTTATTGAGTGAATTTTCACTTCAATATGCTTAGTCCTAGAGTGCAAAATTGGATTTTTAGAAATATTAATGGCACTCATATTATCACACATCAAAGGAATATTTTCAGCATTTAATTTGTAATCAGCAAGCTGTGTTTTTAACCATAAAAGCTGAGAACAACAAGAAGAAGCAGCTATATACTCAGCCTCTGCAGTGGAAAGGGCCACTGTTGGTTGCTTCTTACTTGACCATACATTTAAGGACTTTCCAAGGAAGCAACATAAACCATAAGTGCTCCTTCTATCAACTCTATCACCAGCAAAATCTGCATCACAATAACCAACTGCAGAAAAATTATCAATCTTAGGATACCATAGACCAAAATTGGATGTGCCATGAACATATCTAATGATCCTTTTAACTACAGAAAGATGTGACTCTTTAGGTTTGGATTGGAACCTAGAACACAATCCAACACTTTACACAATATCGGGTCTAGAGGAAGTTAAGTACATTAGAGAACCAATCATTCCTCTATACCTAGTCTCATCAACATCTTTCTCAGTTTCTCCCTTATCTAATTTAGAACTAGGATGCATGGGAGTTCCCATGGGTTTGGCATTTTTCATACCAAATTTTTTAACTAATTCCTTGGCATACTTCTCTTGATGAATGAAAATACCTTTTTCAGATTGTTTAATTTGCAGCCCAAGGAAGAAATTAACTATTCCTTCTTCTTGGTCATATCCTTGTGCCACTAGCCTTGCCTTGTTTCTTGCAACGCTACCATCTTCTCCCAACTTGTTCCGAAATATCCACTTGGTGCCGGTCACTTTTTTTCCACTTGGCCTTGGAACCAAATTCCATACTTGGTTCTTTTTAAACTCAAGAAGCTCATCCTCCATAGCTTTAACCCAAGAAGGGTTACTGAGTGCTTCCTTGACGTTTTGAGGCTGTATTTGTGAAAGAAGGGCAATGTTTGATCCTTCATTTGCCTTTCTAGTGGAAGACCTTGTTTGCACTCCATGAGAGACGTCTCCAATGACAAATTCCTCAGGATAATTCTTCAAGAATCTCCATTCACGAGGTCTGGTAGACTTGGAGGCAGTTTGAGAAGCCAAGGGATTCTGGGTGCTGTTGGCTTCAGGATTTCCTTCAGATTCATGAGACAAAATGGAATTGTCTCTCGAATTTTCAGCAGTTGCAGTTTCTGGTTCAGTTTGACCAGAATTTCCTTTTTCATTATTTTGAGTGGTTTCATCTTCCTTTTGAGCTTGATTTCCTGCATCACAATCTTCCAAAATGCTTTGTACCAAGTTAGTATCACAGAATGTAACATGTATAGACTCTTCAATAATTCTAGCATCTTGATGATAAACCCTATATGCTTTACTAGTTGTGGAATATCCTACAAACAAACACTCATAAGCCTTTGGATCAAAATTTCCCAAATTTTTTTTGTTATTTAAAATAAAACATTTGCATCCAAAGATGTGCAAGTAATCTAAGTTTGGTGGGTAGCCTTTCCAAAGTTCATAAGGGGTTTTCTTCAAAAATTTCCTTATGATTGTTCTATTTAAAATGTGGCAAGCTGTGTTAACTATTTCAGCCCAAAGGAATTTTGGAACATTACTTTCACAAAGCATAGCTCTTGTCATCTCTTGTATGCTTCTATTTCTTCTTTCCACAACACCATTTTGTTGTGGTGTTCTTGGACAAGAGAAGTTGTGAGATATTCCAAATTCCTCACAAAAGGATTCAAATAAATTATTTTCAAATTCAGTTCCATGATCGCTTCTTATAGAAGAGATTTTCAAATCCTTTTCATTTTGAATTTTCTTGCAAAAAGGTTCAAAGGCCAAAAAGGCTTCATTTTTGTGTGCAAGAAATAAAACCCAACCAAACCTAGTGTAGTCATCCACAATTACCAAACCATAATGTTTACCACTTAGGCTTTGAGTTCTTGTTGGACCAAATAAATCAATGTGTAGCAACTCAAGTGGTCTTTTAGTAGAGATGTCTTCCTTTGGTTTAAAAGAACTTTTTGTTTGTTTTCCCATTTGGCAAGCATCACAAGTGATGTCTTTATCAAACTTTATCAAAGGAAGACCTCTTACTAATTCTTTCTTAACAAGTTTGTTTATTTGAAACATACTTGCATGGCCCAATCTCTTGTGCCATAACCACTTTTCAGATTCTTTAGAGTGAAGACAAGCTACAGTTTGATCTTTTAACTCATCAAGAGTAAGTCCATACATATTGTTAAAATGCTTGGCAACAAACATCACTTCATTTGTTTTTTCATTTACAACACAGCATTCAAATCTTTTGAAAATCACTAAATATCCTAAATCACACAGCTGACTTATACTCAAAAGATTGTGTTTCAAACCACATACCAAAAGTACATCATCAATGAAAGTAGATTGTTCATTACCTACTTTTCCAACAGCAATGATTTTACCTTTACCATCATCTCCAAAGGTCACAACCTCCATCATACTTGTTTAGTTTGATGAAGTAGGTTGATCTTCCAGTCATGTGCCTTGAGCATCCACTATCCATGTACCACATGTCCTTTTTGTTCTTGGATGCTAGGCAAATCTGCATGATGAGTTTCAAGTAGCCTTAGGTATCCAAATTAATTTGGATTCTTTGAAGTTAATCCACCTTGGTTGCCCAAGTGCATTGAAATCACAAACAACATTGTAGACTTTGTTTCCTACAACTCTCTTTTCAATGAAGCATTGTTCATATGAGTGACCAACTTTCTTACAATTAACACAATGATTTTCTTATGTGTGTCGCTGAAACTTAGGTGAGTGAAATTGCTTGAAGTGATTAAATGGTTAAAATTTTCTGATTTTTGGAGGAGACGCATTTCCTTTAACAAACTGATTTTTGTTATAATTGTTCCTCTTTGCAAAACTGTTTTCACCAGAATTTTTAAAACTCTTTGGATTTTTCGAAAATGAGGTTTTGTTATAGAAAAATGATTTCTTGAAAGCAGCCTTATTTTTCGAAATATAACCCAAACCTGGCCGGTTTGAACTCGGATCAGTTCTTGGTGAAGGCTCAGTTTCACTTGTGTATACTTCATCAAATTTTTCTTCAAAATTTGAAACATATCCAATACCCGATTTGTTTGGTATATATTTGGTATTTGATGAAGAAGCCACAAATTTTATAGAGGAAGTGTTGGAAACTGCATCTTCCTTGGCTATGTAGCCTAAACCAGATTTCTCAAACAATGGTCTTTGACTTGCAAGTAATTTGTCCAAGTTACTAGAACCTTGAGCAAATTTTGCTAAGTCACCATTCAGCCTTTTAATCATATCATTTAATCTTTCATTTTCAGCAATTAACTCATGAGAAGGATCCACAACGTGCTTTCCTTTTAATTTTTCAAGTTCAGATTTTAAAAATCTATTTTCTTCAATGATGTCCAAAGCACATTCAGTTTTCTTTACCTTTTCTTTTAAAAAATCATTTTCAGCTCTTAACACATCTCTTTCAGATCTGCATTCATTGTATTTATCAAGCAGTTTTGATGTGTTTAAAGTGAGATCATCAATAATAGCATGCAAGTCCTCAATGGTCAAATCATAATAGTTTACCTCATCAAGATTGTTGTTTCCAGCCATGAAGCAGTCTTTGTCATCTCCTTCAGATTCTTCTTCTTCATTTGAGTCATTCTCAAGATCCTCCCAAGCTGCCATGAGTACTCTCTTCCTTTCCTTCTTTCCTTTGTCCTCCCTTTTGAGCTTTGGACAGTTTAGCTTGAAGTGTCCAGCCTCCTTGCAATGATGGCACGTTACCTTGCTCAAGTCTATCTTGTGCTCATTTGAACTTGAACCCTTGTATTTGCCCTTGTTCTTCATCATCCTTCTAAATCTCCTAGCAAAAAACAAAAGCTCGTCATCTGAAATACCATCACTAGACTCACTCTCTTTCGGTTCTATTTATGATTTGAGGGCTATTCCCTTTTTCTTTGAGTCTGTGTTTGTGTGTGTGGCTTCATAGGCAAGGAGTTTTCCTCTCAGCTCATCATAGGTTATGGGACTTATGTTGTTACTCTCGGTTAGGACTGTGGCAGTGTTTTCTCATTCTTTTGTGAGGCTTCTAAGGAGTTTTCTCACCAAGGTTTGTTCTGCATAGTTTGTGCCCATAGCATCAAGGTTGTTGATTATGATTGAGAATCTCTCAAACGCTTCATCAATGCTTTCTCCATCCTTCATGCTAAACATCTCGTACTCTTTTCGCAGCATATCAATCCTCGTTTCTTTTACTTGTTTGGTGCCTTCGTGTGTAACCTGGAGTTTTTTCCAGATTTCTTTGGCTGTCTTGCATCTAGACACCTTCCGGTACTCTTCAAAGCTGATAGCACAGTGAAGAAGGTTGATTGCTTTGGCATTCAACTCTATCTTCTTCTTATCATCTTCATTCCATTCAGTTTCTTCTTTTGGAGTCACCACTCCATCAGCACTTGTCTTTGTTGGGATCTTTGGACCGCTCACAACAATCTTCCATATGTTGTAATCAATGGATTGGATGAAAATCCTTATCCTTTCTTTCTAGTAGGAGTAGTTCTTCCTGTTGAAGAAAGGTGGCCGGTTGTTTGACTGGCCTTCAGTGAGGGTGTAGGCAACTATGGTTGTGCCCAAGTTGTTCGCCATTGGATCTTTGCTCCAAGCGGTTAAGCTTGATTCTTGAGACCTTAGCTCCTGATACCAATTGAAGGTTGTGGTAGGCTTAGAGAAGGGGGGTTGAATCTATGCCTTCCTTTTTAAGTTGCTGTTATTATCCCTTTAAAACAAACTTTCAATTCTGATTCTGTTTGTACTCAGCAGCGAAAATTTATGAGACAATTTATTTTTGTCTCATGAATATCAGAAAATAGAACACAGCAGAGAAGAGAAAAGCTAACACCAGCATGTATCCTGGTTCGGTTGCCTTGTGCTATGCAACCTACGTTCAGTCTCCTCCACAACTATGGAAGAATTTCACTATAGTTAACTGTATTACATACACCAATTTCACAGGATTGTCCCAATCCTTTCACACTCAAGTTCTAACCTAACTTGACATTGGCTATGCTAATACCTAACTATTCCTCTTAGTGCTAACCCAACTAAGAAAGGAATACCTTACAGGTACAAGATACAAGACACTTAATCAACCTAAAGAAATCTGAAATAAACTCTAGGCTTCTCTCTCAAGTGTTTCTCTCAGCCTTTTTCCACTCATAGCTTTTTCATAATCTTTCTCACAATGCCTTTTCTCACAAGAAATTACAGAAAGATAAACTTAGAAAAGCACATTACAATCAGTAAAACATGAAGGAGATTGACTTCATCAGCAGCCTCTTTGCTATGTGCAAAACCAGATTCGCAAACCTTAGATGCAGTTCTTCAGTATCGGCTGAATGCTTCTTTGAAAGAAAGCATTATCCAAGTAGAGGAACTTCCTAACAGAACACTGTTCTCACACTCTGGTTTTCTCTCCTTGGTTTCTGAATGAACAGCAAACCTCTTTTTATCTCCTTGCATGTTGCTGGGTTCTTCTTCCAAGGTCAACATCTTGAGCCTTGAGCTTCACCAACCCACAGAATCACTTTTTCTCATTAAACCTTAGAGTAGAAACTTTGCTTCTGACTTCTTCATCTTGACCGAAAGCCATAAAACAGCAACCATAGAAATCTTCCAATAGTCAACTTGATCTGAGCCCTTGAAAACCAACTTGGTCCCCAAGTCTTGTTTAAGACCGTAGATACACAGCAGGGAAGAACAGAAATCATCTTTCCTTTGTATCCCATTTCGGATAGAGCAGAGAGATGGGAAGAAGAGATGAAACCGAGTTGCATGTATGAGGAAAAGATTTACCTATAACCTAAGCTTGATTTGGTTTGGATTTGTTGAGATGACTTCTGCCTTTCAAGCTTAGTTTCTCTTTCTTGCTTCTTTGGTGACTATCTTGGTGAAGAAGCTCTCTCTCTCTCTCTCTTTCTCTTTCTTACTTTTCTGAAGCTGATTTGACTTGGTCAGAGAGAGATGAACGTTGCTTTTGATTAAGCAAAAGAGAGGGATTTGCTTTTCTGAAACCAGATCGGGCTTGGATCGGGTATTTGGTATGCTTGGCCCGATTTGATTTCTTTGGCTTCTTTCTTTGCTTTTCCTTGGGCTCTTAATTTTGCTTTCAGCCCAATATCCTTGCTGGTTGCTTTTTATTCCAATTGGGCTATTGAAATTTTGCCTGCAACAATAAACAATTAGTTTATAAGTAGATATAAATAATCAACTCTAATTATTTATTTTGCCCAAAAATAATGTTTGTCATCACTAATTAATTTAGTTAATTTCTTAACTCAACAGTACCGAATCCGTACCTGAGACGCGTTTCCAAAGGTCGGCCCAGGATGTCGCGCTTCTTGAATGAGATGGACACACGTATGCTACGCCGTCCGAAGAGGTGTAGGCAATATGGAGCTGAGGGTCACAGTCGTAGTAGATGCCGTCAGGGAGGTCCTCCAGGTACCGACAATAATCCCCAATGGGTTTATATGATATTTGAAGCATTGTAACCTATGTCAATGCCTTGTATGATAAATGAATCATTGCTACCTGTGTCATTGTACTTTATGGTAATTGAACCATCGTAACCTGTGTTAGTGAACTTTATGATGTATGAACCGGTGTAACATTTGTGAATGTACTTTACGGTGATCGAGTCATTGTAACCTGTGTCAATGTACTTTATTAGATTTGAACGGTCGTACATTATTGCCAGAACCGAACCGATGATCGAACCGGTCAGAGTACAGGTTCACTGGATATTCAACGGTTCATGCCTAATTATACCGGTTCAAACCGGTTTTCATCCTTACATGGTCCAAATGCCGGACCGAACCGATATAGGGTCCGGTTTGCCAGTTATCCGGACGAACCGATCTGGTCTGGTCCGGTTATCATAACATTGCCATCGTAACCTGCTTCATTGTATTTTAATGAACATAAGGAGCATCAACTGAAACATTTAAATACAATACTTAGTTGGTACTTATCATACTTTAGTCATACATAAATAGTTAAAGTCTACATTAAGTACGATAACTGATACATAGCCTAAACTAACTACACCAGAACTACTTTCTCACTGTCCACTTTCCAAAGTTCACAATGTTCTTGCATTTCTTCGCGGCCTTTTTGATCACGGACGGAGTGTATCGACTAGCGCTATGACGCGGTGGATCAATCTTGAGATTGTAGCCTTTGCCTGTCTCACCTGGAGTGCAGGTGTCACCTGTATAAACAACCATCAAACCAAGCAATTGTATAGTATAATCAACATAAACATACATGAACATAATATCATCAATTGAAAAAGCAGGCATATCGTATAATCAACCTAACAAAAACATACCAAACATAAACATACTATCATCAATTGGCCAAGCAGGTATATAGTTTAATCAACCTAACAAAAATATACTATCATCAATTGGCCAAGCAGGTATATAGTTTAATCAACCTAACAAAAACATACCAGTTATATAGTAACATCAACCTTAACCAATGTACCATACATGACCATAATATCATCAATTGGCTATACACTTACTATGATAATATCAATTGACGGGAAAAGCTTATATGATAATTGTACCTCTATCGTTACGGGATTCTTCATCCTGGTCCATGTCCTCATCATCTTCCTCCTCCATGTCCTCATCCTCATCCTCATCGTCTTCCTCGTCATCTGGCTCATCCACTAAGTACTCAGCAGTCTCATGCTCAAAAGTCTTAGCATTTTCTTCAATCATAGTCATTGAAACACGGTTCGGATTTTGACTATTAAGAACTCCTCGACCACCGTCACTCCTACTAGAATCACCAGATACAAACCCTCCAGTTGCACCCGAGTAGGTATAAAATGGATACCTCGCGTCAAACGAATACCTACCCGCCATGAAGTCAGCCTGGTGGCTATATTGTGCTTGGCCGGCATCTGAGGCCATGAACCCAAGCAATTGGCTAAAAGAACCTCCCTCTCCTGAGTCAAAATATGGCTGATGTATCGGGAATGACGTAGGAAATTGTATCTGAGGTACATACTGGCTTGTGGAATGAGGTTGTTCTTCTGCCGCTGGAGGTGGAGGTGGAGGTGGAGTTGGAGGCGGTGGTGACTGTGGCTCCTGCTCTTCATTATCATCATCCATAACCTGGTCACCCTCAACATCCTCTTAGACCGCAAGATCCGACAAGTTCAAGTGATCACCATACTTTGAACGGTACCAGTACATATAAGTATCTAATGGCTGTTGTGGCATCATGGGTTCATTAGTAAGAACGTGATTATACCTGTTTGTCCACTGTATCACCCAAAATGAATGAGTCGTGGCTGTGGCCCAGTTCAGATTCTTAGGACCAGTTAATACTTCACCGTGTGCGCGGTCTAGACTCCGTTCCTGATGAGGAACTTCCTGAATGAAACTGAACTGACGTCTAAACCTGTCGGTAGCATGCTATTCAATACACTCAAAAGATATCAGTGGCACCGTTGCACTCCAAATCACTGAGTGCATGTAGATCTCAGCAGAAATTATGTCCGGATCAACACGATCACCAGAATATGCAACCCACAAAAACTGGTAACAGTAAAGCAAGCAAATAATTAAAATCCAAATAAGTAAATCACTAGACCTGACCCACATACAATGTAAATATCAAATACACCTGGCCTTCTTGGAGTTCATCCAAGGCCTTCCGAAAATGAGCAAGCTTATGATATCTATAGACTCGATCTCCACGCTCCCAGTTTCACCACCTAATATAATGCATCTCATTAACACAATTGGTTTCTAAACATGAAGATACCAGGTAAAAGTAAGATAGTCTAACCTGTTGGCAAGCGAAAAACTGCGAGGTTCCCTAGGAACCGGTGCTAGATATGGTAGCGCATCCATGCCCAACACAGTAGAAGTGTCAGCGGACCATCGATTTCCTTACAATCAAAACGTGAGGCCCTGTATAAGCTCCTGTACAGGTGTGCTAGGCAGGCTGAACCCTAGCTATACTGTCCAATACTAGCAAAATCACTCAGCAGAGGCAGATACTTCCAGTGGACAGATGTCCCAGACTTGTCTCCAAACAAGATCGTACCGATCAACAACATGATGTGGCACTTAACGTACACCTGTATACTGTTCTCATCGGTCAACTGTGACCGTTCTTTTAAATCCCGTAGCCACGTCAGTTTTATGCCACTTCCTCGACAATCCGACTTTCTCGGCGCCACCCCAAATTGATGCAGACACTCCGCCTCTAATGCCTCAAAACTACTCAAAGTCTTGCCAGTCACTGGAAGGCCTTCGGTCGGAAGACCAAAGATCATAGCCACGTCTTCCAGTGACACGGCACATTCACCAACTGGAAGGTGGAAGGTATGTGTGTCCGGGTGCCACCTTTCCACTAAAGCATTTACCAGTGCTTTCTGGCATTGAACTACTCCAATCTGACTAACATGGTAAAACCCAGTTGATCGTAGATGCTCCTCCACTCTCTCATCGTACCGATCTGGAGGGACAGGGTGATCACATGTCATCATCCGTGAGGCCTACAAAAGCATAGCAAAAGCACGAATTAAATTACATAACTATCATACATAATTTTAAAAAGCTAATTAAAGAATATAATTATATTGAATCCGAATTACTAAGTAATAACATTTTCATCTCAAATTTTAATTAATGTACATAGAGCCTATATCTAAACTGCTCAGATAATAATTACTAATACATAGTTTCACTTTCTACGTAACTAATACTGTTCTAATGTAATAATAATAAAACCTCAACTAAAACTATAATTAATTAGAACGGTTACCTAATTAATTATAACAGTTACCTAACCTAACAACCATAAACTACTACACTTACACCTTATTTATTTAAACATTTATTTTTAAATTTCTATCAATAAATCTATACACTAATTCATATATATGTTCTTCAGATCAACTCCTAATAACCATAAATATCCTAACAACCAAACATAAATATAACTAAATTTAAAAAAAAATTTAAAATCTGCAAAAAATAAATAAGATTTCACTACAAGAAAAAATGCCTATGGCCACGCTTTTTTCTTGCCACGCTTTAAAAGCGTGGCCAAAAGTGGTCAATGGCCACGCTTTTATGAGAGTGGCGATAGATTAGAGATTTGGCCACCTTTTTTTTGCCACGCTTCAAAAGCGTGGCGAAAAGGATCAACGGCCACGCTTTTTTTAAGGGTGGCAATTGATTAGAGAAACGGCCACGTTTTAAAACTGCCACGCTTCAAAAGCGTGGCCATAGAGAGCAACAAGGACGTTTTAAAAGCGTGACAAAAGGGTTTCATTAAGGCCACGCTTGGAAAACGTGGCCATATCCTGTTTCTCTTTTGACACGCTTTAAAAGCGTGGCCAAAAGGTTTTTTTTTGCCACGCTTCGAAAGCGTGGCCGTAGAGAGAAAAAGTTACGTTGTAAAAGCGTGGCGAGAGGGTCCCCAACCCATTGACACCAACCCGGCCCGCAACCCAGCTCGCAACCCGGCCCCCAACCCGTTAGACACTAACCCTAATCTTCTTTTCCCTTCGAAACCACACTCGCCTACTGGAAGAGCTCATATTCCCTTCGTCCTTCGCCCTTCGCCTTTGTCACTGTTCGCCCTTCGCCCTTCGCCCTTCGCCTTCGTCACTGTTCGCCTTCTTCTTCATCTTCTTAATCTTCATCTTCTTCTTCATACTCTTCATCTCTCTGTTCACCTTCAAGCTCTACCAAACATGGGCGACGACAAGGTATCCCCAACGGTCTCTTCTCCTCCAAGCCCTCCGATTCCAAAGGTCTGATCTCTTCACCAAACGCTTCTATTTTTTTATTTTCTCGATTTTTTCCGTTGGGGTTACTTTTAGGGCTTTCACTTTCCATTTTCATTTTTCCCTGATTCGTTCTCCTGGTTCATGTTCCTTCTTGGTTAATTGATAATGGTCACAATATTAGCGTTGTTTGCGACGTGGTTTTTTTCTGGTGCACTCTGTTTTGGTTATGACTTGAGCATTGTTTCAGTTTGGGCTAAAAACGAAAAAAAACAGTGTGTTTTCTTGCTGGTTTTGGTATTCCTTTTATTCTCACTGTTTTTTCCCTCCTCTCTTTTATGTATTGCTATAAAATTATATTATAGTATCTTGAAGCTTTAGTAAAGTTATTTTATCCTCACTATGTTAATGTGTTATTGTTCCTTAGGTGGTGCTCTAAAGCCAACAGATATTTGACTTAGCATAATTGCTTTCTAATTTATTAGTGATGAAACTTTTAATTTGCATATTATATATAGATGCCGCTTCTTGGCTACTTTTGGAGTCTTTGGTTATTTAATTGTGGAAATTAATCGTGAATCGAGTGACGACATTGTGTACTATTTAAAGAATTTCATTTTTGTTGTTAGTTGGTAGAGGACAAGCATAGAATTTATTATATATAACGTGACTCGTAATTTTGAACTCTTAAATTCCTTCCGTTCTTTTATCCATATAAAAATAGTTTTCTAGTGTTTTCTTTCTCCATGGGACATATATATGGAGATGATGCTTTGGCCATTTGATTATTGCTATTATACTCTGGTTGAGAAATAAGAATTTTGAACTCGAGATACATTATGTATGAGTATTAATGTATAAAATAATTATAGTATAAATTATGTCACTAATTACTATTTGATTTATTTTGTAATAAAAATTACATTATATTTATAGGTTTTGGTAATAAAAAAGGACTAAAAATTTATATTGTGCAATGATAAAGGAAAAATTAGAAAAAAAAAATATTTTTTTTAAATTTGATAAGGCTATTGCCACGCTTTTAAAGCGTGGCCGTATTTTGCTACTGTCACACTTTAAAAACGTGGCCGTATCTCACACATATGGCCACGTTTTTTAAGCGTGGCAATCCACAAAAGCGTGGCAAAAAATAAAGCGTGGCGGTAGGTCACCAAAAGCGTGGCGATAGAGCAATCACCACCCTTAGACAGGCCACCCTTCCAAAAGCGTGGCTGTAGCTCAAAAAGCGTGGCGAAAAGCTATCGCCACGCTTTTTTCAACTTTTTGCCACGCTTTAAAAGCGTGGCAATAGAGCTGTTTTCTTGTAGTGTTTAAAAAAAAAACTTACATAATCAGAGTAACTCAAATATTTTATAATGTGGAGTTCCGGATGATCAACATTTCTAGGTTTAATTTTTCTTGACATTTTTGCTTTGTTTCCTCACACAGCAGCTGCCCAGATCGTTGAGGGAGGAAGAAGATGGAGTTGTGTGTGTTGGGTGGGAGAGGAAATGAAACTGAACTCGTTTGGTACGCATGCACTCGGTTTGGTTGGGTTAAAGGGGCACCGTTTGTGGGGAGCAAGCAATCAGCAACGTGTGGCTTGCCTATACACAACTCGGACGGTCTGTTTAGGTGCATGCAAATCGGAGGGTCCGAGTTCCCCTCTCCCACTCGCACAGTCCGATTTCCTTCTCCACTGACACCACAGAAAAGTAAAGCTTCCCCTTCCTCCATAACTGAGTTCAACTCATTCCAGCCCTCCATATAGAAAATAAAAAGCGCTAGATTGAACACATGTGTTCTTATTAATTCCCATGTTGGACAAGAAAAGGAAAAAAAAAATTGATGTTGGTGGGAACAGTCATCATCAATTTACTTTGTCACAAATGAAATAATGTAGTATTGATCTTAACACACTTGATTCTCACATGATAAGATGAAGTAAGTATTAGTGGGAGTGTCAGATTTTTCTTGGTCCATACTTCATTCTAATTAAATATTGATTGGATTTATTTTTAAGATTTTTATCCAACTCTACATTTAATAAAATCTTATTACTTTTTAGTCATAATAAAATTGGATTTAAACTGGATAAAAACTGAATTTATATAAAGCATAAACTAAAAAATTAAGATGACATTTTATCAAATCCATCCTCTTGATCAAAGCTATATTTTTTCAATCAATGGATACACTTCCATCCCAAAGTACATATGCAAATTAAAATAACAGCACCAATTATCAAATGACACCTCTTGAGAATATACAAATTTTTTTCTCACATAAACTAACGAAATATGATAATAGTGCCAATAAAGATTCAATTAAAATAAATAATTTAAAAAATTAAAACCAGATTTACCTAACTTCCTCTAAAGCTTAATTCATATCTGTTAATTTTTGGTTCAGCCGGATTGGTTCAAGGGACTCGAACATTTACCCTAAACTAATTGAATAACTTAGGGCTTGTTTACGGGATTCTAAGGATTCTATTTTTATTAATTTAACAACACCCAAATAAATACTATAGTCAGATTATTTTTTTATTTTGTATTTGACCATATCTAAATAAAATTGGACAGAATTTAACTCAAAATTCAACTGGACTTGACCAAAATTTTAGGTCGATTTAGACCATGAACCCTTATAGTGAGTCAATTTCAATCAGTGGATCACACTTATAAAGGAAAAATTATATCCATGTTATTACAATATTACGAATAATATTAGATTAGTAGGCGCACTGGATGGTAAATAGTCTTTCATAATCCTTGGTGTTGGTAAGTTGTCATCCTCCATGAAAGAAGAAGAGGAAAATAAGAACTAGATAGAGGGAAATAAATTACAAGAAATGAAGTTAGTATTTTCAATTACTGATGAATGATTAGAAGTGTATTATTAATTAAATTACCATTGTTTTTTAAATATATACTGTTTCACTCATTTTTTGGTCTATTTTGACAAGTAGTATTAAAAAAAATTTGTATCAAAATCTCAAGTATCGAGAAGTAAATACAACTCTTTTAAAAAAAAGTGAGTTCAACTCGAGAATTACTTAATTAATGTCAAGATAATCTATGTCAAAATTGTTATTAGTGATAAACTCTATGGTAAACGACAAAGGAATGAATAATAAAATAAAAAAAGACGATAAAAGCACACACAAAATATTGATTTAAACAAAGTAATAACGAAATTCAAATAAGTTAAATAAAACTGAACCAAATAAACAAAAGGAAACAAGTAAAAAATCAACTTCTAACACTCTCACGTACTTGCACTCCATATTTTTCTGTTGCGTCGCAGAGACTGAAAATTTGACGAGCTTATGTAATGATTTAATATTCTTGATTGAAGTTCCCGAACTCTTCTGAGTTTCTATTATTTATAGATCATGGAAATAGACTTGTCATGGAGCATATTTGTGCACTATCTTACTTCCTTCTTTTTCTCAGCTATGACCTTGTTTTAATCATAAAAAATCTTGACTTCCCAAGTTTTGACATTCATGTCTTTTTTGGTCTTCAAAGTCCCACTTTATTTTAACTTGCTTTTCAAATTTCACATTCATGTCCTCCACTTAACTTGAAGGTCTAGCAGCAAGTCTTGATGATCAAAGAAAAAAAATAACTACCTTTTCGACTCTGACGCTCTTTGTATCATTTGTCTTCGACATCGACTTGTTTATTTTCACTTCTGTAGTCAAAACATTGTTTTTATGATTGTAATTACTGGTAGTCAAAAAATCCATTTTTTTATACCAATATATACAAATTAAAAAAATGATGATCAATATCTAAAAAACTTTAAAATTGTGTTTGATTTTGAAAATAAAATAAGACAAGATATTGAGAAGATGGTACAAAAAAATACTAAAATTAATGTTTTTGTATGTTCAG